>NC_065451.1:121512494-121841078 GCF_917563875.1 Diabrotica virgifera virgifera | reverse complement strand
ACAATAACGGCGAACCGTTTCTTTTATTTGACAGTGGTCCAAACGAACAGAGAATTTTAATATTTTCCACTGAAAGAAATTTAACTTTGATGGCGAGCTGTGAACACTGGTATGCCGATGGAACATTCACATGTACTCCTCTATTGTTTGGTCAGCTGTATACAATACATGGCGTACAGTATAGCAACGTTATTCCAACTGTTTTTGCTCTACTTCCTAATAAAACTCAGGCAACATACACTCGACTCTTCCATGAATTAAAAACGTTACGACCAGGTTTACGTCCTACAACAATAATGGTGGATTATGAAAAAGCAGCAATTAATGCTTTACAACAAGAGTTTCCTGAAGTCAGAATCCGTGGATGTTTCTTTCATTTCACACAATGTTTGTGAAGAAACATGCAAGGTACAGGACCGCAACAAGTTTATACAGAAGACGCGAATTTTGCTCTACATCTGCGACAATTGGCAGCCCTAGCCTTCGTACCTGAAGTAGATGTTGTTGCAACATTCGGAGAGCTACTGGACAGCGAGTTTTACACTCAAAATGAAAATTTACTAACACCTTTAATAAACTACTTTGAGGATGTATGGATAGGCAGATTGGATCGACGACAACAAAGAAGACCGCCAATGTTTCCAAGGAATCTTTGGAATTGCTTCGAATTTATAGAGGAAGATCTACCGCGTACTAATAATGCTGTCGAAGGTTGGCACAACAGCTTCTCCTCGATATTAAATGCAGCACACCCAAATCTATGGAAGTTTATTACGGGGCTAAAGAAAGAAGAGAGTTTAAATCGATTAAAAGTGGAGCAATACATAGCTGGAAACCAACAACCTCAAAAAAAAATTTATAAAGATACAGCGCGGCGAATAAAAACGATTTGTTTGCAATACGGGAACCGGCCAAATCTAGAATATTTAAGAGGAATTGACCAAAATTTTCAACTGCAAGTATAAAAAACTAAAAAACAATTAAAAAAAAAATTTAAAAAAAAAACAAAAAAAAAATAAAAATTAAAAAAACACAAAAAAATAAAAATAAAAAAAAAATAAAAATTAGAAAAAAATAAAAAAATTAAAATTAAAAAAACTTTTAAACACGCCAGTTACTAACTGCCAGTCCTAAGCCTGGATAAAGTGTGAAGGAAAGTTAAAGTATGCAAATCTGTTATTAATATAAATGTATTCTTTAACTATGATATCTTCAATAAGTACTCACCAGTGACAATGTATTAATGAAATTGTGCCTGTTATATAATTTTTAACCACAATATCATTATTTTATTTGGGAAATTTTATTTTAATAAAGATGGTAGCCCTTAACCTACCCTATCTATATGTAGTATATACCCTGTAAAATATATTAAGCTTATATTAAAACTTACTCTTAAATAACCAAGGGTAAATTTTGCGACACTGCCAAGTCGTGAAATAATACCTCTAGGTACTTTCCCTACAACATTTACAGTTAAAATTACCTTAATTCGACCATTAAATTGGTCGAACATTTTACATGATCAATTTCAAATAGGATTATTTACTTCCAATTATTTTCCTATTATTTAAAGTGGAAAATAAAACTAAAGTCATTTAGAAGTCAATATTGGGTTGACGAAATATTTTTTACCAATAGGTTAAAATGACTAATAAGAAAATATTTAACTGTTTGGGTCATTATTTAACAGCAATCCTTTAGTTCTATTGCATCATCTAAATCTGACCTAAGCCTGGATTAAGTGTGAAGGAAAGTTAAAGTATGCAAATGAAAACATATTTTCTGACGCGATCTTTTTTCGCGCGATCAATTGCACGCGACCTTATTTCGTCGGCGCTGTTTTTTCGCCGGCGACCTTTTGATACGCGCTCAAATGTGCGCGACATTTTTTCGCTCGACCAATTGTTGGCGACCTTTTTTCGTAGATCCCTACAAAATATAAACTATTTAATTACTACTCTAAATGTTAGTGAGGAGTAGATTGTAAATTTGCAATTAAATAAATAAAAATAAATAAATCTATTATGTATGTGACAACGGTAAGATACAGAAAATTTTTATGAATAAACTTTGATTTTAAACACACTTTCATGAAATCTTTGAATGATATTATTCCAACTCAAAATTTTGACTTATTTCTCTATGGAACTGAGGAATTAATGTCTAGTTAACAACTGTCCCCTCCACAACCCTCCACAATCTCCTCAAGAACTATAATTATACAAGGCATTGTGAGACAGTTGAATACATATGTCAGCAAAGTGCGTCAGAAAACTTGTATCTTTTCGGTGATTATAATTTGCCTAATGCCTTATGGTCAAACGACGAATTTGGAGTTGTGGTCCAGTGTCCAATGGGTGATTCTGCATTAAATGTGGCACAAACATTTGGATATCTTAGACTATTTCAGATTAATACTGTACCTATTGATAGGAATGTTTTCTTAGATTTAGCTTTTAGTAATAATAGAGATATAGTAATTACAAGGGCTTCAAATAAACTTTTTGACAGTAGTCTTCATCATATTGGATGAGTGTTCTTTACTTATTAGCTCTTCTAAGCGCGGTAATCTGGCTTATAATGAATATTATTATGATTTTAGAAATGCTAACTATAGAGAACTTAATAGTTTCTTGGCTTCTTTTGACTGGCAAATAATTCTTAACACAAAAGATGTAAATTTATCCACTAATACTTTTTATGAAATACTTGCTATAGGTATAGCTTACTTTGTTCCATTGAAAAAGTATAGAACATCATCATTTCCAAAATGGTTTACAGTTGATTTGATAAAATTAACCCTTCAGAAAAAAAGGCACATTCTATATATGTAAATAATCGTACTTATTGTAACTATAAAAAATTTTCAGATTAGCGTTCTGAATGCAAGCGTCTGTCAGAAGTTTGTTTTTCTAACTATATTGGGTGTTTTGATTTGAAGCTGAGGGATAATCCAAAATCGTTTTGGAAGTTTATTAACGATAAAATATCAAATTACAGTCTTCCGAATTCTCTGTCTTATGGAAATAGGACTGCTTCTAATGGGCAAGATATAGCTGATTTATTTATGGAGTTTTTTCAGATGGTGTATGTTAATAATCATGATTCAACTTTTTCATTTGACACAGTTGCGGATGATGTTGCTAGCAGGGATATTAACTGTTGCGAGATTTTAATTAACGAGATATTTGATGCTATAAGTAGGCTCCCAAAGAAGCTTTCAAAAGGACCCGATTGAATACCAGATTACTTGCTGAAAGAATGTGTTTGCCAATAGTCTTACCTCTATATATACTTAATAAATCTTTACAAACATCTGTATTTCCCGATGCTTGAAGGTGAGTTATGTTGTCCCTGTTTTTAAAAATGGTCAAAAAAATCAAGTAGAAAACTATCGTAGTGTTTGTATACAATCTTCAATACCGAAACTGTTTGATTCCCTAGTCAGCAAGCAGTTGAGTTGGCTATGCAAAGGTTTAATATCCGATCAACAACATGGTTTTTGCCAAAATAAATCAACTTTAACAAATCTACTCTATTATCAAACTGACATTTTGCAAAACATGGAACAGTTTAAGCAGATAGATTCCATTTACACAGATTTCTCGAAAGCATTTGATCGGGTGGACCATCGGATCCTTTTGCAAAAGTTGCAAAAGTTCGGGTTCCATCATCAGATTGTCTTGTGGTTTCAAAGTTCACTAATTGGCCGGGTTCAGTATGTTAAAATTGGTGGCGACCTCTCTGAAACTATATTCGCTACTTCTGGTGTTCCTCAAGTGGGAAAATGTTCTCCTTTACTGTTCAATGTCTTTGTTAATGATATCGTTAATTGTTTTAAACATACTCACTGTTTAATGTTTGCAGATGATTTAAAACTTTGGAGGATTGTTGAGGGAAGACGATCAGTTGCTTTTACAGAATGATTTAGACCAATTACACAGTTAGTGTCGGGTTAATAAGCTGGATCTCAATGTTAAAAAATGTTGTTTAATTAGTTTTACACGTAAAATAATCAAATACCAGTCTTCATATGTCATTGATAATCAACCACTTAAATATGTTACTACTGTCAAAGACTTGGGAATCATATTTGATGAGAAATTAACTTTTATAAATCATATTAATTCAATAGCTGTAAAGAGTAGTAAAATGCTTGGTTTTGTGCTAAGAAATTGCCAATACTTTTCAGTTCATACTGTCAGGGTTGTTTATTGTTCTTTGGTCAGATCAATTTTGGAATACTGTTCAATAATTTGGTCTCCTTATTTTCAAAATCACATGATTTATTTGGAAAGAGTACAACATAGATTCTTAAGAGGAAACAGTAGCGATCAACAGGTAGCAAAAACGCGTTCCAAGATTGCGGCTGTAATTTTGAATATTTTTTCGAGATATTTGGCACACGTATTCGTAATATAATAAAGAATGGCGGTACAGAGCCCAATTTGAAAAATATATTAATATGTGGAAATTACTCTGTAATTAATCACAATATTAAAAAAACGAGCCTGTACCGCCATTAAGAAGAACAAAAAAATACACTTTCTTCAAATAAACTTTTTTATCCGATGCCTAGATTTTGTGTCATTTTGGAACTACTAAAATTTTTTTATTTCATTAGTAGTTCCAAAATGACACAAAATCTAGGCATCGGATAAAAAAGTTTATTTGAAGTGTATTTTTTTGTTCTTAATGGCGGTACAGGCTCGTTTTTGTAATATTGTGTTTAATTACAGAGTAATTTCCACATATCAATATATTTTTCAAATTGGGCTCTGTACCGCCATTCTTTATTGTATTACGAATATGTGTGCCAAATATCTCGAAAAAATATTCAAAATTTCAGCCGCAATCTTGGAACGCGTTTTCGCTACCTGTTGATCGCTAGTGTTTCACCTTAAGAGTGTGTGCTTTTAAATGTGGACTTACTATAGCTAATCATAATTACATGGAGATTGAGCAACACATTTCATTGACTCCACTAAGCATCCGTAGAGATAGATTTTCACTAGTATTCTTATTTAAGTTGGTTAATGGTCTGTTAGATTGTCCTAATATCTTATAATATGTTACTTTCCACATACCACGTCGTGATCTAAGGCAACAACCAACTTTTCGAATTCCCTTTCATAGAACAACTTATGGTGTGAATAATCCTCTTGACAGATGCATGTCTTTGGCCAATAATCTGCAGATTGACTTGTTTAAATACAGTTTGAACTAACTAAAGAGGTACCTATCTTGTATTACATAGTATTAGGTTTGTTCTAAATGTTTTTGTTTTAAAGTTTAAAATTATTATTTTTATAATAGCATATGTACTAGTTATCTCAATGATTTAGATTCATTAAGTCTGATACAATTATAATTACTTTGAATTTTTTTAACTTGGATATACCTAGTTATAAGATCTAACCTGTCTTAAAAATTTAACTTATGTTTTTGTACTGTTAATGGGGGTTTCCCGTAAATACATAAATAAATAAACTAAGAACAGGATTAATGTCTAGTTATAAGAGAGTTTTTAAGCCCCTTATTTCCGCAACGTTAAATGTTATATGCTATTCTGCTCATGCGCATTAACTGAAAAATAACATATTACTTTATTAGCGGATACGGTATCCCCTTATTTAGGTAGAAATAAAGTTCACGTTATTAAGGGATTACGTATTTGTAAGATTGCCAAATGTCATATATCTCTAAATCATAAAAAACGAAAAAAAAGTCATATGAGCTGAACCAAAGACAACTAGAATAAAAAATATAGTAACGATGTATAAAATTGTAATCAAAATTTGTTTTTCTTAAAAACTATCAGGTAATAAACATATTACATAATTGAAGGGCACAGGAGAAAAACCGTGTTAGTCAATTTTTACAAGAAATGGGCCGATGACGCTATCCAGTGGCTTCAAAGGAATAGTTTTTAAACATTTATTAGCTTTTATATAAATACAGTAGAGCCCCGATTATCCGTGCTCCTCGGGACCGGACGTTGGCACGGATAATTGAAAAGCACGGATAATTGAAAAGCACGGATAATCCGAACATTTATTTCTTATTGTAATACATTTGTACGTATTTCCATACATATAGCCCTACCATAAAAAGACAACAGAAAAAATAAATCTTTCATTATGAGTCTCCCTCTCCACATATAGAGTTTCCGTCGAGTGATTTACAGTGACGCTATTTTGATAAAACCTCAAAAATGCAATTTAAGTAATAGAAAATCATAGCACGGCTGCCCGGATAATCCGCACACGGATAATCGGGGTTCTACTGTATATACACAAATTAATTCTTTGACAAGGTTGTCAAAACCAAACTTTCAGCATAATTGGTTAGCATGACGACGATCTTGGTTTCCATGACGACGATTCAAAACCGCTGTTATTGTCTACTGATTTGACTGTCGAATATTATGTCAAAATTATTTTATTTCATCGAATTCTAGCGTTAATTTCATTTAAACATGAACACAATAAGATATATTTTAAATAAATTAGTAAATAATATCTAAATATTAGTTTATTGCATGTATTATAATTACTTTAAGGCCACATTAAATTAACACATATCTAAATTAACACGCGTGCGGAAAAGTAAAACGCGTGCGGAAAAGTAACACGCGTGCGGAAAAGTAAAACTTTCTAAACTTAAACGCGTGCGCGAAAGTAGACATTTTTGCACGCTCGTAGAAAAATTACTTTTTTTGACTGACGGGGTTTTTCCCATGTGCCCTTCAATTGAATATAATCTGCTTGGCAACCCTGGTAGAATAATTCTAAATACACCATTTCTTGAGAAATCTGAGACTTGATTGAATTGTCTTGTTAAACTTGGATGGATGTTTTGTGTTCCTAAAGTAGTAAATTGTCTTTGATGAACGTCTTAATACATTTTTTTCCATTATGGCAAATAATTCAATAAAATAAATTATAGCACACAACTGCCGTTTTATAGGTTACGTTTGCCAAATGTCAATTAACGTTAATCTGTGTGCATATTTTCTGAAGGGTTTCAAAAACTATTTTAAGCAAACACGTTATCCCTTATTTATCACTCAGTGCGCATGACAAGCATAACGTTTTATGTTTAACGTACATCAAAAAGTAGAGGGTCTAAAATCTCTCTATAAACTAAGTATATTACTTACATTCCTTAGTAGTCGAGAATACATTTACATGGTGTTACGGGAATCCCAGATTTGTATTTTTAAGTATGAAGAGCTGTATTAGGCATTCTTCATTTGATTGTTGTAACCATGGATCATTTGTGTATTTGATTTTTCATAGTTTTATTCTTATTAAACCTGCAAATACACAAAAAGTCAATTGTGAAAGTAAGATATCAACGTGTCTAGTTCTAGCAAAGTTTGAGCCAGAGCAAAAAACTAAAGGGCAAACAGAGTCTAAAAAATATAAAAAGTTATTTAAGATTAATCAGTACTTTAAGAATGATGATTTTATTGATGAAAAAACAAGTAAGGAGTGATCTGAAGGTGAAAAATTGGGCATAGCTTAACTAAACAAAACTGTATGACAGATGCAGCACCTAACCCTAGGTCCTAGTCTGAAGAACAACCATAATAAGGTTCTACTCAAAAGTGAATCATATTTTATTGTGAACAATATTGCATGTACATCATACATTCTCGTCTCCGATCAGAATGTAAACGGTTGTCTGATGCATGCTTTTCCCTGTATATTAGAGGTTTAGATGCTGAATTGCAGAATAACCCTTATTCTTTTTGGAAATATATTAGGGATAAACTGTCTAGTCACAACCTTCCTGATTTGATGTTTTATAATGAACTGTCAGCTTCTAATGGACAAGGTATTGCTAATTTATTCAAAGATTTCTTTCAGACTGTTTACTTACCCAGTAAAAACGATCTCAAGTTACCCAGTGCACATTTAGATAGCAACATCGGTGCTTGCTTCAATATCACTGACTTTACTGTCACTGATATTTTTGATGGTATATGTTCTCTTCCAAATAAAACTTCTAGCGGTCCAGATGGTGTTCCTAATTTCCTTTTAAAAAAATGTGTCTGCACTGTTGTTGGGCCATTACTGTTATTATTTAATAAATCCTTACAGTCTTCTACATTTCCAGGTGCTTTGAAGGAGAGTTTTGTTGTACCCATATTTAAAAAAGGTAAGAAGAATGACATAGAAAATTATCGTAGTATATGCATTCAATCCGCAATTCCCAAACTCTTTGATAGTTTGGTAGCTAAGCAGCTGTCGTGGGTGTGCAGGGGTCTGATTTCTGAATCTCAGCACGGTTTTTGCAGACAAAAATCTACAGTAACGAATCTAATTTGCTACCAATCTGATCTCTTAAAGCATATGGAAGATCGTAAGCAGATTGATGCTATTTATACGGATTTCAGTAAGGCATTTGATCGTGTTGATCACCAAATTCTCCTTAATAAATTGGCATCCATAGGTTTTCATGTCCATTTTGTTGAGTGGGTTAAAAACTTTTTATCTGGTCGTACCCAACGAGTTAAAGTGGGTGGTCTTTTTTCTGATGTTATTACTGTAAGTTCTGGTGTTCCACAGGGTGGGCATACGTCTCCCCTGTTTTTGACTTATTTGTTAACAATATCGTTAATTGCTTCGTTTAATGTTGGCTGATGATGTAAAATTTTGGCGAGTTGTGAATGATATTGAGGATCAGAAACTTTTACAGGCTGATATGGATCGCTTATTTGATTGGTGCATTTGCAATAATCTCCAGTTATGTGTTGAGAAGTGTTGTTATATTAGTTTTTCCCGTAAGTTAAACAGAATTGATACTGCTTATCACATAGACAGTAAACCTCTTAGATATGTCTCGTCTATTATAGATCTAGGTGTTATCATGGATGAAAAGCTCTCATTTGTCAAACATATCAATTCATCATCCGTAAAAGCTTCTAAATTACTTGGATTTGTTAAAAGAAACTCTAAATACTTCTCTATTGATGCTGTTAGGTTAATCTATTGTTGTCTAGTCAGATCTATATTAGAATATTGTTCGGTAGTTTGGTCTCCGTACCATCAAATTCATATTGACACTATTGAAAAAGTCCAACATAAGTTCCTAAAACACTGTGCTTATAAAACTCAGACTTATATTGAGAACCATGATTACACTGGGATTGAGCAACGTTTATCATTAGCTTCCCTTAGTGTTAGGCGTGATATTTCAGGAGGTGTCTTTGTTTTCAAAATCATTAATGGACTTATTGATTGTCCCAGTTTGTTGGATAGTATAAGATTTAATGTTCCATATCCAGGTTTACGCTACAATGTTACCTTTAACACGGCCTTTCACAGAACATCCTACGGTAGTAACATGCCTTTAGATAGATATACAGTCAAAATCGTTTATAACGACACCGGCTATAACATACAATCGGATATAACAAACAAAATAGTAGGTCCCGTAATATGACATATAAAAAAAGCATTTATATTGCTTATAACAAACAAAAAGCAAACATAGTTCTTGGTACACTAGCAGTCGAAATATTGGTTACAGCGTACATATCTGTACCTCGGAGAGATACAACATCCATTTTTTCAATGATGACCTTTTTACACACTATATAATAAACAGTTATAACAAATCCATGATTCAAATGAAAACAGATACAATGTCCTAATATAATCCGGGCAGGGTCCACTTGTAAGTCCTTTAGACACTAGACTTCCTAGGTGGGTCCATTATCACAAGATTGTGTTTACATTATTTGGTCTTTTTAAAAATAAATAGTGTATGTATGCCCAGATTTTTATAATGAAACGATTTTGAGAGCCCGTACAAGTACAATAAACACATAATATGTTAAATGTTATGTGTAACATGTTATATTATAAGTATAGATAAAGTTACACATTTTTGCATCATAAACTTACAACAAACTGACTGTTGCTACCAGTGTAATATCGCTTATAGCAACCTGTTCATTATAACAGATAGAACCGCTTACAGAGAACACTGGCTACAACGTACAAAAACCACCAGTCCCCTGAAGTTCGTTATAAATAGGGATGGACACAAGCTCGAGCTCAGCTCGGCTCGGCTCGTTTGACGAGCCGAGCTTCGAGCTCAAGCCTGTTTGTTTCTTGCGAGCCGAGCTTCGAGCCGAGCCAAATTTTTTTCGAGCCGAGCCGAGCTGAATTGGAAACGAGCCGAGCTTTCCTTAACGAGCTTGTCAATATTTTAGCTAATACTCTAATATTTTTTTTATTTATTTTTGATACCACTGATACTTTTGTTTGAGAATAAGTAATTTAGACGACAAATATGTATTTGCAATATACAGTGTGTCCGTAATGTATTAAATAAATGGGATATTTCCTAAACTAAAAGTCTTTTGAAAAAAATCTAAAACACGTCGATTTTTAATTTTAATGATCTACATTTTACAACCAAATTTAATTACACAGAGTGATACACATAAAGGTGATGACGCCATCGGATTTTTTGTAAATATAACAGCTTCATACACAATACCTGCAAAAGGTAAATATGTGGGCTAACAATTATCGGACCCTACTTTTCAAAGGTAATTGAAACGAGTCGCATAACATCAGTCTTTAACGGGGTATCTCGCACCTACTTTAATTTATTTATTTCCCAGTAGAATTAATCCTGGAGGTTTTGATGAAAGTTTATGGTTTCAATAGGATATTGCGCCTCCGCATTATGCTGTAGATGTTCCAAGGTACGTAGACGAAATTTTTCCGAACAGGTGGATTGGAAGACGTGGGAGTGTGAAAATTTAAGATAAAGTCATGTATCAATTACTGGATTACTTTCAAATTCTTAGATTAATAATTTGAAATCAATAAAATTTATTTTCATAGCGCATATCTTTGAAATTCTGTCCGTTAGACCCCAAGTATCATACCTTTTTAACATCAGCTCATTTTTTCGATCTAAAAATGTCACAACGTAGGTACAGAGTGTACATTTACCTCATACATATCAGCTTAATGTATATCACCCTGTATAATCAAATTTTATGGTAGAAGGTAGAACATTAAAATTAAAACTCCACGAATTCCAGATATTTTTAAAAAGGATTAAGGAAGTATCTAATTTATTACATATTTTACGGACACTCTGTATAAATTCCTTTTTAAATAATATTCTTGCATTTCGATTATCCCTAATATCGTCACTAAATATTTGAATAGGATTATAAAATGCAGTTATGTACTTCTCATTTTTACTATAGTTACTCGGAAGAGGTAAAAATTTTAATGAACATATTTTTTTGTTATGGTAAAATGTAAATATTCGCATTCCTAGAAGTTAGTCTTTTTGATAAACAAATTCTTAAGAAGGTTACAAGAGGCAGTTTAAGTTTATGGAGGATTATAAAATTGGGATTCTACCTCGTACCTCCATACTTGAATGGTTTTGGACATAATGATATGAATTTAACAATAGAAATTTACTGTTAATCTGTACAGTTGAATGTTTTATTGTAACTTATTTCTCAGTATAAACTTTGCTAAATCTGTAGGTATTAAGAAAATAATTCCGATTTTAAGAAAACTAGCACGTTTGTATTTTACGGGTAGTAGGAAAGAAATCTAATAGTTATTACAATCTTTTCAGTCTTGAGAAAGAAGTTGAAGTTGCTGTTCGTCCATTTCTGTTTAGGAACCTAATTCCAAATTTTTCGCGTTTTTAAAATGTTTAATTACGATAGTGATGATAGTTTTATGGACACAAATCTTCCTTCTCCAAGTCCAAGTGAAAATAGTGAAGTGTCAACTAAGTCGACTGAAAGCGTTAGCGGCGATTATACTCTTGACGAAACTTCGACATTTCGGAGCAAGTTTACATGCTTTTTTGAGTTTAAAATTATTGACAAAATAAACAAATTAGCGACATGCAAATTATGTAACAAACGAAAAATTAAAAGTGAGTTTAAAGTAAAACTTTCCGTTACAACTACTTTAAAAAGGCACTTATTAAGTAAACATCCAAAGGAATATGGTACTATTTTTCCAAAGCTCTCTCAACCTGGAACTAGCAAAGCTGGACCACTTCATAATTTCTTAACAATTAAGGTAAGAACACATTTTACTATTGTAATGTCAATATTCAAAGTATTAACGCCAAAGTTTTCGATGTGCCAAAACAATGCAAATATTCAAAAATAATATTTTATTATTTTTTTGCATGATGTTTCAGTTTTTATTTATTATTGTTGGAAAAAAAAGTGTAATAAAATTTTTTGTTCATAACCAGTTTTTTTGGGAATTTTCTTAATAAAATTTTGGTCGATGTAATAATCTGATAAATATTTGGCATTAAATAATTGCTTAACGTTAAACAATGTTGTCAAACTGAGTAAAATTATAAAATTTTAAGCTGTTAGTTTTCAGTACTAACAATTGCATTAATTATAATGAAAATTGATATACCTACTTAACCTAAAATGCAAATCCGAGATCCATTGTCTAGTCGCAACAGAGGGGGTCCCGTGGGAAAGTTCGAGCTCCCCGTGATTTAATGGTGGTATTATAAGTTTTTTGGGTCGCTGAATCCAATGGAAGTGGTCTGGAAGCCCAAATATGGTCCGTTTAATTGTTATTAACAAATTATGGTAAAATAAGGGCTTTATGAGAAGCCCTGTAAAGAAATTGATAGTATTAAGGTCTTTTTAGATTCTTTGGATAATTCTGAGCAAAAAAGGTCTCTTGTGATATTTGTCTAAAATTAGTTGTTGTCGAGTTATAAGCGATGACCTCTGCCAAAGGTCATTTTAAAGAGGAAGGATGAATTTGCATTTTTTTATTATATTTTTTAAAAAACACTTTTAAACTTTAAAAGGTGATAATTCAATAGTAAATTTAATTTCGAACAATTTTGCTGTAGAAATGTATGTACTAAAAGGGCATAGAACTCATACTATGCACCTTAGTTCATAGGGGTTAATTCACCCCTTTCTCAAAAACGCACCCCTGTAAATGGAAGCACTCCGCGGTGTTTTCATATTTAGAGGTCCATTGACCATATGAAACAAGAAACAATAAAACCCCGTGAACGTTGTAGTTCCTTTTAGCCATCTTATTTTGAACATAATCAATAGCCTAATATATTCTCTTCTATTACATCATCATCATTATACATATTTGCCTTTTTTGTCTTGAGCCACATCAGAATAAATATTCTTTACCGCCATGTCATTCCTAACTTTACCATAACGGCTTCTTCTTCCTCTCTTACTAGCTCCAGGTGCGACACACATTTTCGCTTTTTGGATGAAATGGTAC
Organism: Diabrotica virgifera virgifera; assembly: GCF_917563875.1. Classification (NCBI taxonomy): domain Eukaryota; kingdom Metazoa; phylum Arthropoda; class Insecta; order Coleoptera; family Chrysomelidae; genus Diabrotica; species Diabrotica virgifera. The sequence goes on along the minus strand of NC_065451.1, from coordinate 121,827,777 downwards.
CTTTGCGCATTGTACGCGCCATAACCACCTTAAACTTATCTCATTTTATCTTTAATAATTGGTACCACACACAAACTCCCTTTTATGTTTTTTACCATGTTTTATCACTTTCATTTTACTTTTATAAAACTTTTCCGTCTGCGACAAGTAATTCTTGCCGTTTTCGTCCATAATTTAGTTTTTAATTACTTCTATTTTTGTGTTGTTTGAAACCAAAGCTTACAAAAGTCTGAAAGGAACCAAAAATTAAAATATAAAATACGTAAAGAACATTTAACACTTAACAACCATTGTCTCCTTATTCTTGCTAATATTCTTGTTGGTTCAATTGCCGTAAAGTTGGTAAAAATAATTTTGTTTACCCGCTGGGCTGCTATAATAATTCTAAACAATTAGATAATTTCTCATTATCTATTACTACTTTTCTCAATGATTTAGTTTTTTAACAATGTAAATGATATTGACTTAAAGAACAAATAAAAGTTATAATTAAAATATTTTATATTTCATAATTTTCTAAAAGACTAGGTCAATTTAATTTGTTTATTTATGGAAAAACCAAAAAAAAAGTTCAAAAAATTCAGCGCCCAATTCGGTAATCCCTTTAGTGTGCAGTTCATTGTACCTACCCAACGACCTCCAATCCTATTTTAACTATTAGCGGGCTCTGGTAATTTAGTGTGAATTCATGTTGGCTGGGAAATAATAAATAGCAAAATAAATACAATAAAATAATAGCTTTATTTTAAAAATAATTCAAATTTACATTCAAATATCAAGTAATTTACACTCGTTTATGTTTATTGCAGAAATCCGTGAATGAACCTAAAGATGAAAACTTTATCGTTGATTGGGTGGCCACTAAATACCTACCTTTTTCGTTTTTTGACGACGAAGCAACAAGGAACTTCTTCGATCAAATCAAACCTGGAATAAACCTGCCTGGACGAAAAGCTTTAAAGAGAATGGTTGTGTCCCGTTTTGAACAGGATCAAAAAAAAGTTATGCATATACTACAACAAAACACATCAAGAATATCTTTTACCATTGATGGCTGGACGGCAATTAATGGAAAATCTTATTATGGGATCACCGCCCACTTTATTGATGACCATTGGCAACTCCAGTCTGTAGTTATCGATTTCTCACCTTCACATGGGCTTCATACTGGGAGAGATATTGCCAAGTTGTTTTATGAATCTTTGCAGAGCTATGGCATCACATCGAAAATTCAAGGCATAACTGTTGACAACACTGCAGCAAATACAACGTTCATGCAGGAGTTAAAAAAGCTTATTCCTTCTTTTGATGACGTTAATCAACATTTTAAATGTGTAGCACATATTCTGAACTTGGCTGTTCAAGATTGCTTAAAATCTCTGAAAATAGAAGAAGACGTAGGAGGGGAGGCTGAAGATGAAGAAAGCAGTAACGTAAATGAAGAGGTTGAGTTCGAACACAACGATGTTCTAGATGAAGATATTCAAACACCAACTAACTGTTTGGATAAAATTCGTTATATATTTAAGAAAATAAAAAAATCTGAAAAATTACGGATCCGTTTTAAAAGTGCGTGCCAAACTGCTGGGGCATCTACACAGATTTCACCTATTCTGGATGTTCCAACAAGATGGAACTCCACTCATGATATGTTGGATGTCGCATTAAAGTTAAAAAAGGGGATCGACTGTCTATGTGCAAGCGACAGTGTCAATAAATTAAACAATTTTCGACTACACCAAAACGAATGGCAGATGTTAGCTTCCGTCTGTAAATTTTTAAAGATGTTTAAAATAGTAAGCGAAAACCTTGGAGGAGACAAATACGCAACGCTTCCATCAGTGATAGTCAGTTTAAATATACTGTTAGACAAAATCGAATTACAATCAAAGTTGCTTGACGATAAACCGAATCGTTCCTGTGTAGATGAACAACTTTTAACTGCATTTCAAAAGGCCAGAGATAAAATTTTAAAACATTACAGACAAACAAATTGGATTTACTGTGCAGTACTTATTTTAGACCCAAGACATAAACTTGAAGCATTTGATAACTCACTTTGGGGAAGGGACTTAAAGAACGAATCGTATTCAGTGTTTAAAAAACTGTTAAAAAAGTATGAAGGAAATCAGCAAGCTGTAGAAAATATAACGCAAAGTACATCTGAATCGTCGGTGGTCATGGAAGTACAAGATGAGCTTGAAATCAATTTCGAAAGCTATTATCAATCAAAGGTCATAACAAAACCAAAAGACTTAAGTACTGAATTCTATGACTACATAGCACTCCCGCAAAGTACTGGCAACGAAGATATTTTAAAGTGGTGGCAGGTAAATAAAGGAAGATTTCCTGTTCTTGCTGAAATGGCCAGAGACTTACTAAGTATTCCTGCTACGTCCGTACCATCTGAGCGATTGTTTTCGAAAGCTGGCTTAATTATTCGAAAACAACGCAATAGATTGACTAATGAATCGGCTAAGTGCCTCTTATGTCTAAACTCTTGGGTAGAAAACCCAATTTTGAAAAATGTGTAAAACAATTTTTTTTTTTAATTTTAATCGTTTAAATTAGTTCTAGGTTTAATTTTATTTATTGTTGAAGTAGAGTCGTATATGTATAATTTGGTAAGAATAGAGTTATAATGTTATTTTTAAATATATACCTACACTTTCCTCCTTTCCTCTTGTAAATGATTTTTATTAACAATGTAATTTTTTTTTAAATAGTATCTCCGATATAAAATGTTAATGGAGATACTATGTACCTATTTATAATTGACTGTAAGTGTACAAAAATATTTTTCAGGTGACACAGGTTTTTTAGTTACTTAAATTTAAAAAAAAAAGAGTTACAACTCATCTGTATTAAGTTTAGTGAAAGATTTATTTTATGCGAATCTAGTAATATAAGACAATAAAATACTTGATACTTTTTATTTATATTTTTTATTTATTTATGCAGGCCTTTTAGGTGGTAGGTACTACATTACAATATTACCAATAGTATTATACAGTGTGGCAAAGCCAAATGGAATAAATTCATTATTTCGTGAATGAGCGATTTTGGAAAAAGATCTCAAAACAGGTCGATTTTTATTTTTAAATTACGATTTTTTGGCATATATAATACCTACATATATCATACTAATGACGTCATCCATCTGGGCGTCATGACGTAATCGATTATTTTTTTAAATGGGAATAGGGGTCATGTGCTAGCTCATTTGAAAGGTTATTAAATTCTCTATTCAGTAATATCAATATTAACATAATTATGTATACAGTGTGTCCAAAAAAAAATTCGAATTAAATTAATTAACACAAAAAGAAGAATGTATGTAATTTATTTAATTCACAATACATTTTACTGCTGTCAGAAAACATAAAAAATGTTTATTTGACAAATAAACACAGCTTTTCGCTTAAATTAAATGTTCAAACTACCAAGAGGCAGGTGAGTGGCATCTTGAACATTGAATTTAAGTGAAAAGCTATGTTTATTTGTCAAATGAACATTCTTTCTGTTTACTGACAGTAGCAAAATGTATTTTGAATTAAATAAATTACATATACATTCTCATTTTTGTGTCAATTAATTTAATTAAAAAAAAATTGGACACCCTGTATATTATGTTAATATTTATATTACTGAATAGAGAATTTCATAACCGTTCAAATGAGCTACTATCATATACGAGTATATGCCAAAAAATTGTAATTTAAAAATAAAAACCGACCTGTTTCGGATTTTTTTTCCAAAAGCGCTTATTCACGAAATAATAAATTTATTCCATTTGGCTTGGCCACACTGTATGTACATATGAATATTGATATTTAAAAAAATGTTTTCATAAAATATGCTGCTTTTTCCTACTCCGATTATTTATGGATTAGTCTGGTCGTATTAGACTTTACTTTTTATTGTTATTTGTATTATTTATTATCACTACACTATACGAAATCCGGGTGTTATCAAACAATTCATCCACTATCTTGTCATAATACTTAATACAAATATGCCATCTTATTTGAAATTTATATTAAACTATCGTAATATATCTACCTATATAGTTTCTCAGCGATAAAACTATTTTCTTGGCTTCCTTTAAATCCGGTTATTTTAAAAAGACTGACATTATTTCAGGACGAACACTAAAATCATACATTATCATAGTTTTTTAAACAGAAATTAAGACAAACTGTGAAATAAACATTTTTAATTTCTCCTATTTGTTCATTAATCTAAGAAAAAAAATATCTCGCTCTTCTTGTCTCCTAACGTTACTATGACAGAGTATGTAGCTATTATGTGAAAAGCATTTAGTGAATTTCTTATTATTTCTTATATTTGACTATTATAAGTAAAAAAAATTACTACGAATGTTATATTTTACATTCATTATTATGTTTTTGAGCTCGGCTCGGCTCGGCTCGAACTATTCGAGCCAAGCCGGCACGAGCCACGAGCTCAACCTGCAAGCTCGAAGTTCAAGCCGAGCTTCTATCTCGAGCTCGGCTCGAAATTTCGAGCCGAGCACAAGCTTTTCAAAAGCTCGGCTTGGCTCGGCTCGAGTCCATCCCTAGTTATAAACGGTTTTGACTGTATGTGCTTCCTTAACAGTTTTGATATGGATCTGCTTAAAATAAGCCTGGGCCAACTGAGGAGATCTCTTGCCATGTGATAATTAGGTTTCATCCTGCAATGTTGTTGTATTTTATTACTGTATTTGTGTTTTGTATAATTTTATTGATTTGTTTCAGTTACATGTGTACATTTTATATTTTATTTTTCTAACTGTTATGTTTTGAATATCTTGCCTGGTGATTTTTCAAGTCTTTGCTTTTCTTATTTTTACTTTTTATATTTTAATGAATGATTGTACCTCAGTTTTTTATTGTATTTAATGTATTTTTACTGTTAATGGGGTTTTCCCGTGGGTAAATAAATTAAATAAATAAAAAATAAATAAAATATATTACTGATATAAGGGTAATTTTAAAGAATTAAATAATCAAGTGAAATAGTTTGTGATAGAAAACAGCCATTGTGAACCTAAGGGTGCTATCTTAAAAGAGTGTCTAAAAAACTACAAAATATTTGGATGGAAGGCTATGGCGACTGGAAACATATTTTTATTTATTTATTCATATACAGGATTACCCCCATTACAAAATATACAGTATAAAATCAATCTCTGTAATTTCTACTAAACTAGAGTAAAATAAATCTTAATTACACATTAAACAAAAACGAAATATTAATAGTTATCCATTACACATATTACATCTAATACACAAATCAGTTAAAATAAACAAAAAGTACCTGTCAAGCTCTTTTAATCCCATTCTTAAAAGCAGCCAAGGAGACACCAAACATTTCTAAGTTATTCTCGTTTATAATTTTTAGTGTTCGCTCAATGGGAGAATGCATACCATAGTTTGTTCGATGAAAAGCATATTGTAAACTCCACAGAAAGACATGAAGACATCTACAATTGAGAAAATAAAAGCAAACATTATTGAATTTAAAACAAAACACATGATGCGAGATATACAGTGATGAGCGTTCTAATAACCGGCAAAATAACACAAAAGATGGAAAACATAATTAAGTTGTGAGATAAAATGAGGTGAGTAAATAAAAAAGATAAAAGTGGAGGTGGGAAATTTACCGATAGAAACCTATAAATTTACCTTCTATTTATTGTGTCCCACCTTTAGACATATCTGACGAGTTTGGCAACTATCACTGTTGCAGTGACAGTTATAGTCGACATAATCCTCTGATCCGTCTAAAGGCAGGAAACGATATATAAAATGGAAGATTATAGGTTTCTGTCGCTAAATTTCTCACCTCTGCTAGTTTCATTTCTTTTTATTTCACAACTTAATGTTTTCCATCTTTTGCGTTATTTTGCTGATTATTAACGTGCTCATCACGGTATATATCTAGATAACATAACCATAGCTGATTTATGCTTTTTCTTATGAGCATCTTTCAGTGTGTCACAGTTTTTCAATTTCTTTTTAACGCATTAAATTTTAGTGACAGAAAAAAACGCATGTCGGTGATTACATTTCATTGGTGACATTTTTATAACATTTATTCTAGTTGTCAATAGATGGCGCTATAATCGAGAAAAAAATATTTACAAATTACAGTAGAGCGTCGATTATCCGAACTAATTGGGGGACATGGGCGTTCGGAAAACCGATTTGTTCGGATAATCGAACTATATTGAGATTGTCATACATATTTATCCACAAGTGAATGAAAACCATATTTATATAACTATATTTGTTTATACCTTGATAATGACAAATAGCAATTAAACAAAAAAGTGCAGTCTTTGCAACAACATATTTTTGGATACAAAATTGAAGATATTTTAAGCGTTAATTACTAACGCTTGCTCAGTACTCGAGTGTGGGGCGCAGGAGTCAGGAGTTCGGATAACCGGTCGTTCGGTTGATCGACGTTCGGATAATCGACGCTCTACTGTATATAATATATCTACGAATATAATCTGTACAATTTATATGACTATACAAATAAAAGAAAATACCATTTTATAAATGCAATAAACACAATTGATTTGTTTTTATGCCAAATTACAAATAAAATGTGACAACTGTCAGATTTAACTAAAATGTCATGTCACTAAAATGTATATTGTCACGGACTTATCTTTTTTTTTCTATCATTTGTGACGCACTGAAAAATGTTCATGAAAAGAAGCATACAACATTGAAAATGTGCAAAAATTTAAATACGTTCATTCACTAGTTACCAGCCAGAGTAATGTAAGAGGTCAAAAGTCTGTCTAATTATTATCAATTTAAGATCTGATATAAACACAGAAAGCAAATATAAAAAATAGGGTATCCTGATATAGCCGGTTCGCTAAATTCAACTGGCTAGTGATTTTAGTAGGTAATTTTTTTTGGCCGACTTTGCTAAAATTTGCAAAATTACTAACGATTTAGTAATTAGTAACTATTTAGTAATTATTTTTTTGTCAATTTTACCAAATTGGCAAAATTACTTAATAAAATCACTAGCCAGTTGTGTCTGAGTTTAGCGAACCAACTTTACAACAGCATACAGCGATGAGCAAGCTAATAACCGACAAAATAACGCAAAAGATAGAAAACATAATACATTGCGAAACAAAAAGAGATGAGAATAGTGTAGGTGGAAATTATCGTTATAAATGTATAAATTAACATTACACTACACAGTTTCCCACCTTTAGGCATATCAGAGGAGTATGACAACTGTCACTGTAACAGTAGAATTTTATAAAATACTCCTGTCACAGACGTCTAAAGGTGGAAAATTGAAGACATAAGTGGATAAAGGTCATATGTCACAAAATAATGTTTTTGAGTAATGAGCATTTTAGTGTCTTTTGTCCCAAGTTAGTGATTTATTTCATAAATTTGCATGGCTACACTTTTTTAAACAGGTATTTGAAGGTACTTTTTTCACACTTTAAATTGAATTTAAAAAAAGTTACTTTAAGCCTAATATTTTAAATTTTGTGGACATATTACCTTTATCCACATAGTAAAAATAATTAAAAAATATTAGGGTTAAGTGGATAAAAGAGTTAAGTATCAAAAATGGGCATTGATTGTCAAGAAAATTGCAATACAAACCGTAAAATTAATAAAAACATATTTTTTAGTAGGTTCTTCTTTTCTTTTTGGGATTTTTTTATTTTCCTCTATCGCGTTTTCATAAAACCATCTATACTCTTCGTAAACAAATTTTATTCGGTCTCTTAAATTTCCCAGTTTTTCCAAACTCAAACTACCAGTTTTATTTTCCAGTCTTCTTGGTCTATATTCAGTTGAGGTCAGATGTGCTGTCCTTTTTTTTTTCTTAAATCTACTTGCTGAAATGGCATGTAGTCATTAAGGTATATATGTCTTATAGAGATAGAAGCCAAATTCGTCCACTCTTATCCATTTTACGTAACACGAAAATTAACTTTTGACTTGAAGTGTTTGTTTGCTTTTTACATAAATAGAGGTTCGTCAGCAGATATTCAAAGTAGTAGAAAAAATTCTCCATATTTACACATTTCACATGGATAAAGGTATTATGTCCAAATGCGATCTTGGACATAATACCTCTATCCACTAGAATTTGAAAATCTAGTGGGACATATTGCTTTAATACCTTCCTGTTATTTTTATTTAGCTAAAAATAGGGTATTTTAAAATTTTAAAAGGTAAAACAACATATTAGAAGAACAAATACCTAATAAAACAATTTTCTCAAAAAACGTGACATATGACCTTTATCCACTTATGTCTTCAATTATGTAATGTAAAGTTACTTTATATTATGTTTATAACGATCATTTCCACCTCCACTAGTTTCATCTCTTTTTGTTTCGCAATGTATTATGTTTTCCATCTTTTGCGTTATGTTGCCGGTTATTAGTATGCTCATCACTGTATATGAGGAGTGAAAGAAAATAATGTATGGTATTTGCTCTGTGCATGACCATGGTGGGGATACACAAAGCAATGCCAGCATCCGTTGCAGCAAAATATGACAATTTTGGTGATTCTTTATAATATCAGTGTCATTGTTTGTATAACACATTTTATCAAAAATGGTAAATAAATGTGTAAGTATTTAATAATACTAATAATAGCCAAAAAAGTAATTTCTATAGATCTCCAATAGTGATAAATAGATTATGAGAAAAGATTTAAACTAGGAGGAAACTCAAAAAACAGATTCACACCAAATAATGTCACTGTAAACATCACAAGATTCATCTTCTTTTTTGGTTGACCAGGTTGACGGTAACGCAGTAATCAGTATCAGAAAACTTGTAAGACTAATAACAATTTGCTAAAGAGTTTTGAAAAACAGTTTTTCTATATAAATGAAGATTAAAAATCTATAAATTAAAGAAATAATTCAGAAATCACAAAAAAATTGCTGATATAGATATAATTAACTTAAAAAATTAAAGGTGTCAAAATTTTATAAATGTTAATAATGTCAAAATTTAAATTTAAACTTGCCTGCACCTGCAGCTGGACCAATTACAAACAACCATTAAAGAGCGGTAAGTTTAAATTACTCCCCCTAGTTTAAAAGCGAGAATAGATTTTTTCCCTTTTTGTTCCATTTGGGGTTGAAAAGATAAATTTTGATAAATTTGTAGAAAACCAGTTCTTAATACAGTGGAACCTCGTTTACTCAGATTAATCGGGACCGCAGCCGATCCGGGTTATCGAAAATCCGGGTTAGCCGGAGAAAATGGTAAAAATTAATAAGATATGGTATGCTTACAGATAAATTCCGTTATAATTGGCACACACAAAGCCACACATACAAAGCGTTGCGTCGTCGAGAGTCTCATTTTTAGCTTTATTAGCTTTGCACCGACTGTCCAAACTGTCTTTTGATATCATTTTGAAACAAAAACAACATTTTTACGGTTTATTGCCATTATGTAGACAAAAAAAACATGCAACCACAAAATCTGAATAGATTTACGAACGATTACAGAACAGAAGCGAACAATGCGACTTTACTACACACAATACCAACGAAGTTATGTTATTTAATAACAGTGAAGACTAAGACCATTGTTTGAAAAAGAATTTTTAATAGTCTTTTAATCTTTTCTAAACAATGCTAAGACAGTTTCAAATAAATAAAGGATACTACAGGTGCCTGTTGTTTTCGATAACACGACAATGAACGTTGTGTGCCATGAGTCATTTTTACTATGGTATATTATGTAGTTCAAATTACACAAATACGCATTATCTCTCAAATATTATAATACATACATTTTTATTGTTGAAATGTTTGTCTGATAAAAATCGGTCCGGGTTATCGGGGGCTGATTTATCGGGGTTCCACTGTACTACATCCATTTTATACACAAATTGGAAAAATATAGTTTAAAAACTTATTAATAATTCTCAACTTCACAATATGTTGCTTTCACAATAGGTGTCGCGTCAGTCATGCACAGAGCTAATAGATGATAAACATGAAAATGGTACAGCTCTGAAACAACTAATATGGTATGGCCATGTACATGTACAGAGAATGTCTGATGACAGGATCCCTAACCAGATTTTGACGTGGACACCACAAGGGAGAAGGAAAAAAAGAAGGCTGAGAAGAAGCTGGAGAGAGGGAATTGAAAAAGAACTACAGGAAGAGAAATCCCTCCAGGTCTATGGTTAAACAGAGGAGGGTGTGGTTAGGAATCCGAGAATGCTGTATAGGCTATTGATTATATTCAAAATAAGATAGCTAAAAGGAACTACAACGTTAACGGGGTTTTATTATTTCATATGGTCAATGGACATCTATACAGGGTGTCCAGAAACTCTACCGACAAACGAAGACAGGAGATTCCTCAGATAATTTTAAGATAATGTAACCCAATTCACCAAGTCCGAAAATACTTCCTAAGGGAGCTACAGCTCTTTGAAGATGGCGTCATGTAATTAGTTTTTCTCCAGAACGCTTCTATTTAGAAAAACGAAAATTGGTATACATATTTACTTTCCAGAAATGAATCGATTCCATCCATTGCGAATTTCTAGTACAGGTCATAGGCGTCCGTTTTGGGTAGGGCAACGGTTATTTTATCGCCTAACTTTTTTGTCTTTAATTTTTAAGCATTTTTGACTCTGAATTATTTAATAGTGAGTTATTCTAGTACTAAAAGGTACTCTTAGTTTAAGTCCATAGGATACACCGTTTTCTAGAAAAATCGATTTGAAAATTTTTCGTTCCTTGAATTAAAAAAAAAAAGATTAAAAAAAACTATTTAGAAAGATGAAAACTGGTACATTTATTTATATTCCAGAGATTAATCGATTTCATTAATGGCGAATTTCTAGTACCGGTCATAGGCGTCCGTTTTGGGTAGGTCAACAGTTATTTTATAGCATACCTTTATTGTCTTTAATTTTTAAGTATTTTTAACACTAGATTATTCAATTATGAGATAGTCGAGTACTAAAAGTTACTCTTGATTTAAGTTGGTAAAATGCATCGTTTTTTTTAATTTACTTTAACTTTTTTTTTTCAAATTCCCAAAACTAAAAACTTTCAAATCGATTTTTCTAGAAAACGGTGTATCCTATCGACTTAAAGTAAGAGTACCTTTTAGTACTAGAATACCTCACAATTTAATAATCCAGTATCAAAAATGTTTAAAAGTTGAAGACAAAAAAGTTATGCGATAAAATAACCGTTGCCCTACCCAAAACGTACGCCTATGACCGGTACTAGAAATTCGCAATGGATGGAATCTACTCATTTCAGGAAAGTAAATATGTATACCAATTTTCGTTTTTCTAAATAGAAGCGTTCTGGAGGTATTTAAGAAAAACTAATTACATGGCGCCATCTTCAAAGAACTCTAGCTCCCTTAGGAAGCATTTTCGGACTAGGTGAATTGGGTTAAATTGTCATAAAATTATCTGATGAGAAATCTCCTGTCTTCGTTTGTCGGTAGAGTTTCTAGACACCCTAGTATATGAAAAAACCGCGGACTGCTACCATTTGAAGGGGTGCGTTTTTGAGAAATGGGTGAATTAGTCACTGGGCACAAGTTACATTAGGGTCAGTGGCGTAGCGTAGTGGAGGCGGCAGGGGCGGCCCGCCCCGGGCGGCACTTTTTAGGGGCGGCAAAATTTAACAAGAAATAATAAAAATATTTTGTAAACATTTGAACCATTTTATATTTTTATCGCAACTACAAATTCGGACCGAATTGAAAGGAGCACGGAGTTTTTCATTACTTAAGTATTTTGTGACGAATTCGGGGAATTCCTTTTCTTTGAATGATATTTTGTAGCGATTGGCAACAATGTCTATACTGACTTGTGGGAATTTCCCGTTTATGACTAACAATCAGCACAACTTTTTGGCACTTTAGAACGTTGCTTTTTTTCTCTCATCGACACATCGCTGGGAAGTTCTGATAGTAGCTACAGGCCAAAGAAGGATTCAAGACACGAGGTCGAGTGCAAGAGGCGATGCCGTAAAAAATGTGACATGGCATCATTACAAAGACATTCTCGACACTTTGGAAAAGCTGACAGAGGCAGGTGAAAGCTTAAACACTAGGACAGATGCAGGTGCTTTACTAGTTTCGATGCAGTCCTTTTCCTTTCCTTGTTTTTTAGGTCTGCGGCAACCGGTGCTACATGAAGTGAATGATGCACAAACATATTATTTACAAACAAGGGGACTTGACATAAGGTTGTGCGCTCAGAAAGTAAATGCTTTGCAGATGATATTGACAGAGAAAAGGGAGGAATGGGCAAATGGCGCTGTAGGTTATGCAAAAATATGTGTGAAGAACTTGAAATTTCCATAAAACCTCGGAGGCGCATAACAAGAAGCTTATTTTCGATGACGGAAAAATGAGTTGAGACGACAGCTGTTTTCTTCGTTAGATAGTTATTGTAGAAATTCGTGAGCATTTTCAACAGCAACAGAATTTAACGAATAAGTTTGTTTATTTAATTATTAGATCCAGACAACACTGAATGTAATCTAGACTACGCATCCGACGAAATTGACGAGCAGGGTTTTAAGCTGGAAAAACTTCGACTGCGGACTTTTGTTGCTGCTACAGGCAGCTTTATCATCGAATCCTGAAGATATCTTATACCGACCACATTACTAATGAGGGTGTTTTGCTGAGAATGCAAAAAGAAAAAGGGCTGTTAATCAGAATAAAAACAGCCAAAATCGAATACCTTGCTCACATCATGAGGAACAGTGAAAGATATGGACTGCTGCAACTGGTCTTACAGGGAAAAGTAGAGGGGAAGCGAGGACCAGGAAGGCGAAGGATTTCGTGGCTGAAAAATCTACGTACGTGGTTCAACACAACCACTACAAATCTTTTCAGAGTAGCAGTGTGCCAAGTACAGATTGCCATGATGGTCGCCAACATCCGAAACGGATAGGCACTACAAGAAGAAGACAGGCAACGAAATTGATTAATGCAGACTCACTTGAATTATTTAAATTTATTGTTAAATCCAAGCTGGAAGATACTCTGTCCAATATTTTAATATTGTTCCGAAAATTGTGTCAGAGTTGCTATAAGCAATGTCAGCTGTGAGAGGAGTTTTTCAAAATTGAAAATGATTAAAAATTATTTAAGATCGATAATGAGTAGGTACTCTAAGACTAACTAATTTGGCTATTTTGTTTATTGAGCAAAAGGTGTGTGATGCGATAGATATTGATGGTGCAATAAAAGACTTTGCTCTTAACCCGTCAGTGGTCGCTATATGAGATTTTCTCTCACGCTTTCAGAAAATTGCGCACAACTTTTTTTCTGGGAAATTATACGCGTCGTAGTTTCTTCTAGTCTCCTAATTATCCTCCCTCGACAATTTAATAGGCTCGTCCGCTCAGATAGTGACTCAGTTTACTTAGTATCGCCATATTGTTTAGTCAGTTCGCTTTATGTGAGAGATTCTCTCATCAAGCGACCACCGGCGTCACCAAATGTGTATAAAAATTAATTTTATTTTTTCCCTTAAAACCTAAAATAATATCCTTTTATGATGTAATAAAAGGCGCCGTGGATGTGGTCGGTGATATGAAAATCCTATATTCTGTTTCACGGGTTAGTTGTAGATGGTCACTTACCATATATTTTTCAATGTTAAATATTGGCGGCATCAATACTCACATTTTATATAAATATAATAATAATAAAACAAAAAAACGTCGTGTCTTTTTAAAGCAAATGGCTTTATCGTTGACGAAACCTCATCTTTTTTGTAAAATGTTGTAAAGAAAGGCAAAAGTTGGATATGAATTTTTAATTGAAGACGGAAGTTTTATTTTTAATTCTAACAAATACTCATATTACTTTTCAATAAAAATAAAAATCTAACATGATAGTACCGTTCTAGTTCTAATTAAAAATGTATTTTATTTAATTTTGTCAATCGTCAAGGTGTACCTAAGTTATATCAATGTATCTAATTCGTTAAAGTAAAAGAAATTTTGTATTAATAAACGTGATTGTAAAACTTAGATAAACTTTTTTATTTAAAATCCAACCTGTATAATACAAAATAATGATAACTGTTCTCAGTAGTAATAACCCAAGGACATTGATAATTGTTCGAAAAAATTTTATAACAGATTTCGAAAGCTTGTTGCTTGGAAACAGACCGACGCCGTAGGCGGAAGTCTGTTGCCTGTAAGCAACAAGCTTGAGAAAGTTGTTAAAAAATTTTTGGGCATTTATCAATGTTCGAGGGTTAGAGGACACCGGCGTCACCAAATGTGTATAAAAATTAATTTTATTTTTTCCCTTAAAACCTAAAATAATATCCTTTTATGATGTAATAAAAGGCGCCGTGGATGTGGTCGGTGATATGAAAATCCTATATTCTGTTTCACGGGTTAGTTGTAGATGGTCACTTACCATATATTTTCAATGTTAAATATTGGCGGCATCAATACTCACATTTTATATAAATATAATAATAATAAAACAAAAAAACGTCGTGTCTTTTTAAAGCAAATGGCTTTATCGTTGACGAAACCTCATCTTTTTTGTAAAATGTTGTAAAGAAAGGCAAAAGTTGGATATGAATTTTTAATTGAAGACGGAAGTTTTATTTTTAATTCTAACAAATACTCATATTACTTTTCAATAAAAATAAAAATCTAACATGATAGTACCGTTCTAGTTCTAATTAAAAATGTATTTTATTTAATTTTGTCAATCGTCAAGGTGTACCTAAGTTATATCAATGTATCTAATTCGTTAAAGTAAAAGAAATTTTGTATTAATAAACGTGATTGTAAAACTTAGATAAACTTTTTTATTTAAAATCCAACCTGTATAATACAAAATAATGATAACTGTTCTCAGTAGTAATAACCCAAGGACATTGATAATTGTTCGAAAAAATTTTATAACAGATTTCGAAAGCTTGTTGCTTGGAAACAGACCGACGCCGTAGGCGGAAGTCTGTTGCCTGTAAGCAACAAGCTTGAGAAAGTTGTTAAAAAATTTTTGGGCATTTATCAATGTTCGAGGGTTATTCGGATAGAAAATTTTTTGCTGGTTATGAAAAAAAAATACAGAGCAGAAACAATTTATTTAAATGTGCAATTAACAATTCTTCCACCGTCCGATTTCCATCTAATTCATATTTTCTATCATTGCAAAAGTCCATAAACGCTTTCCATACAAATTTTTTACTGTAAACAGTATTCTGTAGTATATTTGATTCGACAATTTCATTAATATTCTCATCAGTATTACAACCAAATCGTGACATTTTGAAATATTGAATATTTGAAATGTCAAAATCGAAATGAAACGAAATGTATGTATCCATAGCTACATGATTGAGTGAAAACAGCCCATGGGATCTGTTTTCAGTATAATGTTGGTTTTATTGGTTGTATTCAATCAGATGACCACAAATTAATTGATTTCATTGGATTTCTAATTGAGCAAAAAATTTTCGCCGAAAAGTTCTCTATAATAAATTAATGTATGTAATGTTATACAATAAATTAAAATACCTAAATAAGAGGACGGCAAAATTGTCCTCCCCCCCGGGCGGCCGACACTCACGCTACGCCACTGATTAGGTTGAGTTCTATGCACTTTTGGTACAAACATATCTACATAAAAATTGTTCCTGGTTAAATTTCTTATCTAAATATCACTATTTAAAGTCAATGATACTTTTTTTTACAAAAATATATTCAAAAGAAGAAGCACAAAGAAACCCAAAAGAAATAAATTTTGTTTTTTGTCCCATAACTTTTGTCCACGAGGATATAGGTATAGACATTACTTTACAGAAAAGAAACCTACATATTTATTCTTTAAAATGTTGTTTAGTAGAGGTAATTAGGATTTATAGTTTTCGAAATATGATTTTTCAAAGTTAGCCACTCACAGCAATTTTGGGCAATTTTCCTTGTTATTTCGCAAATATTGTTCTGTAACTTTTTTCTACGTAAATTTAGGTATATGCAATAACAAACGTATTAGGAATAGGAATCAATTACCTTTTAAATGGTCTACTGTATAACGTTGTACGACTTTTTTTTAAAGAGATTTTGGTTTTTCAAAGTTTTATACTTTTAACGATTTTTTATAATATAATATAAAAATAAAATAATATTATATTATACAGGGTGTAACAAAAATACAGGTCATAAATTAAACCACATATTCTGGGACCAAAAATAGATCGAATGAACCTAACTTACCTTAGTACAAATATGCACACAAAAAAAGTTACAGCCCTTTGAAATTACAAAATGAAAATCGATTTTTTCGAATATATCGAAAACTATTAGAGATTTTTTGTTGAAAATGGACATGTGGCATTCTTATGGCAATATCATCTTAAAGAAAAATTATAGTGAAATTTGTGCACCCCATAAAAATTTTATGGGGGTTTTGTTCCCTTAAACCCCCCCAAACTTTTGTGTCCGTTTCAAATAAATTATTATTCTGGTGCCATTAGTTACATTAAATATTTTTAAAACTTTTTTGCCTCTCAGTATTTTTTCGATAAGGCAGTTTTTATCGAGTTGCGGCTTCTTTTTTAATATGTTTACATAAAAATTTTATGAGGGTTTTGTTCCTTTAAACCCCCCAAATATTTGTGTAGGTTCCAATTAAACTATTACTGCGGTACCATTAGTTAAACACACTGTTTTTAAAACTTTTTTGCCTCTTTGTATTTTTTGGATAAAGCATCTTTTATCGAGATGTGGCTTCTTTTTTAATATGGTTCAAAATATACCTAAAAATGTAAATCATAAATAAATTTTCATATTATTACCAAGTCTCCATAATTATTGTACTTCACCATATACAAATATGTGGTGGATTTGACAAATATTCAAATATCTCGATAAAAACTGACTTTTGGAAAAAGTACTAAGAGACAAAAAAGTTTTTAAAAACTTGTGTTTAACTAATGGCGCTACAATAATAATTAAATTAAAACATATACAAAAGTTTGGGGGGGTTTAAAGGAACCAAACCCCCATAAAATTTTTATGGGGTGTCCAAATTTCATTATAATTTTTTCTTAAAATACTACCGCCATAACAATACCACATGTCCATTTTTAATAAAAAATCTCTAATAGTTCTCGATATATTGGAAAAAAATCGATTTTCATTTTGTAAATTCAAAGGGCTGTAACTTTTTTTCCGTGCACATTTGTACTAAGGTAAGTTATGTTCAATCGAACTATTTTAGGTCCCAGAATACGCGATTAAATTTATGACCTGTATTTTTGTTACACCCTGTATATAGTATATATAATATAATATTATATTATACAGGGTGTCCAGAAACTCTACCGACAAACGCAGACAGGAGATTCCTCAGATAATTTTATGACAATTTAACCCAATTCACCTAGTCCGAAAATGCTTCCTAAGGGAGCTAGAGCTCTTTGAAGATGGCGCCATGTAATTAGTTTTTCTTAAATACCTCCAGAACGCTTCTATTTAGAAAAACGAAAATTGGTATACATATTTACTTTCCTGAAATGAATCGATTCCATCCATTGCGAATTTCTAGTACCGGTCATAGGCGTACGTTTTGGGTAGGGCAACGGTTATTTTATCTCATAACTTTTTTGTCTTCAACTTTTAAGCATTTTTGATACTGGATTATTAAATTGTGAGGTATTCTAGTACTAAAAGGTACTCTTACTTTAAGTCGATAGGATACACCGTTTTCTAGAAAAATCGATTTGAAAGTTTTTAGTTTTGGGAATTTGAAAAAAAAGTTAAAAAAAATTTAAAAAAAAAAACGATGTATTTTACCAACTTAAAGCAAGAGTAACTTTTAGTACTCGAATTTCTCAAAATTGAATAATCTAGTGTCAAAAATACTTAAAAATTAAAGACAATAAAGGTATGCTATAAAATAACTGTTGACCTACCCAGAACGGACGCCTATGACCGGTACTAGAAATTCGCCATTAATGAAATCGATTAATCTCTGGAATATAAATAAATGTATACCCTATTCCACGAACATACGCCTGTTTTGGATTACTTCGACAACGAATATTTTACTGTGCAAAATAAGAAGAACGAAAGTAAATTGCAAATTACATTGTTGTTTATTGGAATAATTATTAGCGCTATTTACTTTCGTACTTCTTATGTTGCACAGTAAAATATTCGTTGTCGAAGTAATCCAAAACAGGCGTATGTTCGTGGAATGGCCCATACCAGTTTTCATCTTTCTAAATAGTTTTTTTTGTATCTTTTTTTTTTAATTCAAGGAACGAAAAATTTTCAAATCGATTTTTCTAGCAAACGGTGTATCCTATCGACTTAAACTAAGAGTACCTTTTAGTACTAGAATAACTCACAATTAAATAATTCAGAGTCAAAAATGCTTAAAAATTAAAGACAAAAAAGTTAGGCGATAAAATAACCGTTGCCCTACCCAAAACGGACGCCTATGAGTTGTACTAGAAATTCGCAATGGATGGAATCGATTCATTTCTGGAAAGTAAATAAGTATACCAATTTTCGTTTTTCTAAATAGAAGCGTTCTGGAGGTATTTAAGAAAAACTAATTACATGACGCCATCTTCAAAGAGCTCTAGCTCCCTTAGGAAGCATTTTCGGACTAGGTGAATTGGGTTAAATTATCTTAAAATTATCTGAGGAATCTCCTGTCTTCGTTTGTCGGTAGAGTTTCTGGACACCCTGTATATCATATATTATACAGGGTGTCCAGAAACTCTACCGACAAACGAAGACAGGAGATTCCTCAGATAATTTTAAGACAATTTAACCCAATTCACCTAGTCCGAAAATGCTTCTTAAGGGAGCTAGAGCTCTTTGAAGATGGCGTCATGTAATTAGTTTTTCTTAAATACCTCCAGAACGCTTCCATTTAGAAAAACGAAAATTGGTATGCATATTTACTTTTCAGAGATGAATCGATTCCATCCATTGCAAATTTCTAGTACCGGTCATAGGCGTCCGTTTTGGGTAGAGCAACGGGTATTTTATCGCATAACTTTTTTGTCCTTAACTTTTATACATTTTTGACATCGTATTATTAAATTGTGAGATATTCTAGTATGTACTAAAAAGTACTCTTGCTTTAAGTCGGTAGGACACACCGTTTTCTAGAAAAATCGATTTGAAAGTTTTTCATTGTTGGAATTTGAAAAAAAAAATTGAAAGAACTTTTCAACAAAAAACGAAGTATTTTACCAACATAAAGTAAGAGTAACTTTTAGTACTCGAATACCTCATAATTTAATAATCTAGTGTCAAAAATGCTTAAAAATTAAAGACAAAAAAGTTAGGCGATAAAATAACTGTTGACCTACCCAAAACGGACGCCTATGACCAGTACTAGAAATTCGCAATTAATGAAATCGATTTATCTCTGGAATATAAATAAATGTACCAGTTTTCGTCTTTCTAAACAGTTTTTTTTTTAATTTTTTTTTATTTAAAAAGCGAAAAATTTTAAAATTGATTTTTCTAGAAAACGGTGTGTCCTACCGATTTAAAACAAGAGTACCTTTTAGTACTAGAATACTTCACAATTTCATAATCCAGTATCAGAAATGCATAAAATTTAAAGATAAAAAAGTTATGCGATAAAATAACCGTTGCCCTACCCAAAACGGACGCCTATGATCGGTACTAGAAATTTGCAATGGATGGATTAGATTTATATCTTGTAGATAAATATGCGTACCAATTTTTGTTTTTCTAAGTAGAAGCGTTCTGGAGGTATTTAAGAAAAACTAATTACAAGACGCCATCTTCAAAGAGCTCTAGCTCCCTTAGGAAGCATTTTCGGACTAAGTGAATTGGGTTAAATTATCTTAAAATTATCTGAAGAACCTCCTGTCTCCGTTTGTCGGTAGAGTTTCTGGACACCCTGTATAATACCTAGCATAAAAAATAGATATTATTTTTTACATTTTTTACGATTATTTTTGAAATTTCTCATTATAACTTTTTTCTATTACATTTAGGTATATATTATATAATAAAGAAAGCTTATTTTGTTTACTTTAAAATGGTGTATTACAAAAAATTCTGGGATTATTTTTGAATAAGATATTATTTTTCAAAATGTAATAAGTACTTGCAACGATTTTTGATTTTAGGTTTATTTTTTAAATTTCTCATTATAGCTTTTTTTCTTGTACCGGGTGTCCCAATAAGAATGGCTCTCGGCCATATCTCAGGAACCGTTTATACTACAGCTTTGGGAAAAAAATTTTTATAACAAAAGTTGCCTCGAGAAAAGCCTGGAAATTATTTTCATAATTGTAAGTCCTCCGCTAGAGGGCGTAATTGAATATCAAAAATTAAAAAATCGAAATATTACAAAATTTGCCTAATGAAAGGGCACTGGAAATCCGATCATCGTATTCTTCATAAAATTCTGCGCATATTTCATTTCACAAGTTTAAGTCTACCTGTGCAAATAAGAGGTGGGGGTGAGTGGGAACCTTGTTATGAAAAAATCGCTGTAAGTCCGGTTCTGCTTAATCGATTTTTGCAAACTTAGTCTTGTTGAAAACAGCTCTTTTTCGTTAATGTAATAGTTATAATTTGGAAACAGCCTATTATGTAACATGCCGGCTAGGAGGCGGTATTTATTTTTTTTTATAAATCTAGTTTTCCTTGGAAAATATTAAATACAAGTATGTATTTTTTTCCTGTGTTACAAAATTAGACCAAATTAGCAACAGAATACCGAAAGTCGCATGTCGATACCTTTTTTATATCTCGAGATATCTTAAGAAACGTGTAAATTTTAAACATAACTGTTGCTGTCATAATATAAGTGGAAATATATAGAAGCAAGTAGTGTGCTTTGGAAAAAAACAAAGAAACATTTTCCAGATGTCACCGCATATAATAAATCAAAACAAAATAAGACAAATAACACTATAAAATATAACCAAAAAAAAGTATGTGTACTTTATCCAAAAAAAAATTATACATCTATTATTATGATTTTAACGAAAAAAAAAATATTTTAAACTGTTTAATTGTATTTTTATTTAAATATTAAACTAATTTTAATACTTAAATAATATCAAAAATTAAAAATAACGTTAATACGTAGAATCGTAGAAAATGTTAAATGTTAAAAAATTATGTTTTACTGAGTTGACACATAATTTGACACATGATGACTTTTTGAAGTTAATACTTCTAATCGTTCTATTTTTTCCCATAGCACACAACTTGTTTCCATTTTGACTTCCTTAAATTAGTTTACCGGTGACAATAACAGTTATGTATTTATCTTAGTTGAGAATAGGATAATTAGTATTAAAATATAATAAAATAAAAATTAAGAAATTGTGTAGAAAATCTGACGTTTTTACATTTTCTATGATTCATCGAGAGAAAAGCAAATGCGCGGAGGCAACAATTCATAAAAATTTACATATTAACGCTATTTTTAAGTATTGGTATTATGTTAAGTATTAAGATTAGTGCAATATTCAAATAAAAATAAAATTAAACTGTTTAAAATATATTTATTCCGTTAAAATCATAATAATAGAAGTATAACTTCTTACGCGCGTACAAAGTGCACACACTCTTTTTTTGTTATATTTTATAGTGTTATTTGTCTTATTGTTGTTTTGATTCATTATATACGGTGACATCTGGTCAATGTTTCTTTGTTTTTTTCCATAGCACACTACTTGCTTCTATATATTTCCACTTATATATGACAGCAACAGTTATGTTTAAAATTTACACGTTTCGTAAGATATCTCGAGATAGAAAAAAGGTATCGACATGCGGTTTTCGGTATTCTGTTGCTAATTTGATCTTATTTGTAATACAGGAAAAAAAATACATACTTGTATTTAATATTTTCCAAAGAAAACTAGATTTCTAAAAACACATAAATAGAGCCTCCTAGCCGGCATATTACGTAATAGGCTGTTTCCAAATTATAACTATTACATTAACGAAAAAGAGCTGTTTTCAACAAGACCAAGTTTGCAAAAATCGATTAAGCAGAACCGGACTTCCTGCGATGTTTTCATTACAAGGTTCCCACTCACCCCCACCTCTTATTTGCACAGGTAGACTTAAACTTGTGAAATAAAATATGCGCAGAATTTTATGAAGAATACGATGATCGGATTTCCAGTGCCCTTTCATTAGGCAAATTTTGTAATATTTCGATTTTTTAATTTTTGATATTTAATTACGCCCTCTAGCGGAGGACTTACAATTATGAAAATAATTTCCAGGCTTTTCTCGAGGCAACTTTTGTTATAAAATTTTTTGCCCAAAGCTGTAGTATAAACGGTTTCTGAGATATGGTCGAGAGCCATTCTTATTGGGACACCCGGTACATGAATATACTATATATTGCTCAATAAAGAGGGCTTACTTTCTGTTCTTTAAAATGGTGTATCATCTATATTTAAATAATGGAAACCGAGTGATTCTTTGATATTTTTTTACCTGTATTATTTAAAATTATTTCTTTTACAAAAATTACATAAACATTAGTCTTAGAAAACATCGCTTCAGTTAAAATTATTTATTTAAACGTTGACATTTAAAAAATTTTCAAAATCAAAGTCCATCTCTTCGTTAGCATTAGCTTCAATATCTTCGTCTGGCACCTCGATTATCTTAGAGTTCCCACAATTAGTACCCATGCACATGCAACCTTTGCAGAATATTGAACAACTAATTCGTATCTTTCTACAACCGCGGTTTTTTGTACATCCTTTGGTACATTTACATGCTATTTTTTTCAAGCAAAGCTTGTGGTGCAGGAGCTTTGACAGTAACTATTGGAATTAATCCATATTTTGAAGTTTGCCCGGACGAGTCAAGTGGACCCAAAGTATTACCTATAAAAAAATAAGATTCCATCATATCACACAATCACATAAAAAAGTTATAATGAGAAAATAACCCTAGAATGTTTTATGATACACCATTTTAAAGTAAACAGAATAAGCTTTCATTTTTATTAGTATACCCTATTCCACGAACATACGCCTGTTTTGGATTACTTTGACAACGAATATTTTACTGTGCAAAATAAGAAGAACGAAAGTAAATTGCAAATTACATTGTTGTTTAGTGGAATAATTATTAGCGCCATTTACTTTCGTACTTCTTATGTTGCACAGTAAAAGATTCGTTGTCGAAGTAATCCAAAACAGGCGTATGTTCGTGGAATGGCCCATATAATATATACCTAAATGTGGAACAAAAAAAGTTATAATGGGAAATTAAAAAATAATCTTAAAAAATATAAAACTCGTTAAAAGTATAAAATCTTGAAAAACATAACCTCTTTAAAAGAAGTCGTACATTATACAGTAGAACATTTTAAAGGTAACTGATTTCCATTTCACTTACATGTACCATTGCATATGCCTAAAGTTACGTAGAAAAAATTTACAGAACAATATTTACGAAATAACAAGGAAAATTGCCCAAAATTGCTGTGAGTGGCGAACTTTGAAAAATCATATTTCTAAAACTGTAAATCCTAATGACCTCTACTGAACATCATTTTAAAGAGAAAATATGTAAGTTTTTTTTCTGTGAAGCAATGTCTATACCTATATCCCCGTGGACAAAAGTTATGGGACAAAAAACAAAATTTCTTTCTTTTGCGTTTCTTTGTGCTTTTTCTTTTAAATATATTTTTGTAAAAAAAGTATCTTTGACTTTAAAAAGTTATATTTAGATAGGAAATTTAACCAGGAACAATTTTTATGCAGACGTGTTTGCACCAAAAGTGCCTAGAACTCACCCTAATGTAACCTGTGCCCAGGGACTAATTCACCCATTTCTCAAATACGCACCCCTTTAAATGGTAGCACTTTGCGGTTTTTTCATGTATAGAGATTCATTGACCATATGAAATAATAAAACCCCGTTAACGTTGTAGTTCCTTTCTATTGGGACCGTGCAAGTTCGGCAAAGCGACCCCTATTTCTACGCTCTGTACTTTTATTCGCACTTTTAATTATATTGGCCAATTATATTAGTCCTGGTTACTAGATAATTGTCAAGGCCATAGTCCAAAAAATAATAAGAAGAAAAAATAAGATGCAGGTTATGTTATGCAAACATAAACAATTGTATGTAGTAAATAAAATTACTTATTAAAATGCAGTACTGCAAGCAAAACACAATTAATTAAATTTACCTTTATATAATAATTGCATATCATATCGATATTGTGGAGAAATATATAATTTTTCTGCTTCAATGACAGAAGGTATGAAATATACGTCAATTTGACAATTTCAATTGACAATATGAATTATTTAAGATAGTTGCAACATTTCTCCGCGACTCGCGCACGGTCGTTTCTCGTTTCCCTTCCAAGTACTTGCACACCGCGAATAGTACATAATCAATAGCCTAGTAAACCGATAGTAGTATTAGTAGTACAGATGATATATAATCTTGAATGATAGACAACATACAAATAACATCATAACATGAATGTTCAAGGGATGCAGAAGGAAACAGCAAAGAAAATATAATAATATATCAGCCACCAGTTGGAAAAAGGTACAACGGAACCTAAACCTAAAGTTAGGATCATTGAACAAAACTGAAAACCTTATAAATTACAAATAGAAAAAGAAAGCAAAACGGATCAGAATTGAGGAAAATCATAGACGAAAACAAGATTCATAAAGTCCAGCTAATGATGATATGTGTATAATAAAACAGAATATGTAACCAAATAAAGTAAAAGAATCCTTATATAAATTTCTTATCTAGTCTGAAAAACTAATGAAATTTTGCAAATACTTCATGCACTGGTGATGCACAAAGGGTGTAGTTGTTTAGATGTATAGTATTTTTACTACAAAAGCGATATTACCTAGGTCAAAATTCATCAACCTAACCTATAAATCGTGCACATGCTTGCCATTTTTGTCTGTAATAATTTTTGTATTTTTGTGTTTTTAAACTAAAATTGAAACAAAAAAGTTGTTGGATCTTGAATTTATGGTGTACTTGTAATCCTGTTATAATTTTTCCGAGTGGAAATATCATTTTTTATAGTTTTATTTAACGGTAAATAAATTGAGGTTAGAATGCCACTGAAATGTGAAAAATGCCGTCTCAGTATTGCTGATGATGAAAAAGCGGCCTGTTGCGATAGCTGTGGTGTTTATTTCCATTTGGAAGAAAAATGTTCTAGTTTGTGTGCCAGTGAACAGCGGGCTATTGTAGTTCAAAAACGTTCATTGATCTTCTTTTGTGATGATTGTAAATCTGCATTCAAGAAAGTCCCCCAATTAATTAATAAATTTGCGGCTCTTGAGAATAAAGTTTCTTCCTTGGTGGATAAGATTGCCAATTTGGAAAAGGAAGTTCAAGTTTTAAAAAATTCAGGCGCTAGTTCGATAAACTCAGACACAGTATCCTATGAAGTTCAGGACCGTATTACTAGGGCAAACAACTTAATGGTGTATAATGTTAAAGAGTCTTCTAGTACCAACTTGCAAGAAAGGATTGATAGTGATAAAGCCAGTTTGGAACCTATCCTTCATGAACTAGGTATAAATTCTAATGTTGTGCTTAAAGTAATACGAGTTGGCAAAATAAATCACGGTAGATCCAGGCCTATTAAAGTTGTTACAAATAATTCTTATGTAATAAAAGATGCAATGAAATCTAAAAATAAACTTACCGATGGAGTTAAAATTAGTTACGATAACACTAAATTTCAGCAAGACCAGCTAAAAATGGTTCGGTCTGAACTTCAGGCAAGAAAAGATAATGGTGAACTTGATATTTCTATTAAATATATCCGTGGTATGCCAACAATTGTGAAAAAAGCTCCAAAAAACTGAAACGTTCTCCAGTGGCGGCTCGTGGTAATTTAAAATGGGTGTTCAATTAAGGAATGTAATTGTACAAGGTGTCTCAAAAGTAGTGGAACGGTCGAATATTTCACGAACTAAACATCGGATCGAAAAACTGAAAAATATGTGTTCAATCATTTTCAAAAATCTATCCAATGACACCAATCACCAACCCCCACTACACCCCCTGGGGTGGGGTGGGGGGTAACTTTAAAATCTTAAATAAAAACCCCTAGTTTTTCTTGCAGATTTTAATTTGTTACGTAAAAGTAAGCAACTTTTATTCAAGACATTTTTTCGAACTGTGGATAGATGGCGCTATAATTGTGAAAAACGATTTATCCTGATACCATAGGTAAATTATAGAAACGGTTTAGTATCTCACGAAATGCACTTCCAAATGAGAAACTAAAAAACAGATTTTAATCTTTTTCGAAAACCTTTCGAATAACACCAAACGTGACCCTCCAACCCACCCCCTGGAGGTGGGGTGGGGGGTAACTTTCAAATCTTAAATAGCAACCACCACTTTTTATTACAGATTCGGATCCGTCATGAAAAATTAAGCAACATTTATTCGAAACATTTTTTAGAATTGTTAATAGATGGCGCTTTAATTGGAAAAATACAATTTATTAGCGCCATCTATCAAAAATTTTAAAAAATGTTTGGAATAAATGTTGATTAATTTTTTATGACGAATCCGAATCTGCAATAAATAGTGGGGGTTGCTATTTAAGATTTTAAAGTCACCCCCCACCCCACCTCCAGGGGGTGGGTTATTCGATAGGTTTCCGAAAATGATTAAAAATCTGTTTTTTGGTTTCTCATTTGGAAGTGTATTTCGTGAGATATTAGACCGTTTCTATAATTTACCTATGGTACCAGGATAAATCGTTTTTCCCAATTATAGCGCCATCTATCCACAGTTCGAAAAAATGTCTTGAATAAAAGTTGCCTACTTTTACGTAACGAATCCAAATTTGCAAGAAAAACTGGGGGTTTCTATTTGAGATTTTAAAGTTACCCCCCACCCCACCTCCAGGGGATGTAGTGGGGATTGGTGTTTGGTGTCATTGGATAGATTTTTGAAAATGATTGAAGACGTATTTTTCAGTTTTTCGATCCGATGTTTAGTTCGCGAAATATTCGACCGTTCCGCTACTTTTGGGACACCCTATATAAATGGTGAACAAAAGCCACGGGCAATTGCGGCACAGGCGAAAAATTAAAGTCTGTTATTGATTTCCTATGCCCAGAATCTAATAATTGGCGAACATCAATATTGCCAATATCTGAGAGTTGCAATTCATTTTTTAAATGAACGTGTTTTTTAATTTTTGTTGATAAATGAGATAAATCCCGAACGCCCGTTTTTGTCCACTCTGAAGAATAGTTTCATTTTTCGAAAGTACTAAACATGGAAAACAAAACAAAGAATGTAGTTTATCACACCCACACAACCACGAAGTTTTTTTATATTGTTCAACTTTAAAGCAACGTTTAAACTTTTTGTTTTTTATAGCACATTGTGGACCATTCTTTTTTATAAGAAGTCGATTTTCAAAACTATTTGCATTTTCTTTTATAAAATCCACTAAATAAGGCTCCATTATAAATCTATTAATATTGTTTTAAGATTTAACCGTATTTAACTAGAACCCACAACAGAAAATTCCAAACTGTGAACCGAAACGCTCCACTGGTCTCTGGGTGCATTGCACAAATCCTCACTGTTTTAGGTAAGCGAAATGTTTTTTCAGCGATTTTAAGATTTCTCTTTCTAACTACAGGGGTAGGTTAGTACTGGCTGGTTCAATTTGAATTCTGCACCAGATCATAAGTATCTGCACTTGCCACGTGCATCCAGCGGCGTAGAGCAAATAAATATGATTAATAAATAAGCTTATGTTTTAATGATTCTATGAGATTATTTTAATGATATTTTAATATTTATGAGATTTAAAAATACTGTATTTTAATGAACTTTTATTGGGTGTTCACTGCACAAGTGAACCAATGGAGAAACCGCCCCTGACGTTCTCCTTTATTACTTTATTACCAGAATGTTGGTGGGATCCGTACAAAGCTAGTTGAGCTACGTAATGCTATTGCACATTGTGTATATGATGTTATTATTTTGGTCGAGACGTGGTTGACAGATAATTTTACTGATCATGAGCTTTGTTTCAACAATTATAGTGTTTTCAGAGCTGATAGAAACTTAAATACTAGTTCAAAGAATAGAGGTGGTGGAGTTTTAATTTTAGTTAATAGTAAGTTTAAATCTACGCATCTTACCACTCACTTTATTAATGTTGAACATCTGTTTGTTTCTTTGTCAAGCCATAACGAAACTGTTATTATTGGAGCTGTTTACATTCCACCATCATCAAATCAGGATATTTATGTGGATCATTGCTCTGCAGTAGAGTTTATTGTTGAAAACAACCCTAATAGTAGCTTATATCTTTTTGGAGACTATAATCTTCCACAAGCAACTTGGAATTATTCTACTGAGGATGGTCTTTCTGTCTCTTGCCCTGCAGAATATCCTGCATTAACGGTTTGGAAAGTTTTTCATATTTGAATTTAAGGCAGGCCAATGTAGTTGCAAATCAGCATGGAGTATTACTTGACTTATGTTTTTGTAATGATGATGCTCTGGAATCAATTACTGTTGACACAGCGGTGGACACTTTATTGTCAAACAATTACCACCATGTTGCACTTTCATGTGAATTAACTGTTAGTGATATTAATCCTTTGTCTTGCGATATTCTGTATTATGATTTTAAGAATGCTGATTATATAGCTTTAAATGATTATTTTGCTCCAATTAATTGGGAGTATTTCTTAGCTAATGATGATATTAACATTAGCATTGAAATTTTTTATCAGATTCTAAAATTAGCATTAGATTTGTTTGTACCTATTAGAAGATACAAACCATCTGTATATCCTCGTTGGTTCTCATCTGAACTTAAAAAGTTGATATCTTGTAAGAAGGCAGCTCATGCTAAGTTTAAAAATACTAACTCAGCTGGTGATTATTCAAACTTTTCTAATCTTCGAGCTCAGTGTAAAACTTTGACAAGAACATGTTATGATAATTATATTTCTAGTACTGATCTGAAGGTTAGTGAAAATACAAAATACTTCTGGAATCACATTAACTCATTGAAACACGATCACGGTATCCCCAATAAAATGCATTATAATGGTACAATTGCTGAAAGTGGTACAGACATTAGTAATTTATTTGCAACTCATTTCTCTAGTGTTTATAAAAGTGATAATATAGATGTGTCAAATATGCAATACGATATTTTTAGGCAGCCTGACATTCCATTTATACAATTTTCCCTAAGCGAAGTTTATGAAGGAATTAGCTCTTTAAAAGGTAAACTGGTTAGTGGTCCGGATGGTATCTCTGCGTATTTTTTGATAAATTGTAAATGTAGTCTTTCCAAACCACTAAATTATTTATTTAATTCTTCGTTAAAATTACAACAATTTCCTGTTAAATGGCGGGATAGTTTTATTACCCCTGTATTCAAAAATGGTCTGAAAAATAATATTGCTAATGTATTGCAAATAATTTAGGTATTGCAGAAAGTAATACTACGGGACGATAATTATTATCTTCCCGTAGTATTACTTTCTGCAATACCTAAATTATTTGAACTGTTGTTATATAAACCCTTGTCATGGTATTGTAAAAACATTCTGATCGAACAACAGCATGGTTTTACGAGTGGTAAGTCTACCAACACAAACTTACTGCTTTATCAACATTGTATCACTTCTGCCTTTGAAAAGAGGTGCCAAGTTGATTCAATTTACACTGACTTTTCGAAGGCATTTGATACAGTGAACCACGATTTACTCTTACAAAAACTCATTAAAATCGGATTTCCAGACTATTTAGTGAATTGGTTGGAAAGTTACCTACAATGCAGGATTCAGTATGTGAAAATAAAAAATTTTACTTCGATTCCTATAAACGCAAGTTCTGGCGTCCCACAGGGATCACATTTGGGACCCTTACTATTTAATATTTTCATTAACGATGTAGCTTCATGTTTTAAATATTGTAAGTTTTTATTATTTGCTGATGACCTGAAATTATTTATGGAAATTTCTAAATTATCTGACTGTTTTAAGTTACAAGATGATTTAAACTGCTTTATTAATTGGGCTACCAATAATGCCATGTCTTTAAATCCACGCAAATGTTTTACAATATCTTTCTTAAGATCAACAAATCCTGTAAATTTTGTTTATAATATTAATTCTGTTCCTTCAGAGAAAATTAGGGAAATCAAGGATCTAGGAGTAATTTTTGACAGTTCTTTGACATTTGTCTCACACTTAAGATCTATTACTAGTAGAGCTTTGAAAACTTTAGGATTTATAACTAGAAACTCTAGAGAATTTTCTGTTTCTACATTCAGGACTTTGTATTTATCTTTAGTACGCAGCATCCTATTGTATGTTTCACCAGTGTGGTCACCTCATTATCGATCACATATTTTATCTTTGAAAGCAGTCCAGAACAGGTTTTTGAGAACTTGTCAGTGGAGATTACATATGCCTCAATTTTCTTCTTATCAGAGAATAAATAATCATTTAAAGTTGTTGTCTATTGAAAAAACTTTAATTATTAATGATCTTTTATTTCTTCATAAAATCTTAGAGGGTAATATAACTTGCCCGGATTTGTTGGAGCTAATCAACTTTAAATTAAACACTATAAATATTACAGATAAACCATTATTCTCAATTAGTTTTCATTATACCAACTACGGATATAATAGTCCTATACCTAGATTTCATAGACTGGGTAATGAAATTAATAAAACTACAGATCTGCTGGGAGTTAGTCAAACCAGGTTTAAGAACCAACTGAGGAAATATTTAATGTAATATATGTTGTGATATATTTATTTGTTAGGAACCAACTGAGGGAGTATTTATGTAATTTTTGTATTTTATATATTTTAAGTATTTTATGTAGGTAATATGTTATATGTTTACTTGTTAGTAGGTTAGTGTTAAAAATGTTTATATATCTTTATATTGTAAAAAGGAGATTTTCCATTAAATAAATAAATAAATAAATAAAAAAAAATTTTTGACGTAAGAGAACTGTCAAAACATTAGAATGTGACTTTTCATTATTGCCATATTTATAATAAATTATGGCAATAATGAAAAGTCACATTCTAATGTTTTGACAGTTCTCTTACGTCAAAAATTTTGACCTACGTAATATCGCTTTTGTAGTAAAAATACTATATATGATAAGATTAAACTGAAAGAAGCTTAATCACCTCAGACATTGCGATGATGTTGTTCTATTACAGCCAACCAAGAAGAACTAGCCACAATGCTGACTCAACTAGCACACGCATCGGAGAAGATAGAATTAAAAATGAATATGAGTAAAACAAAAATAATGACAAATACAAATGACAGAATATAGGATAAATAACGTAAATATTGAGGTTGTTGACGAATATACATACCTGGGTCAAATAATCAAAGTTAATAAAGAGAACCAAACAATTGAAGTACAAAGAAGAATCAGATTGGCATGGCAGCCTTTGGAAAGATGGGTACTAAAAAACACATACAACAGTACCTAAAAACCCGTGTATTTGATCAGTGCATCCTTCCTGTTCTGATGTATGGCTCAGAAACATGGACATTCAAAGGCAAACATTAACAAAAAGCTCAGAGAAAAATGGAAAGATCCATTTATTGTTGGGAATAAAACTGCAAGACAGAAAATCAAACAAATGGGTAAGAAAGCAAACCAAAGTAAAAAATGTAACTGAACATATAACAGAAGGACGATATTGGAAAAGCTCACTGGAAAAGCGAAGCCAAGGAGAGACAGATATGGAAAGATTTGGGGAAGGCCTATGTCCAAAGTTGGATACAGTTGAGTCCGCTAGTCTTTACCCATGCGTCATCATTTAAAGCATACGAAATAAGGCGGAAATCTATTTCATGCAACAACAACTGACAGAAAGTAGCTACTGTTCCGATAACGGGTTTTATTATAAAATTTGACGTTATCAAATATATAGAATATCAAATGTAAGTTTTGCTTCAAAATTTTTGTGCAGAATTACAGCTACATTTGAAGTAGCTTAATAAATTATTTTATTATTATTGATTAATAAACAAATAAACAATTTATAAAAACATTCAATAACATATTTTATTTTTGTTATTTTATTCACTTTGACAGAAATCTAAACACAGTCATTTCTTTACTGTGTGAATGACGTTAGCTTTGCATGTTTTAAATATTAATTGCCAAAATATAATTATTTACCTTAAAATTTCAAAGCCCAATATAAAATTATTAGTTGTGAAAACAACTGTTTGTGTAATACACACACCGGCAAAATAAGCTGAACACCTTAAAAATGGGACATGTTTGATGTCTTGAATTTCCTAAACCACTGGTCCGATTTGAGTGATTTTTTTAGTATGTTATAGCCTTATTATTTAAGAATATTGTTGTAATAATATTGTTGCTAGACAGGTAAATATCATTTTATACCGGGTGTACCAAGCATACTGTGTTTTTTTCTTAAAGTTTGGAGCACCCTGTGGAATATTCTAGCATATGTAAAATATTAAAATCAATACTCGATTGTAGACTTGGCTTTCTTAACATTTTCCTTTTTGATTCATTTACTTTTGTAAGACAGTAAAAAAGTTATGTGCGTTAACAACTATACATGTTTTTCATCAATAAATCCTCATAGTAGGGGAGGAAAGTATACTAAATTTGCAGTTACTCGAGCGGTATGGGGACCTATTGGATTATGAAGAGTATGTGCTAAAATCAGAAAAAGGTTAAGTTAAGTTTTCCATAAAGTGGGGGACTTTTCATTTTTTAATTTAATTTTTCATTTGAAACAATCATTTTTCTCCGATCATAGCGCTATCTATCCATAATTCGAAAAAATGTGTCGAAAAAAAGTTGCTTATTTTTACGTAAAGAATCCAAATGTGAAATAAAAATTGGGGCACCTATTTAGGATTTTAAATTAAATCCCCCACCCCACCTCCGTTGGGGCTCGTGACACCCCACGGAGAGGAGTGGGGGTAAATTAAAAATTTTAAATACGAACCCTGCGATATTTCGCGAAATAAACATCAAATCGTAAAACTGCAAAATACACCTATTCAATATTTTTCAAAATGGCACCAAACACGACCCCCCACGGAGGTGGGGTGGGGGGTTACTTTAAAATCTTAAACAGGAGCCCCCAATTTTTATTGCAGATTTGGATCCTTGACGTAAAAATAAGCAACTTTTATTCGCAACATTTTTTCCAATTATGGATAGATATAGCCTATATTTCCTATAATTAAAAAATGGAGAGTCCCACACTTTATGGAAAACTTAACTTAACTTTTTTGGTTTTAGCACCCACTATTCACAATCCAATAGGTCCCCATAACGCTCGAGTAACTGCCAATTTAGCATACTTTCCTCCCCTACTATGAGGATTTATTGATAAAAAGCATGGCTAGTCGTTAAAGGACATAACTTTTTAATTTTCAAACATAAGCAAATGAATCAAAAAAGAAAATGTTAAGAAAGACTAAGTCTACAATCAAGTTTTAATTTTAATATTTTATATATGCTAGAATATTCCACAGGGTGTTCCGAACTTTAAGAAAAAAACACAGTATGATTGTAACACCTGGTATAACATGACATTTACCTGTCTAGCAACAATATTATTACAACGATATTCTTAACTAATAAGGCTATAACATGCTAAAAGAATCACTCAAATCGGACAACAGGATTAGGAGATTCTAAACATCAAACATGTCCCATTTTTAAGGTGTTCGGCTAATTTTGCCGGTGTGTGTATAAAGAAACTTCAAACGCAAAAATTCGACAAAAACCGCAAAAAATTCAACTGACTGACAGCCACAAAATTAAAGGAAGCAGAAATGTCAAACAAATTGTGCTTAAAATATGAAAACATACTGAATGGTCTTTTTTTTGTACCTATCTCTTTTCAATGCTCTGAGTCTAGATGGTTCATAAAAATAACATGTGTTTTTACTTAATAACAAAGGTCAGCTGGTTTGTCATGAGTTTCATGTGTGGAAGAGAATGATGCTAGATAAAAATTATGTGTTTTATCTCCTCAGGTATAGGGCTTTTCATTCACAGTCATTTGTTTGGAGCTTCTGTCATGTGTCACATAATATTAATATATCTATAACATACGTTATTGGTATATATGTTACAGTTCCAGTTGATTATCCAGTTGGAGTTGACTCCAACTAGTTGGAGTCAACTCTAACGGCTGGTTTCAGTAAAAGTTGATTATAAATATAAAATGAAGATTTATATTCAACATTTACTAGTAAAAGTAGACTCCAACTAGGAAAAGTATACTCTTCCCAATGCCATTTAGTAAAAGTTGATTCTGATTCACACAAACAGCCGATTCTAGGAATTAAATGTTAGTGAATATGTTCAAATTAGTTTAGGCTGTATTGTCGCCCCCGTTAGGTAAATTACTCCGATTCGAATTTTTTGCACAAACTTACTCAAAAAGAGGTCCTTATAACAAATCTACTGGGTGCCAGGCAGTACCTTGATCGATAAATTGTTTAAACATCTTTTTTAGACAAATTCACAAAAATAATTTTTTCATTTCGAACAATTTTTTTTAGATCATTTGGGTTATTCTGAGCAAAAAAGGTATTTTGTGATTTTTCTCTAAAATTGATTGTTGTTGAGTTATACGCGATTTAAAATTTGAAAAATGCGAAAATAGCCATTTTTAAGGCTTAATAACTCGGTTAAAATCCATTATTATGAAAGTCAGAAAGTGACGAAATCAAAGTTTATAGCCCCCTCTACAAGATCCAGCAGAAATTTTTGTCACTATTTTATTACTAAGCTTTATCTTTAATGATTAGCAATGAGTGCTAAGTGCGTATTAGGCGGCCGTCAATGGTGAGTGCTAAAGAGATGCACCATTCCAGCCATCCAATGGTAAATCTCACTCGCACTCACATTGACGGCCGCCTCAATACACGGTTAGCGCTCATTGTTGATAATTAAAAATAATATCTTATTAATGAAATAATGACAAAAATTTCTTCAGGATCCTATAGAGGTAGCTTTAATCTTTGATTTTTTTTTAGTTTCTGACTTTCATAATATATAATATAGTATGGCATTTATTTTTGCCTTTCGGACAGTTCCGGCGCTAATTACATCTTTAACCCTGTTTCAGGTAACTAGTGTGTATGTACACTAGCCCAGGGGGACCGACTGCTTAACACGCTCTCCGAGGCACGATGAGACGGTTCGTGTCATTATTGAAAATGAAAATGGTTTGTCTTTAGCAGGGCTCGAACCCACGTACACTGGCGTATGAGGCCAGCGATTATGCCGTTACTCCACGGCCGCTCGCTCGACTTTCACAATAATTATCTTTAACCGAGTTATTAAACCTTGAAAATGGTTATTTTGGCGTTTTTCAAATTTTAAGTCGCTAATAACTCGACAACAGTCAATTTTAGAGAAAAAAAGGCCCAACGGATCTAAAAAAAAAATTGTATGAAGTGAAAAAATTATGTATTTTTGCGAATTTGTTTAAAATCATTGTTCATCGGCAAACTTCACTAAAATCATTCATTATTGTACTCATTTGCCCTCATTTTCGGAAGTAAAGTAACACTTTGTTGTATTGAAAGAAGAATGTTACTTTACCTGCCGCGATAATTAATCAAATTAACCGAGATTGAATGTAAGTGGTCAATGGCAGCAATCGATTATTTATTGGAGTGAAATTAAAATTTATTTACTTTAATTATTAAAAATATTGTACAAAATTTATCTGATTATTAATAAAATTTATGTCAAAAAGTAAAATTCTGTAGTGTTTCGCAATTATATTCATACAAAATCAATCAAAACTTTACAGATTTAGTAATTAGGTAGGTATACAATATTGATAACTATCGATTAAACATTAAAACCGGCCATCATGCAAAAGTCATCTGTCATTACTGTCATACAAATTTTTTATTTCGTCTAAAATTAAAAAAATTTCCTCAAAGTTGTAAGTAAGTGTTAATGTTTTTTATGATTGACGATACAATTTTGTACGCACCACCTCAATATTCTTTATCGAACGCGTCTGTTCCTCTGCTCGTAATACCAGACTCGTTCGATAAAGAGTCACTTTACTGACTGACTTTACTAAAATTGGTTAAACAATTTTTCGACCGCGGTACCGCGTGACACCCTGTGTATTTGTTATAAGGATTGTTATACGGATGTATTTCTTTGAGTAAGTTTGTGCAAAAAATCGAATCAGAATAATTTACCTAACGGTGGCGACGTTACAGACTATACTAATAAGTAGTTGAAACGGTCAAAACAAAGAAACGCACACTCATCAAAAATGCACTTGAGATTCTCGTATAATCAACATTTACTGAATCGATCCAGGAAGAGTCAACTCCAACTAGTAAAAGTTGATTTAAATTTTTAAAATCAACTTTTACTGCTCGTTTCAGTTGGAGTTGACTCCAACTAGTTGGAGTCAACTCTAACTGAGAATCAACTTGAACTGTAACATATACAATAATACAAACCAAAGACGTATGACGTAGATATATTAATATTATGTGACATATGACAGAAGCTCGAAACAAATGACAATCGATGAAAAGCCCTATTAATGACGCACGGGTAAAGACTCGCGGACTCAACTGTAAAAATGGGCTAAAGAAGATGATGAGAAGAATTTTAATCACTAGGCCTCTTAGCTATACCAAAGTCTGGGTTAAGTATATGATAGTAAAAACTCCAGAATATAGGAAGATAATATGGCCTCCAAGGGCAGTGCATTATTTCCATAAACAGGTGTGGTACACAAAATACATAAAAACATTAATAGGATTAATGCAGTCACAGTTTAATGCTGATTCATTAGCATTATACTGTGGCATAGTTACATAAAATAAATATATTACTTACATTCTTTAGTGGTGGATATGCATAATTATGTGTGGTCAAATATAAATTCAATGGTTTGATTATCGTTTCATCTTAGAGAGAACAATTTGTAACATGTTCCACTTTGAAACAGCATAATGCCGGCGTCACCCATCTATTATCTATTTCATTTCTTGACATTTCACATTTTCAGATTCAGTTTTCGGTTAACCAACCAAAACAAAAACCAAATGGCAATAATTGGCAAATGGCCAATGGCCGTAGTTGCGTTGTTGCTGTTGCGTAGTTGGCTGTTCTGTTGGCGTAAGTAGTTAGTAGTTGTATTTCCGGGACGCCGGATGCCAGCTAGGGATGCCACCGGTCAATTGACGGAATTATTGTGCGATGTTGCCAAAATTATCGTTTGTTATTCGAAATTATGTTACAATTTCTTCAAAATAAATGCGAATCTTTAATGGTTTATTTTTATAAACCACGATACAAAAATAGTAAATAAACATCAACTTCATTAAAAAATATGAAACATAATATTAAAATTTATTTCAGAAAAAACAAATGATAATAATAATAATAGTTTTATTGTCCAACAGGTATCCATTTATTCGCTCCGAGCGTTAACAAAGTGTCAAAGCAAAATCGACCGACCTGCTCATGGTGGCGGTTTTTTGAAATTTTATAAGGACGCTTTGTGTATGTTTAAATGAGACATTTAAAAAAATGTCGTGTCACGCTAGTGATATTATGTATTAATATAAACAGAAAATAAAAACGCACTATAAATTCTTCACTTTCCAATATTGATTATCAGTTTGATTTTGTATGCATAACCTCACTATCGCAGTTTATGTCAATAAATATTTATTAACGAAAAAGAAAATATTTTGTTGCACTATAAATTACAGTATAAATTAATAACTAATGAATTCTAACAATTGTATTCGGTTATTATCACTACAAAATAAAATATTCAAGTTTAACAAAATAATCCCATAAGACTCAATGTTAAAACGTCCTTACAAAATCTGACAGCGTATCACGTGACTGTACGTAGAGGGGAGACGCACGGAGCCAATAGGACAATTTTACATTAATTATAAACTAAATTTTAAATTACATTAAGGGCCGGTTGTTCGAAAGTTAATCAACAATGATCATTATCAAATATTGAATTACTGTCCCCAACTGTCAATGTCAACTTTGTTTGGGTTGCTGAAAACATAATATGAAATTACTTAATCAATTATGTTAATAATTGTTATGTTAATTGATTAACTAATCTCATAATTTTAATCAATTATGTTTTCAGCAACCCATTAAAAGTTGACATTGACAGTTTTGGTGACAGTAATTAAATATTTGATAGTGATCATTGTTGATTAGCGTTCGAACAACCGGCCCTTAGAGTTTACAATAATTAAAGAAGAGAAAAAAGAAGAAATAATTACCAAATAAATCATGAATTCAAATGAGACAGCCATTGTGACAAGTTGACTTATACTACAATTGACTATATCACAATAGTCTACCAAACAATAAACAATTATAATTTTCACACATAATAAATATGATAAAGAATATAAAAAGAAAAATAAGATAAAAAATATGACACAGAATGATAAAAGAAAAATTTGAAATATGAAATAGTTTTAATAGCCCGGTTTCATATCAACTAATACCCGCTTTACAAAAACAATAAATTGATCAAGAAATTGACGAATTTATTCAAGGCCAAATTTGACGTGTACAAAATGTATGGTTTGTAGTCAAAACACAGTTTGACATCCAATTTTAACCACAGATCATCAAAAATGTGCTGTGATTTTACCGTGAAAATGAAGAAATTTGACGAAATAAAACATGTCCTATAACAGAACATGCTCTATTTAGTCAAATTCCTTCATTTTCTTTTTACTCATGGCAAAATTGGATGGAAAACTATGTTTCGTACACGTCAAATTGACCTTGAAGAACTTTGTCAATTTCTTCATCAATATATTGTTGGTATAAACGTAAGCATTAACTAAAGGCTAAATAAAGTTCACTTTAAGGCCATTCCTCACGATTCTGGGCATAGCTAAATTCCAATGTAAAAGTGTAAATAAAATATCGCAAAAACTATGGCGTATATTGAGATAATTCTTTTTTTATATATGAAAGGTATTAAAAAGTTCTAGTGCTCTATTGTATACAAATTATTAAATGGTTTATACAATAATTATGTTTTTTTTAATTTTTATTTGTTTAAAATTAACGTAAAAAAAATAAATACAAATGCGTCACTAGAGAATTTTTCCCACTTTCCGAATCTGCTTTTGTTATTAACATAAAGTGTAACACAAGGCGCCTATTTTGTTTAAACTTTTTTAAAAATCTCAAAGTTCTGCTAAAAGTTATCTCTCTCGGTGGTCACAGGCTGTCCTTGTTGTCGATATCGAGCCGGCAGCAAGTCAACAGGGATAGAAATCCTTTCGGTAGCGGGTATCTTATAAATAGACAAAGCTTATTTAGACTTTTGATAACATTGCAAGATTTTTATTTTTATTTGAAAACACCTTCTACAAAAACATTACGCATAATTCTATGTTATATAATTTTATTTTACCGATCTTACTGATGGTGATACTACTCAAATTCTTATAATATATAATTACAATATTTTTTTATAATTTTCCATAAATACAGTGCGTCCATAAAGTAACGCATAAATTCATTATTAGCTAAAAAACCACATTATTAGAAATTACCGAAAAACGTCGATTTTGATTTGACATATATTTTTAATTATAATCTAATATACAGGGTGAACCACCTTCGTATGATGACGTCATTACCTTTTTTAACGAAAACCTCATTTTTTTCAATTTAAAGATTTCGCTTGCTCAGCTAATTCCAAAAATGTATAACAAGTTGCTTCAAATTGGTATAGGGTGGCAAAAATGAGTGGGTCATAAAGTAACGCACAAATTCATTATTAGCGAAATAAACAACATTATTAGAAATTACCTAAACACGTGGATTTTTGATTTTAATTTTTTATTTTTTCAAAATCATAATCTAATATACAGGGTGAACCACCTTCGTATGATGAAGTCATCACCATTTTTTTAAACGCAACCACCATTTTTTTTTAATTTATAAATTTCGCTTCCTCAGCTGATTCCAAAAATGTATAACACGTTGCTTTAAAGTTTTACAGGGTGGCAAAAATGAGTGTGCCCATACAGTAACGCATAAATTCATTATTAGCGAAATAAACAACATTATTAGAAATTCCGGCATCGAGGCTTGAATACGAACGATATTGTCAAAATACGCTCCGTATTATAAATTTAGTGTAGCAAAGTAAAAAATAAACAAATATAAACATAGTACAGTGAATTTAGACCGACGACAGTGCTTCCGAGAAAAATATTTCGTCAAAATTCAGCAGATATTAATGAGTAAAGTTGGATTTATAGTTTGACGTAGCGTAGACGTAGACGCAATAGGGCTTTTCATTCACAGTCATTTGTTTCGAGCTTCTGTCATGTGTCACATAATATTAATATATCTACGTCATACGTTATTGGTATATACAATAATACAAACCAAAGACGTATGACGTAGATATATTAATATAATGTGACACATGACAGAAGCTCGAAACAAATGACAATCGATGAAAAGCCCTATGGAGACGCACTGGAAAAGATCAACACCGAATTTTGTGTACTCGTGTTTATAAATAGGGAGTTTTTGTTGCTACGTAACGTACGCATCTTCGTATACGTAAAGCAACTAACGTGTCGTAGAGGATGAATGTTAAAATAGGTAGTTTTTGTAACTGCCTTAACGTAACGTAAAGCAAATACGATAAGTCATTTTTAAATTCCGTTGACATTAAAAAAATAAAACAATGTTCACACAATATACAATTAATATACAAATGTAAAAGAAGATAAATGAATGATGAAATTGTATGGTTTTAATTGCTTCTATTTAAATATAAAAATATTATTTTTCCCTAGGTTAAAATTTTTTATTTTTGTTTATACCTACTTTTTAGTTGTAAATTATTGTATCTACATCAGAATTCCAGTATAACGTAAATAGTTTGGTAATATTTATTTGAAAATTTTACTGAAACTAGGTCATTTGTTTATCTAGTTATAAATTGTGGTGATCACTGTATTTCTTAAATTAATACAAGATTTGTTTGTTTTGCTTTATTAATAGACAACTTAAAACCAATAAAATTTTAAATCTATTATGAAGTTCCAATTTCCAATTACAAACACAGAATAATTTTACTCAAATAGACTAAGCCAAAGAATACTAACACTAAACCAATAACCAATATAACCTTAAAATGTTTATAAACGGGTAGTACGCTGATGAAATGTTCATTTGGTAGGCAATCGGGCAAGATCCTCGTGTGCATTCGGTGACTTTCGTCTCGATAGGGATGCGTAGCTCACGTACGTATCAGAGCGTTACTTTAGGTAACACGTATCGAGATACGGGAGTTCAACCATTAATGCGCAAGCGTACATGTCAAAAAGATGCGTTACGTTTACGTA
This sequence comes from Diabrotica virgifera virgifera, assembly GCF_917563875.1. Taxonomy (NCBI): domain Eukaryota; kingdom Metazoa; phylum Arthropoda; class Insecta; order Coleoptera; family Chrysomelidae; genus Diabrotica; species Diabrotica virgifera. Next base: position 121,786,258 of record NC_065451.1, on the reverse strand, counting down.
TTTGTGTGCAAAAAAACTCCCTAATGAACGCAAGCGCCTGACGGAACGTAAGAGAAACGTAACGGAACGGAAGACTTCACCAACTTTCATCTTTTACAGTGTTTCTTACGTATGGCCAATCAAATTAAAAAATTTTGTTCTGGCACCCAAAGTGGACACGCCCTCTGTTCGAGCTATTTAAAAATTTTGATTGATTGTTCTCCGGTTTAAAGCACCACCCTGTATTCAAAAATCGTTTTTTTTTTTGGCACAGGCTTTTGCCATTCAGCCAGTCACAACTTTTTTAAGTTCTTCCTAAAGCAAAGAAAAGAAAGTAATTATCACAATACCTATTTGATTATCAGTAAGGAATAACATGGTTACTCGCTTCTCGTCTAGGGACTCATTAAGACATTAAATTAATACACAAACTAGACTGGGTCACGGAAAGAAGGTTTTAAACAAATGGGGTAAAACAAAGGTTAATAGTTTAACTGTGCTCACAAGTTAAGGTTACTTTTTGAAATAAATTCTGTTAAATAGTCATATACGGTTTTATTATTTAATGACAAAAGGTAGCAAATGTTATAAGGAGGAAGGATTTTATGTTTGATTAAATTTTTTATTAAGTCATCAGTTTGTTGTATATATTTTGTACATTCAAAGAAAATATGGTTTAAATCTGCTTCTTTTTGACAATCTTCACATAAATTGGAACTTAAAATTCTAAGTTTTGCTAGATGGGCTGGATAACACGCGTGTCCAGATCTCATTCTGATAATAGATGTAATGTATCTACGTGGGACAGAGTAATTTTTAAACCAAAATTCACTCGGGATTGTGGGTTGTATCAGTGCATATTGTGACTTGGAGTGTTGACTATATTCATAATATTCTTGTTTCCACTGTTTGTTTAGATCATTCTTGATTTTTACAAATACGTCTGGAATGCAGAGCTTATAATCTGTTTTCACACCAGAAGCAATGGCTTTCTTAGCTAATATATCTACATGCTCATTATACTCGAGCCCTATGTGAGCTTTAATTCACAAAAATCTAACTGTTCTTTGCTCATGGTGTAATTCAAAAATAATTTTTTTAATTAGAAGAATGTAAATATTTGTGTTTTTACTGGGTAAAAACATCGTCTCAATGGCTAAAAGAACCGACAAAGAATTAGACGCAATTGTTGCGGAGCTGTCATTTGAACTCTTAAAATACTTTAATGCTTCATAAATTGCTATGGCTTCAGCAGTAGAAATTGAAAAATTATGATCCAGTGTAAACATGTTTTCTATACTTTTTGAGGGGATATAAAAAGCGCATCCAGTGCCAAAAGAAGACTTTGATGCATCTGTGTAAATAACTGTTGATTCTGGCCAGTTTTCTAATAAATTTCTTAAAATATTGAAGCTGATTGCAGTATTTACATGGTACCTTGGTTTAATTACCGTAATAGTTTGCAAAAAAGTATCAAAATCTTCAAAGTTTGAGCTGTTATATGTATATGAGTTGGTGTAACCGCAATATGAGAGATTCCTAAAAGCCTCACAAAGGGGAGGGGAGTTCTTGTGGATCCAATATTTATTTATTAAATCTGCATTATTAAGTTTGCTAATATTGGAGTAGAGAGAGGTGTTTCTATGACAAATATTAATCAGAAATTTTTGACTAAGATATTGTCTTCTATATCTCAATGGAAATTCAAGAGATTCAACATATAACGAATTGGTTGGAGTTGACTTCATAGTACCCAGGCAAATACGTAATACTGTATTTTGAAAAACATCTATTTTTCCCAAGATATACTTAGCTGCTGAACCATACAAAACACATCCATAATCGATGATTGATCTTATGTACGATCGATAAAAAAGCAATGCCGTTTCTACATCGGCTCCCCAGCAAGTTTTAGAAATTGCTTTAAGGAAATTTAATCCCTTGTTGCATCTGTTTAACATGAATTCGATGTGTAGCTTCCAAGTTAATTTACGGTCAAGAATCATCCCTAAATATTTAATTGAGGCACAGAAATTATACTCACGACTGCTTACTGTTATTTTGTCTATTTTTGGGAGATTATGTCTCGTGAAAATACATATACTGGATTTGCTCGGTGCTATTTCAAATCCATTTTCTTTGAACCAGCTATTAGAGAAGTCGTCCATTTTTCCTAAAATTTGTATGCACTTTTCGTATGATTTGGAAGATGAGTATATAAGGAAATCATCAGCATATTGTATTATATTAAAGCTGTTATTTACCATTGAAATATTGTGCAAGTCAGCTGTATACAGATTAAATAATAGAGGGCTTAAAACTGACCCCTGTGGAAGTCCTAGGTTATTATATCGAGGACCTATCAGTCTATTATTATTAGATCTCAGATAAATTTTTCTGCTAGTGTAAAAGTTGAGTATGGTTTTCGCTAATGCAGCTGGTATGTGAAAATTTCTAATCATTCTTTCCATTAGGATGTCAAGACACACACTATTATATGCACCTTCTATATCTAAACATATTGTAGGTAGACACGTATTATTGGTAAATGTATCCTGAATGTCTGTTACTAACGTAGCAATAGCGTCTATAGAACCACATCATTTTTTTGTATCCAAATTGAAATTCTGGAAGTAAGTTATTCCTATCTAACCACCATTCTAGTCTATGTTTGATCATTCGTTCTAATGTTTTTAGTAAACAAGACATAAGGGAACTGGGTCTGTACGAATCTGCTAAGTTGGAATTTTTACCTGGTTTGAGAATAGGAATAATAATTACTTCTTTAAATTCATAAATAACTGAATTATTAATAATTATGTCGTTAAATATATCTAATAAAAAGAGTTTAGCAATTTTAGGAAGAAATTGAATTATAGGATATTTAATATTGTCTAGTCCTGGGCTTGTGTTGCATCTGTTTTTGAGTGCATATTCGAACTCAGCAATTTTAAATGGTTCTAGTAAAAATTCCTTTTCATTATTTTTTGTAGTAGGTATTATAATTTCTCGTGGTTTAACAGATGGTGGTGCTATCTGGTCAAAAAATTCTTCCTCTAATGTACTGTCAAAGCATTTTGTATTCGATATTGGTTTTCTGTTTATTTTCCTGGCTTGATTCCATAAGGATGATGATGGAGTATTTTTGTTAAGGGTGGAGACAAAATTTTTCCAACTTTGTTTTGCGATTGCTTTGAGTTTTTCTTACCGTTTGCTATGGTCTCTTGGCATTTCAAATAGTTCTCAAAATTCGAATTGTGTTCATAATTTGAAAGTGATTCTTGTCTCTCACTGATGATTTTGTCACAATCTCTATTCCACCAGGGGGGAGGGGTTCGAATTTTGTTTTTAAAAGGTTTGTACCGTGGAATTGAAATTTCTGCTGCCTGGTTGATCCCATCTATTAAGAAATTGTATTTTTCTGATATATTTTCCATTTGGTATTGCTTATCAAAAAATTGTTCTACACAAGATGTATATAAATACCAGTTGGCCTTTTTTACGTTCCACTTGCTCGCGGGATTAATCTCCTCATTTATATTCTGGCAATTTATTTCCATGTTGATGATAAAATGGTTTGAACCTAAAGTGTCAGGATAGACGGACCAGTTTATTTTACTAGTTAGTTCAGGCGAAACAAAAGTTACATCAATGGCTGAAGTATTTTGGTCAGGTCGGGTAAAAATAGTTGGTTGACCATTATTCATTACTATATAATCCAAGTCATCTGCAACTGTTATGAGTTGTTTTCCAACTGCGTCATTAAAAGTCGATCCCCAGATTGCATGATGTGCGTTGAAGTCTCCACCTATAATTGCTGGTTTACTGACTTCCGAAAAAATATTCTTCCAATCATCTACTGTGCTCTTACTTTTAGGTGATCTGTATATAGATAATATGCTTAATTATAATAAACTTTATTATTGTCCAGATTTAGCCATACGGCTCACACTCCCTCTAAGGGGAAAATTGACTCATCCCAGATACCTACGGTATCAAAAGGATTGAGCTCTGGTGGGACTCTTTCCGTGTTATCGAGCCCTAGGTGACTTGGTATGCAGGTGTATCTCCCAAAAACTTTCGTACACATCTGGCCGTTGCGAGTAGTACAGCTTTCTGCATGGTCTTGTAAATATGTTCACTTAGACCCAGCCTTTTTATGCTTTCGAGGAGGTTCTTCGGAATGACTCCAGTAGTAGACATAACAATAGGTATCGTCTGGGTACTTTGCATTCTCCATTGCCTTCGTATTTGAATTTCTAGATCTCTGTACTTGGCGATCTTTTCAGTGAATTTACTACGTAGATTATTGTTGTTAGGTATCGCCACATCAATTAGTGTTGTTTGTCTTGTTAATTTATTAACTAATACGAGATCTGGTCTATTATGTGCCACTGTTTGGTCTGTGAGCACAGTGCGGTCCCAGTATAGCTTGTAGTTGCCATCCTCAGGCATACTCTCAGGGACGTATTGATAATACGGGAGATGGTCCGTTTGGAGAAGTCCCAGCTTGATAGCTATCTCTTGATGAAGGATTTTTCCCACTGCGTCATGCCGTTCCTTGTATTCAGTTGCAGCAAATGCCTGGCAGCCCCCTGTAAGATGTTGGATGGTTTCTTGGGCTTGACATCCATATCGGCATCTGTCGTTTTGAACCTGAGGGTCTTTGATGATATATTTCAGGTAGTTTCTGGTTGGTATAACCTGATCCTGAATGGCCAGTAATGAACCCTCCGTTTCAGGGAACATCTTTCCTGATGTCAACCAGTAGTTCGACGCTATATTGTCGACATAATCTTGGCTGACCTCATTGGGATGTCGCCCGTGCAAAGGTTTACCCATCCAGGCGCGCACTTTTTCGTCCTTAGTAAGGTGGTTTATGCGCAGTTCTGCTTCCCTCAGTTTGATCGGTGTTGTGTCATCTATTGCGCAGATAGCGCGATGTAGAGTAGATGTCTCAGCCTGCATCTGAAAATAAGTTCTTAAATTAGCAATTTGTTTATCTAATTGCTCACCTATATCCATAAGTCCTCTTCCTCCTAAATACCGGGGTAATGTCGTTCGTTCTACTGCACTTTTAGGGTGGTGTTTTTGTGCCTTTGTGAGGTGTGTTCGTACTTTTCGCTGAAGATTTTCTATATCCGTTTTTGTCCACTTAACAATACCAAATGAATAGCTAAGCGCGGAACAAGCGTAGGTGTTTAGTGCCTTAAACAAATTTTTACTGTTAAGGTGTGAACGAAGCAGCTGTTTTACCCTTCTTATAAACTCAGTAGTTATCTCAGTTTTCATTTGCTTATGGTCAATTTTCCGCGCCTGCTTTACTCCAAGATATTTGTACATATCGTTGTCGCCCATGGCCTCGATGTTCTGGCCATTTTGCATATCGAATCCACCGGGCTGTACCTTTCCTCTGACTATATTCAAAACACGGCACTTGTCTAGACCGAACTGCATACTAATATCATTAGAAAATGTTTCTACAGTTTTTAGCATCTCTTCTAGGTGTTCTCGAGTGGAAGCCATTAATTTCAAATCATCCATATACAACAGATGATTGAGCTTCGCTACCACAGTATTATTGCTTTTAATGCTAAAACCTGAGTCAGTGGAGTTTAATAGCTGGGAAAGGGGGTTCAAAGCTAAACAGAACCACAATGGATTCAACGAGTCTCCTTGAAATAATCCCCGGTTGATTGCGATATTTTCGGTTTCGATATTGTTTTCACCAGGTATTTGGAGGTGAATTTTAGTCTTCCAATCTCTCATTATATGCCTTAAAAAGGTCACTATGTTATCATCTACTTTGTATATTTTCAATATATCTATTAGCCATTCATGCGGTACTGAATCAAAGGCCTTTTTATAGTCAATAAAGCAGTAAAAAGGTTCCTTTTTTTAGTGTATGCCTGGTTAGAAATGACTGAGTCGATGATAAGTTGTTCTTTGCAACCCATGGAACCCTTAGCGCATCCTTTCTGTTGAGGCTCTATGATATTGTTTAGAGCACAATGTTGGTAGATACGCCGGGTTACACAGGATGTGACCAATTTATACAAAGTTGGAAGACAAGTAATTGGGCGGTACTTGGATGGATCTTGGGTGTTATTTTGATCCTTGGGTATTAAATAAGTAGTTCCCTGAGTTAGAAATGATGGTAATTCCTGCGGATTAGAAATAACATGATTAATTAATGTTGATAAGCACTCATGAATACTCCAAAACTTTTTAAGCCAGAAGTTCTGAACTCCGTCTGGTCCAGGAGATTTCCAGTTATGAAGCTCTTTGATGACATTTGAGACTTCTTCAGTCGTGAATGGTTCGTAGTTAGCAGTGACGTAGTGGTGACAGTTGTGCGTCGTATCTTCTATCCAGCCAGCATTGTTGTTAAAAGCAGCTGGTGTGGAAAGTTGATTTCCCCAAAACTCATGAATTTCTTCTTGGCTTGGGTAAGACTTGTCGACACTTTCTACGGTGGAATTGAGTTTTCGGTAGAACGCCTTCTCAAAGTTCTCAAAAAGTGCATTGTCAGATTTTCGGTTGTTACTAACTTTATACCTTCTTAATCGTCCTGAATAGACGGAGAGTTTTTGTTTTAATGTATCCAGACACTGTTGGGCTGTGTTATTTTCTGGATCATATCTCGAGTGTCTTGCAGTGCTCTGCATTATTTCTTCAGCTCTTTTAATGACTTTTCTACTTGTTACACCTCTTATATATTCCGTGACTTGCCCAATATCCCTACGCAGTAATTCAATTTTTCCGAGAAGTCTTTTTTCCCAGGGTGCAATTCTGTTACCAGTCCTTCCGTTATTAGTACCCCGTCGTGTTCTGATCTTAACGCCCATTACATTGGCAATTGCTGTAGCTGCACAGTAGATTAGCATATGCAGATACTCCAATGTGTGGGCTTCTACGACATAATTGGGTAGGACTTCATTATTCACAATTTGTAACAGGGCACCTAGTTTCTTACAAGAGTTTATTCGTGGTAGCGGTGGTCTGCTAAGTGGATTTGTTCCATTAAACTCTTGTACGGCACGAGCCATTTCGTTTTCTAGACTATCGCGCAACTCGTTGTTTTCCTGCTGTGTATTGTCAGGTTGAGTTTCTGGTATGGGAATCTCAGGAATCTGCTCATCAAGGATTTCATTAGGGACTTGATCTAAAACTAGCTCTTGGTTATTAATCTCCCGTTCGACTTCGCTTTTGATCGTATTGCGTCTAGTCTCTGGGATAAGGTTGTTTCTTACGATTACCCGGTATTGATCTGATACTCTTTGCTCCGATACTTGAATATCTGGGTACTCCCCAGTACTTATTATTGTAATTATTATTATTCACTTTTTTCATATTTAATCTTTGTACCACAAACGTGAATATCCTTATTAAAATTACAATTTAAGTTTAATTCACTAAAAGAAATTGAATTATGAATTAATATACCCACACTGCCAAAACCATCTTGGCGATCATTTCTGATAAGATTGTAACCATTAAATCGATACTGCAAAAAATCGTTATAATATTAGGAGTTAAAAAAACGCTGAATGGACACATTCTTCTGCTCAGACAAATACGTTCCGTTTTGATAATAATTGCGTCATTGTTTTGTTGAATATACAAAAACCTTCGCTTATACGATATGGGAAGAATTTAACCTTGGTAGGTACCGGGAATTTTCGTGCAGTAAGCGTCGTAAAGGATTCAGTGTTAAAATGTGAATTGACAAGTCAAGATACGGGCGATCACATTTTAGTATTCATAGAATATGTCCGAGATTCATCGCCGGAAAATAGGGAACTTAGGGCTCAATAGAGTTTCAGTTGAATTTGCCAATTTTCACTGGGCTAACATGCTTCTTAAGAATATTAAACTTTTAAATCGTGGATACAAGATATACAGGGTTGCTAGAAAGTCTTTCAACACGTTATTTTCTCGGAAATCGCTAGAACGATTTTATAGATTTCGGTGGGTAAGGGTCTTTTAATGCGGCCGATAATATAGTGGTAATTACATTGTTGTCAAATCTTCCGTTTTTTTGAAAATCTAACGAACTTTCTTATTTCAAATAGAACACCCTATATATTTTTTTAAGTTTTGGAATCCTTAAGGGATACTGATTATTTTTCGTATGATATTCCCTATACCTAAATGCCATAATTTCGGAGTTATTACTACATTCATTAAAAAAAATTTAAATATTTTTAAAAAATTAAATTTTTTTCTGCCCGGTAGACATTATTTTAGCTTCTTTGGACCATTGGGAACAAAAAAGGTCTTTTGTATTTTTTCTCTTAAGTTAATCTTGTAAGAATATTTGGCGAGAACTTATGAGAGAACGGGCGATCGGGCTGCATTAACAACTAAAAAATAATATTGTAAAAGGAAACAAGACCAAATTGTTTATCGATAACTGATAAAATAAGGCTTGAACTTGAATTTAGGCGCTTCGTAGTTTTAAAAATAATATTTTTGTTTGTGTTTGTGGCCCTGGAAAATCCTCATTTTTTGATTTTGTTCAGTTTTAAATTGTTTATAGCTCGGAAACAATCAACTTTAGAGGAAAATTACATAAGACCTTTTCTGTTCCCAATGATCCAAGACACCTAAAATAATGTCTACCAGGGCAAAAAAAATATTTGTATAAATTGTTTAAAAATTTTTTAAATAAATGTGGCAATAACTCCGAAAATATGGTTGACTACCAAGTAGTCTTGGTAGTCAACGTTGGCCTAAGATGGTTGTTTAAGTTTCCTGGTAGGGTTTTACCATGTTCCCGGAGGTTATATCTTTTAACATCGGCGTTTAGCCTGCTCAATATTAATTTGACATAATGTAAATCGAATTGTACATTCAACCATTGTTTGGTTCTGGGGTTATTTAGCAAGTATTCAATGGGATTACTTATTTTATTGTACATAGATTCACTGATGATGGACCGATAGGTCTGAAAACGTTCTGAATTGGACACATCTTATTCAATCCATTGGGATTTTTAAATATTAATAAATATACCAATTACATAGAAGTGGTTTTTACTTCATGTTAGAGTTTTTTAATTATACTAGGTGGTATACTAGGTGGTATAAAAAGTCCCACCAATAAGGGAGGAAAAAATATTTATGATTTTATTTTTGGTAAAGAACTAATTATCCTAAATAATGGGTCAGCGACATTGTTTCAGCCTACTAACAATAATCTTACTGCCGTAGACCTAGCCATAGCAAGTAATAATATGACTCTATGCTCTACTTAGGGTGTCATACAAGATTCTGTAAATATCAACCACTTCCCTACATTTGTAAAAATATACAACTGTGAGTTTAACAAAAATGAGCAAACTGGTATAACTTCCACACTGGAATGATAACGGGAATGCTTGATTTATCAGTAAATTCCAATTACAATGAGTTTCTGAATGTAGTTAATTAAGAAGCAGATAACTCAATTCCCTAAAAAATTGTAGAACACAGGGTAAGCTTTCAAATCCTTGGTGGGATGAAGAGAATGTTCTCTTTGGATTAAAACCCACAAACTGGCAATTCAAAGCTTTATACAATTTGTGCCCTTCAAGAACTACATAGTCGCTAAACGTAAAATCTCCCAAACTAAACGAAACCTCAGAATTAAAAAAAGAAACAAGTTCATAAACTTCTATAAATCTTAAACATAACACTACCTATATTTGTAATAAATTTAAAAAAATTTCAAACAACAAAAATTACGGCCAGACATTCCACAACCCCGCAGATAACATTAAAACAGAAATTTTACAGAACATGTCTGCGGTCTTTATTGATCCAAACTTTGAGCTTGACCATATAAACGAGCAAGTTCCCCCTTTTACAATCTGGGAACTTAACAATACTGTAAATAACAAAAAAAATCTGCACCAGGTATGGATGACATTCCTTACCTTATGATAAGACATCTGCCACTAGAAGCTAAACATTTTCTGTTGAACATCCTACAACAATTGTATAAATGGTGACAACCTGTCTGAAGATTGGAAAAGACATAATGTAATAAATATCTTAAAGCCACACAAAAATCCACTCTTAGCCAATAGTTTCAGACCAATAGTCTTATCCTCATGTGTGCTTAAAACATTAGAAATATTAATCAAGAATCGCCTAGATTAGTTATTAGAACATAACTGTTCATTCAACAACCATCAGACAGGTTTTACAAAAGGTAGAGGCACCGCTGACAATTTGACCCTCCTTTATTCCACAATAGGGAACTTGCATACAATTTTAAATTCGAAAGAAATGTTATAAATGACAACAGAACATTATTTCGAACCTGTATCAAAGATAAAAAAAAATTTGTTTTCTTTCGTTTGGCCCCTAAAGACGACTAAAAATTCAACCTATACCAGCCACCCCAAAACGCGTCGTGACGTCACACCGTCGTATGTTTACATTCTACACCAATAGGGAAGTTGCACATTTTTTTTATTGCATAATAATGTTCAGTTTTGTATAAAAATGAGATTTCCAAAATTTCACGCTTCAAAAACTCATGATAACTTAGAAGTACAAAGTTAAAGTCTTCGGTATCTTCAAATAGGTCAAACGGCCCGTGACGTCACTTAGTTTAACTATATGGTTCCGTTTATGGTTATAATTAGGTATATTCTTCTTCTTTAGTTTATTGGCCTCCACCGATTTTAGTATACCTCGTCGCGGAATAAAGGAAAAATATTTATATTCTATTAACATTTATCGTATGTCATTGTAATAATATATTCCAGTTTGTTGACATTGGAGTTTGATATAGTTATTGAAGGAAAGGAAAGAGAAGGTTTACTACTGAAAATAAAACCATTTTGTAAAAGTACAGTTTTCTATGAATAGTTCAAACGATCAAAACACTTGTAACGTCAAATAAATGTATTTTCTACTGACGTTTATAACGTCTAATTTAAAATTCTGTTTACTTTGTTGGAAAAATGTAAATGTACAACGGAGTGACGTCACGACGCGTTTTAGGTCACCTGTTTTAATTTGAATTTTTAATCGCCTTTGGGGGCCAAACGAAAGACCTACAAAACTTTTTTATCTTTAATACATGTTTTAAATGATGTTCTGTTGTGATTTATAACATTTTTTTCGAATTTAAAAATTTATGCAAGTTCCCTATTGTATATATAATTTTAAATTAGACATTATAAACGTCAGTAAAAAATACAGTTATGTGACGTTAAAAGTGTTTTTGATCGTTTGAACTATTTATAGAAAATTTGTACTTTTACAAAATGGTTTTATTTTCAATAGTTAACCTTCTTTCCTTTCCTTCAAAGACTGTATTAAACTCCAATCTCAACAAACTGGTATATTTATTACAACGACACGATAAATGTCATTCAAATATAAATATTTTTCCTTTATTCCTCGACGACGAGCTGGCCAAATACCCAAGTAGGTGGAGGCCAATAAACTAAAGAAGGAGAAGAAGAATATACCTAAATATAACGCTGTGTCTAGGTACACGCTAACGTGTACGCAAATAAAAAGTTAGAGTGTTAGAGTGTTGGAATTTGTTTAATCGCGTTGTGTTTACACTTTAATTTTAATATTGATTAGTAAAGAGATTTCTTATTTTTTATTTGTTTAGTGTTTGTTTTTAAATTAACTATGCAGTGTGGACAATTATTTAGTTGTTTTAATGAGTTTAACAACATTTTAAAACGGTATGAAAAATTTAAGAGACTATAAATTAATATATATTTTTTTAGTTTTAAGTGAACTAGTATTACCGTCCAAAATTAAAATAAAAGGAAGACCTAAAGCTTTTACAATAATAATTAACTTGTTCTGAAGCTATTTCCTTGTGGCATTTTTGTAATCAACTATTCTAAATGGGAACTAAGCCACAATTTAACTAAAAACATGATTTTATTAACGTTTCGACGTCTAAATCGGACTTCGTTGTCAAAATACAAAATATTATTAAATTAAACAAAAGTGTTGTTGCTTAGTAAAAAATTTTTTCTAATAATTTATTTAATCTGACTAATTTTTGTATTTTGACAATGACATCCGATTTGGACTTCGAAACGTTAATAAAATCATGTTTTTAGTTAAATTGTGGCTTATTTCCCATTTAGAATAGTTGAGTATAATAATTAACTTACGTATAAAAATTATTTTAACAATATTTTGTACGTGTCATGTCAACTAAATACATATATTTATTTTGCTAACCTAAATATATACTTTTATATATACATTGATTTATTACAATTAAGTTTGAAACATCTGAATAGTTCTGCTTCCCTTCCCTTAACAAATATTTTTCTATCAAACAAACACTAAACATATGAAAATAGCATGTACCAAAATATACAGTCAATGCGCACGCTAAATAATGACGTCACTGGCTTGATAAAGTTTAATTCTAGTGTACCTAACTTTTTTATTTGCGTACACGTTAGCGTGTATCTAAACACAGCGAAATATAACCATAGTAATAACTAATGTAAAACTATGTGACGTCACGGGTCGTTTGAACTATTTTATACCGCAGAAGACTTTAAATATGTATTTCTAAGTTATTACGAGTTTTTGAAGCGTGAAATTTTGTAAATCTCATTTTTAAACAAAACTGAACATTATTATGTAATAAAAAAATGTGCAAGTTCCCTATTGTGGAAGCTTTTGAATCCTCACAATTAGTTTTACAATATATACAAACTTTATAACAAACCAAAACTTCGAAATATTCCATCTGCAATAAATAAGATTGTATTCAAAATTTTACAGAAAATAATTTTATATTCAAGATCTAATGATGGTGACTTTTTGGGACCTTTCATGGCAACTAAGGGGCTACCTCAAGGTTCTCCATTAAGTACTATTTTATTTAATATTTATATAGCAGAATTGTTTTATATTATCACTAGCAAAGTTAAAATATGTGGACAATTTGGTTTTATATATTAAGGGATATGAAACTGGTATGGGAGGAGATTCCTACAGGCAAAAGACCACTCGGACGTCCCAGAATGCGATGGAGAGATAACATCCAAGCAGATCTCCGGAAAATGAACATTCACATTTGACCCTAGGTTGATGGAAGACCGAAGAAATTGGAAGAAAGTTGTACAGTCAGCCAGGACCCACCCAGGGTTGCTGTGCTACGTGATGATGATGATGATATGATATCCAAAGCATGGTAAGTAAAATTAACAAATAATTGGAAAATACACTACACAGGCTTGCAGATCATGACTTGTCCTTATCCAAAGACAAATGTGAAGCTGTGTGGTTCACAAAGGGTCGGCGAAGATATGAACTAATAGAAATCAAAATCAACAACACAACTTAGAAATGAAGTTACATTTCTAGGTATCATTTTTCATAAGCATCTAACATGGGACTTACATGTTGACAATATTATACTCAAGGCAAAAAACATATTAACATCCTATGTGCAGTATGTAGAGTCTGGGGAGAGCTGACCCACGAACACTCCTAATGGTTTTTAATGCCTTGATCAGGTCTAACCCCGATTACGGATCCTTCCTATTCAACCCAATATCACAGAAATATAACAACAAACTCAATGCAGTAGTTTTTGAGGGACTTAAGATATGCTTGGGCTGCATGAAGTCTACACCAAATTCGGCAATCTTAGCAGAATCTGCCCAAATGGACCTTGAAAATAGAAGATTATTGTAAGCCTCTAATTTTTTAAGTAAAATCATTGTTATTGAAAATCATCCCATAATCTTACTCCTTATTTGAAATACGGAAAAGACTTATAAACAAACCTTATTTTTATACAAGACATAATGTACCATACTTGGTTTCAGCATTAGATTATTTTTTCCATATTTTAAAAATTATATACAAAAACACAAATTTTCCATGCTATGAATTAGACTATGAAACAATTATCCATCCACTTCTAATTCTAAATTGTAATATTAAAAAAATGGCCCTATGATTAAAGAAAAATTCCTTATGACTACCGAAAAATATGAAAAAGACATATATACTGATGCCACAAAAAATAAAGAAGATGCATAAGCAAATTTTTGGAGCTCTATGCATAAGCAAATCAGGAAGTATAGCAATACATCAAACGGTCGAAATAGCAATTACCAAACATCTAAAGAAAACTATAATATTTTCTGATTCGCTCAATGCAATTACCAAAATTCAAAAATGTAACATATCAGCTTTAGCAGATATATGGACCTTAAAAGCTAAGAAACTTATATCGTCAGCCAATGAGAATGACACCAAAATTATCCTTTCCTGGATACCTGGACAGTCTAATATATTTGGTAACACCAAGGCTGACATACTGGCCAAGATAGGAAGAGATCTGAATGTACCAATGGAAGTACACCTTGATTTCCAGGATGTCTTATCAGTCATCGGAGGAAAAATTACAAAAGAATACAAAGAAAAATGTAAATCTTTAGTCCAAAGAAGACTTCACAATACAAAACAAATCAAGACTTTTTTCCCACCAAACCTGGTTTTCAAATTTTGCATAATATAGAAACAGCAGACGCACTACCACCATCATTAGAGTGTGCATAGGCCATTGTTTAAAAAAACAACATCGGTATAAACTGAATATAAAAGGTAATCCTTTTTGTGAATGTGGCCGACTGTGATGATCCTTTCAAGGATCTAAACCAAACCTTTTTTAAATGCTCGATTAATCTGATTCCTAACTTAGATATATGTGTACATGAAATTCATTTCCATGAAATTTAAAACATCACTCCCTATATATACAATATTCTAAGTTCACTAACGGAACCCACCAACAAAAGCAAAACAAAAAATTAATTGTCCAATAAATGTCAGAGAAAAAATAATTGAAAAAAGTTATCTGAGTAGAACTTGGAAGCAAACTAGACATCCAGATGACAAGTTAAGACTAAATAGAGCAGCACAATTAAAGGAACTACTAAAACAACTAAAAAATAACAGCGTTCAACAATACCTAGAAAATTTAACGCCGTCAGATGCCAGCGATTATGCGCTATGGAAGGCTACAAAAAAATTAAAACAGCAACATCGTCATATCCCACCAATTAGAAAATCCAACGGAACATGGGCCAGAACAAAGAATGAGAAGGCAGGAACTTTCGGCGAATACCTAGAAGAAGTTTTCAAACCTATACCAGCTGCTGCAACAAATAACGATCAAGAAATCTACAATTTCCTACAGAACCAAACCCCGACAGGAGAAAACACACTACACGCTTCACCCAAAGAAGTTCAAAACATAATCAACAATAATCTAATAAAAAGAAAGCACCTGGCTATGACTTAATCACAGGTGAGGTAATTAAAAATCTACCTACCAAAGCAATTAAAATGCTAACTCAATTGTGTAATGCGGTACTAAGGCTAAAACACTTCCCAATCCAATGGAAAATTGCGGAAATTATCCTTATACAAAAATCAGGAAAACCTCCAAATGAGCCCACTTCATATCGACCAATTGGTTTAATGCCAGTAATGTCTAAGATCAAGGAAAAAATAATAGAAAAAAGACTTCTACAAATACTAACAGACAGAAATATGATACCCGACCACCAATTTGGCTTTAGGAAAGAGCATGGTACCGTCGAACAAGTTCACAGAGTGCTCAACGTTATAAATAAAACCTTTGAAGAAAAAAGTTACTGTTCAGCAGCATTCCTCGATGTTAGCCAGGCTTTTGATAAAGTTTGGCATCAAGGACTGTTGTATAAACTGAAAAAGAACTTACCAGAGGAACTATATACACTCCTTAAGTCGTATTTATCAGAAAGATACTTTCGAGTGAAGTTTGAGTCAGCCTATACAAAACTATATCCCATCAGATCAGGGGTACCGCAAGGAAGCGTTCTGGGACCACAACTGTATCTGATTTACACAGCCGACTTACCCACAAATCGTGATACAACGACCACCACCTTTGCAGACGATACTGCAATCCTAGCAGTACACAAAAATCCCGTCGAAGCTGCTGCAAAACTCCAGAGAGTATTAAATCAAATAAATACTTGGGCACAAAATTGGAGAATTAAATTGAATGAACAAAAATCAAACCATATTGTTTTTACAAAATGTCACGGTGAATCACCTACAGTAACAATAAATAATAAGGTAATTCCCTCAGTTACCTCTGTAAAATATCTGGGCATGCACTTGGACAGGGGATTAACCTGGAGAACCCATATATGGAACAAACGGAAACAACTGGGCATAAAATTTCGTAAGCATTATTGGCTTCTAGGGCGTAAGTCTAAGCTCACGACAAGAAATAAACTGCTAGTCTACAACACAATATTCAAATCAGTATGGGCATATGGTCTGCAGCTCTGGGGAACAGCACCCAAGTCGAATGTATCCATAATTGAGAGATTCCAGTCCAAGGTGTTACGTTCAATAATCGATGTTCCGTGGTTTGTTACTAACAGGGATATTTACAATGATCTGGAAACGAAAACAGTCAGTGAAGTGATAGTGGTAAGTGGAGTTAAGTGCAAAATACATCGTACGTCTTGAAAGCCACGCTAATGTGCTTGCAATTAATTTGTTAGACAGCAGTCAGGAAACAAAACGGTTAAAGAGACAGACACCATTAGATTTACCGCACAGACATTAACATTGTTACAGTAGCTAAGTTAATATATTTATGTAATACAGTAATTTAATATTATCTCTATAGAGATGTGTGGCGCTGGTCACAATCTCTCTTCATGTCATTATTTCTCAGATAAAATGTGCCTATTGTTATATGTTATAACAGATTGCCTAATAAACATATATATATATATATATATATATATATATATATATATATATATATATATATATATATATATATATATATATATATATAAATGAGACCAGAAGGGAAGTCTTTGCTGACAATGTTATATAACAAGGTTGTATTCTTGGGGAATTCAGCAAATTTTATGTGAAAGAAAACACTTTTTACTTGATCCAAGCTTTCGTAAACTTTAATGAATCGTTTACATCATCAGGGTAGACTGTAATAAAAAACGATGGTAGTTTTTTGGTATAGGACCTTATAAATTAATATACTCACAGTAAGTTGTGGTTGTTCACAAAAAGGTGTTGTAAAAAAGTTAATTAAAATCATAAAATGTCTCTTGAAGTTTAAAAAGTGATGGTTAAAATATTTTTTTACATTGATAACTACAATTGTTTTTTAAATTGTAAACAGTTTTTTAAAAAACAAAATATCACAGAATATATATACTATGACAGATCGGATTACACAAGTAAATAACAGGCAGGAAATATTAGAATGATTTATCATAAAAAATCGGTTTTTAAGCTATTCAGCCATGGTCTTGTTATTAATAAGTATTGAGTCAACTCCAGTATGATTTGAACAAAAGTTATAATGTTGTAATCAAAGTCATTTGAGATTGATAGTAAGTTATTATTGTTAAGATATAGTTTTTTTTATGTTTTTTTTTTATTTTTAAGTATTCTAATATAATATTAAAATATTAGTATTAGGCAGTCAATCTCAATGTAAAGGAGACAAGGATACTACAATTTGTTAATTTCAAGGTGGTTTATCTTTAGATAGTAAATTGGAATAAATGACACTAAGGTGTTGGATATCAGTTCTTTTGTTTATACAAGGAGTTAGGGCAATGTATGTCATTTCTAGAAACTTTCTCTTTGAAGAATTACATTCACTAGAAAAAATTTTGGTTGATTCCCAATCCATATTATGTTGTTTGTTTGTGACATGAGTGGCAAGTTCACACCTCTCTGGATGTAACCTACAATCACTCTTGTGCGATGTGATTCGATCTTTTAGTTTTCTACTTGTTTCACCTATGTAGTGTAACTCACAATCTGCACAAGAGATCTTGTAGATCACATTTGATTTTAATAACTGGGGTGTTAAGTCTTTTTGTTTATTATATAAGTTGCCCAAAGTACGTACATTTTTATGTGCGATTTTAATGTTATCATTAATTTTAAGCAACCTTGTTAGACTGGGTGTAATATCTCTTATGTAAGGCAATGAAAAATATCTAGTGTTATTAGATGATTCTTCTTGTGATGTGTTAGAATTTATTTGGTTTGGGATATTTTGTGATATATCTAATGTTTCATTAATAATCTCTAAGGTGTTATTATTAATATGGTTATTATTATTTCTATTTATTGCTGATTCTGTGATAGTATCCATAGTATTAAAAAGAATTTTGGAAATTAACTGTTTTGGGTACCCATTTTGTATGAAAAGTTCCTTAAGAATGTTAAGGTTTTTTTGGTGGAAAATAGGATCTGAGATGTTCAACACTCTCATTTTCATTTGTTTGATTAGGTTTATTTTCATACTAAATTTATGGTACGAGTGGAAATTTATGTATCTACCAGAGGTACATGGTTTTCTGTACCAATCTATCTTTAATATATAACAACTTATATAATAAACAAAAAGACTTAACACCCCAGTTATTACAATCAAATGTGATCTACAAGATCTCTTGTGCAGATTGTGAGTTACACTACATAGGTGAAACAAGTAGAAAACTAAAAGATCGAATCACATCGCACAAGAGTGATTGTAGGTTACATCCAGAGAGGTGTGAGCTTGCCACTCATGTCACAAACAAACAACATAATATGGATTGGGAATCAACCAAAATTTTGTCTAGTGAATGTAATTCTTCAAAAAGAAAGTTTCTAGAAATGACATACATTGCCCTAACTCCTTCTTGTATAAACAAAAGAACTGATATCCAACACCTTAGTGTCATTTATTCCAATTTACTATCTAAAGATAAACCACCTTGAAATTAACAAATTGTAGTATCCTTGTCTCCTTTACATTGAGATTGACTGCCTAATACTAATATTTTAATATTATATTAGAATACTTAAAAATAAAAAAAAAACATAAAAAAAAAACTATATCTTAACAATAATAACTTACTATCAATCTCAAATGACTTTGATTACAACATTATAACTTTTGTTCAAATCATACTGGAGTTGACTCAATACTTATTAATAACAAGACCATGGCTGAATAGCTTAAAAACCGATTTTTTATGATAAATCATTCTAATATTTCCTGCCTGTTATTTACTTGTGTAATCCGATCTGTCATAGTATATATATTCTGTGATATTTTGTTTTTTAAAAAACTGTTTACAATTTAAAAAACAATTGTAGTTATCAATGTAAAAAAATATTTTAACCATCACTTTTTAAACTTCAAGAGACATTTTATGATTTTAATTAACTTTTTTACAACACCTTTTTGTGAACAACCACAACTTACTGTGAGTATATTAATTTATAAGGTCCTATACCAAAAAACTACCATCGTTTTTTATTACAGTCTACCCTGATGATGTAAACGATTCATTAAAGTTTACGAAAGCTTGGATCAAGTAAAAAGTGTTTTCTTTCACATAAAATTTGCTGAATTCCCCAAGAATACAACCTTGTTATATATATATATATATATATATATATATATATATATATATATATATATATATATATATATATATATATATATTGCTTATTTCCTGACCGTGAATTTTTAAACAGTTGGTTTTTAATTCCTGGGTTTGCGGTCTGTTATAAATAAAACACTTGATTTTGCTTAGACGTTTCGGCTCTTTGCCATTTTCAATAAGCACTTTTAATTATTAAACATATTTTATATACAATACACGTAATATTTTGAAAATTTAAAAAAATGCACATCGTGTTTCTCTAAGATGTTATGAGAGAATGCCAGGCATGGGCATTGGGCATATGGTAAAAGCACTTCACAACGGTTTTGAATGGTGGTCGTAAAACCAAAACGATGATATACAGGAGATCAAGTTACATAATATACGAAAGAAATAAATCTGACTAATGTTTAACTTTTAATAATGGGAGCAAGATTTTTTGTAGTTGTGATCTAGGAGTATGTAACTCGAAATATGAATACTGAGGTGCGTATTTTTTTTTGTATTTTATATGGAACAGAGGCTTGAACGCTAAAACAAGGATATTCATTAATGATAGAACATTATAATAGAACAGAGTATTTGATATGTGGGCATATAGAAGATTTTTAAAAATAACCTTGGTTCAAAAGATTAAGAGACAACCACGTTTTGTAACCGAATGAAATAAAGAAAAATGAGATATTAAATACAATTAAAATAAGAAATTTACATTATTTGGAAACATGTTATGAGAAATGAGATATGTGTTTATGTAGATCGTTATATAGGAAAAGATACTGGACAGAAGAAGCTTAGGACGCTGACATATATCCTGGCTAAACAAAATTGATGTAATGATACAAACTGCAACTCTGTGGAGTTGCTATAAGAGGTAGCACGTAACAAAAAAAAATAAAAATGCCGTATTTAAAGTGTTTACCAATGGTGTGCTTACAACCACACTTAATTTATCAAATTGTGATATATATTGGAGAGATCTTTAATATCAGTTTTATTATTGATACAATTTTGGTCTTTCTTTATGTGGATCATCTCCAATATACATCTTTTGTTATAATTTTGCTCTTTTTCCAGAATCTGTACATTTTCAAAATCAAAACTATGGTTATTTTCTACTGAATGTTTGGCTAAGGCTGTGGTAGTTATTTTGTTTGTTTGTACACTATGTTTGTGTGCAACAATCCTTCTGTGGATTGTTATTGTGAATATCTACACAGAAGGATTGTTGCACACAAACATAGTGTACAAACAAACAAAATAACTACCACAGCCTTAGCCAAACATTCAGTAGAAAATAACCATAGTTTTGATTTTGAAAATGTACAGATTCTGGAAAAAGAGCAAAATTATAACAAAAGATGTATATTGGAGATGATCCACATAAAGAAAGACCAAAATTGTATCAATAATAAAACTGATATTAAAGATCTCTCCAATATATATCACAATTTGATAAATTAAGTGTGGTTGTAAGCACACCATTGGTAAACACTTTAAATACGGCATTTTTATTTTTTTTTTGTTACGTGCTACCTCTTATAGCAACTCCACAGAGTTGCAGTTTGTATCATTACATCAATTTTGTTTAGCCAGGATATATGTCAGCGTCCTAAGCTTCTTCTGTCCAGTATCTTTTCCTATATAACGATCTACATAAACACATATCTCATTTCTCATAACATGTTTCCAAATAATGTAAATTTCTTATTTTAATTGTATTTAATATCTCATTTTTCTTTATTTCATTCGGTTACAAAACGTGGTTGTCTCTTAATCTTTTGAACCAAGGTTATTTTTAAAAATCTTCTATATGCCCACATATCAAATACTCTGTTCTATTATAATGTTCTATCATTAATGAATATCCTTGTTTTAGCGTTCAAGCCTCTGTTCCATATAAAATACAAAAAAAAATACGCACCTCAGTATTCATATTTCGAGTTACATACTCAGATCACAACTACAAAAAATCTTGCTCCCATTATTAAAAGTTAAACATTAGTCAGATTTATTTCTTTCGTATATTATGTAACTTGATCTCCTGTATATTATCGTTTTGGTTTTACGACCACCATCCAAAACCGTTGTGAAGTGCTTTTACCATATGCCCAATGCCCATGCCTGGCATTCTCTCATAACATCTTAGAGAAACACGATGTGCATTTTTTAAATTTTCAAAATATTACGTGTATTGTATATAAAATATGTTTGTTAACAGTGTAATGTTTAATAATTAAAAGTGCTTATTGAAAATGGCAAAGAGCTGAAACGTCTAAGCAAAATCAAGTGTTTTATTTATAACAGACCGCAAACCCAGGAATTAAAAACCAACTGTTTATATATATATATATATATATATATATATATATATATATATATATATATATATATATATATATATATATATAGTTAACAGATATATATATATATATATATATATATATATATATATATATATATATATATATATATATATATATATATCAATTTACAAATTATTGGGTTAACAGCTGAAATGGAAGACTCAGTGTACTCTTTTCTACGATTCCAATATTTCGTTAACAGTCGTTAACATCATCAGGGACGCTGAAATAATATTAAAGGTATAATAGTGAAACTGGGTATTAAAAAATAACTCACCAGTTTGAGATTTTAGTCAACGATGTTATAAATGTGTAAAAAAGCGGCATTAACAAAAAGAATTGCAGTGAATGCTATTAAAAATTAAAAATATAACAATAAAAAAAGATAAAAAATGGAACTATAATATAAATAACTATGCTAAAAACCACTAATTATTAAAATCTTTTAAATTCGTCGCACAGAAAGGTATTAGAGACAATTATGTCAATATATTGTCAATTATGACAGAAATAAGTAGTGTATTATGAACTAGAATCTAAACTAAAATCTTTATTGACATTTAAGTTTTTATCAAGTTCAAGAAGGAAAGAATAGATCTCTGTTAATTGTTTAATATCTGTTCTTTTATTAATTGTCTGTTCATTCTGATAAATAAATGCCATTTCAAGAAAAGTTCTTTTGTGATAGTTCTTTTCATTTGTTAAAATTTTTACAGATTCAAAGTCCATATTATGGCTTTCATTTATAACATGTGTAGCTAAAGAGCACTTGTCTGGATATAATCTACAATCACTTTTATGACTTGTCATACGATCTTTTACTCGTCTAGTTGTCTGGCCTATGTACTGTTTGTCACAATCAATACATGGTATACTGTAAACTACATCAGTTAATAGCTCTTTTGGAGATCTATCTTTCATCTTTGAAAATAAGCTATTAATAGTTAAAACTGGTTTACTAGCTATTTTGATGTTTAGCTCGTTTTTTACAATTCGTGTGAGTTTTGGTGTAATCTCTCTAATGAAAGGTAAAGAGATGAATGAAACTACTTCCGGAATGACAACACTATTATTGTTAGCTGTATTATGATTATCTACAATAGTTGGTGTGATAGATGGAGTGTTAAATAATAACTGTTTTAACATTACAGGAGGATAAGAATTGTCTAAAAACATGTTATATAATTTTTTTAGATTAGTTTGATGAAATGATTTATCAGCAATTCGTTCAATCCTAGTTCGCATTTGTTTTACTAAGTTAAATTTTATTGAGTGTTTATGGTAAGACCAATAATTCAGGTATCTACCTGAACTTATTGGTTTCGTGTATCAATCAACTAGGATAGTATTATTTTTTGTGCGATATAATTTGGTGTCTAAAAAAGGAATGGAACAATGGTCATCCTCTACTTCAACTGTAAATTGTATATGAGGATCAAAGGTATTAAAAATAAATAACAATTCATCTGTACTATTAGTAGGTATAGCTAAAATTAGGTCATCTACATATTTTTTGACAAAGAAAGGTGTAAAAGGTAGTACAGGAATAACTATATCTAACAAATCATCCATCATATAAGCAGCAATTTACAATTTACAGTTGAAGTAGAGGATGACCATTGTTCCATTCCTTTTTTAGACACAAAATTATATCGCACAAAAAATAATACTCTCTTAGTTGATTGGTACATGAAACTAATAAGTTCAGGTAGATACCTGAATTATTGGTCTTACCATAAACACTCAATAAAATTTAACTTAGTAAAACAAATGCGAACTAGGATTGAACGAATTGCTGATAAATCATTCCATCAAACTAATCTAAAAAAATTATATAACATGTTTTAGACAATTCTTATCCTCCTGTAATGTTAAAACAGCTATTATTTAACACTCCATCTATCACACCAACTATTGTAGATAATCATAATACAGCTAACAATAATAGTGTTGTCATTCCGGAAGTAGTTTCATTCATCTCTTTACCTTTCATTAGAGAGATTACACCAAAACTCACACGAATTGTAAAAAACGAGCTAAACATCAAAATAGCTAGTAAACCAGTTTTAACTATTAATAGCTTATTTTCAAAGATGAAAGATAGATCTCCAAAAGAGCTATTAACTGATGTAGTTTACAGTATACCATGTATTGATTGTGACAAACAGTACATAGGCCAGACAACTAGACGAGTAAAAGATCGTATGACAAGTCATAAAAGTGATTGTAGATTATATCCAGACAGGTGCTCTTTAGCTACACATGTTATAAATGAAAGCCATAATATGGACTTTGAATCTGTAAAAATTTTAACAAATGAAAAGAACTATCACAAAAGAACTTTTCTTGAAATGGCATTTATTTATCAGAATGAACAGACAATTAATAAAAGAACAGATATTAAAAAATTAACAGAGATCTATTCTTTCCTTCTTGAACTTGATAAAAACTTAAATGTCAATAAAGATTTTAGTTTAGATTCTAGTTCATAATACACTACCTATTTCTGTCATAATTGACAATATATTGACATAATTGTCTCTAATACCTTTCTGTGCGACGAATTTAAAAGATTTTAATAATTAGTGGTTTTTAGCATAGTTATTTATATTATAGTTCCATTTTTTATCTTTTTTTATTGTTATATTTTTAATTTTTAATAGCATTCACTGCAATTCTTTTTGTTAATGCCGCTTTTTTACACATTTATAACATCGTTGACTAAAATCTCAAACTGGTGAGTTATTTTTTAATACCCAGTTTCACTATTATACCTTTAATATTATTTCAGCGTCCCTGATGATGTTAACGACTGTTAACGAAATATTGGAATCGTAGAAAAGAGTACACTGAGTCTTCCATTTCAGCTGTTAACCCAATAATTTGTAAATTGATAATTACTAATCAGCTGTGATCATTTCTAGTTTATATATATATATATATATATATATATATATATATATATATATATATATATATATATATATATATATATATATATATATATATAATTGTGTGAATTGTTCGTAAGGGGATTTTTCCACATTCTCTATTTCATCTGTTTGATTTTATATATATATATATATATATATATATATATATATATGTATATCAACAAATGAAATAGAGAATGTGGAAAAATCCCCTTACGAATAACTCACACATCCACTATTTCGGGCTGGGAAAAATTTTCTGAATAAAATCAAAGATCCAAACACCAGTTCTCAGAAATGTGTTTCGCCCTCTTCAATTTCGGTGAACCAACTTTGTATCTTTTGATCACTGAGTGTGTTCAAAGATTGACTTCTTTTTTGTTTGTTTTATATATATATATATATATATATATATATATATATATATATATATATATATATATATATGAGCAATATTTCTACTTTTCGGTGAATTTTGTGGGGAGGGTCCTCGGATCTTCTTCAAATTTTAGTATGTTATTGGACCTATTTAAAAAACGTTATCCTGAGAGTTACAGACCCCTAGGGGCCTTAGAGCCCTAGATAGGGCCCGTCAAAGACCCAAAAAAGGTCGTTTTTGCCGTATATTTGACAGGCTGTATATCGGCTCCCTTTTAACCGATTTTAACTTACCAAACGTCATTGTCTTTGTAATTTTAAGTAGTTTTTTCAGCGGCAATTTCAAGTCTTTATTCAATAACCCTGATTTTTGGGACCATTTTAAGTAACGCTAAAAATTTCAAAAAATTACTATTTTCAAAAATTTGTCAAAAACCTAATTTTAATCCGATTTTCATTTTCTGGACGACAGTTTAAAGGTACTAAAAAGGGCTTTAAAATGATATTTTGTGAGTTAAAATCCGTTCAGTAGAAGTGGAGATAAAACAGATTGAAAATAGACATTTTTGTAAAAATCGCGTTTTTACGCATTTTCAAAGTGCTGGTATCTTTTGGGGTATATATTAAATTGTACAAAAAATTTTTTACAGGTAGTTTTTTATATATATAATAACGTTTCATTGGAGATTTTCTTGGCCCGAGCCTCTATCTACCTTATATAACCCTCTAAAAATGAGTATTTTGTTACTCAAATGAGGCAACTTAACAAACAACTTACGGCTTATTTCTATCAATCAGATAGCCTGAAGACTTTATCTATTACAGATTATAAAAGTAGAGATTAAAACCTTTTATTTAAGGGGTCATACAAACTTCTAGGTAGCCTAGAAGTGCAGTTATGATATTTCAAAGTCTTAACTAAAATCAAAGTATCAATTCTGTGAACGCTACTTTTATAGACTAAGAGCCGCTATAGATGAAATTTGATAATTATTTTAAGCACGATAAGAGCCTAAAAATTAAATAGTAGAACCTAAAAGAAAAGCTATGAACACTCTGCCGTCACTTTTTAGAGGCACACACCTCGACAGTGGCGCATCAAACATTCCACTTATGGAGGGGATAAATAAATTAAAAGGTACCCTCCCTCACTCCCAGAATTTATTTTTTTATTTTTTAAATTTATATGTGATTCAAAAATAAGACTCAGTGTAATTTCAACCCGCCTCCCCTGTTTTCCTACCCCCACCATCAAAAAGTTCATTTCTCGTTTTTTATTTTTTTTAGGTGGGATATAATCAATTTTAAAATTTCAAAAAATTCACACGCACATTTGTGGCTTTTACAAAATATGCCTATTTTTTATAGACACGTAGGTTGACTTACATAACCTAAAAAAAATGATTTGTTTATTTTTATAAACTTTTAAACGAAAAACTTTTTTTGGGGACGGCTGTTGGACTATTTTGTTTTAATCTTGTGTATTTTATTAAATGCTATATTTCTAATTTATTTCAGAAGTTTCCGTAAGGTTCTCCATCTTCAAAAATCCAAAAAATTGTTCTTAGAGGGGTTTTTTGGGGGTTTCGACGTATTTCTCCAATTTTTAAATATTCTACAGGACAGTTACTTCAATTTACATATAACCTATAAAAAACATTAATTTAATCTATTTTGAAGTCTATGAAATAGGGAAAATCACCAAAAATCCCCTAAAAAACAGTTTTTTTGGATTTTTTGGTGGTGGGGGATGGGGGATGGGGGTGGCGGGTTAAAATTACACTGAGTTTTATTTATTAATATCGTAGAACTTTAAAAAATTAACAAAATTGAATTCTGGGTGTAAGGAAGGGTACCTTTTAATTTATTTATCCCGTTCATAAGTGGAAAGTTTGATGCGCCACTGTCGAGGTATGTGCCTCTAAAAAGTGACGGTATAGTGTTCATACGTTTTCTTTTAGGTTTTATTGTTTAAGTTATGGCCTCTTATCGTGCCTAAAATAATTAACAAATTTCACCCATAGCGGCTCTTAATCTATAAAAGTAGCGTTCACAGAATTGATACTTTAATTTTAGTTAGGACTTTGAAATATCATAACTGTACTTCTAGGCTACCTAGAAGTTTGTGTGAGCCCTCAAATAAAAGGTTGTGATCTGTACTTTTCTAATCCGTAATAGTTAAAGTCTTCAGGCTCTCTGATTGATAGAAATAGGCCGTAAGTTGTTTGTTAAGTCACCTCATTTGAGTAACAAAATACTCATTTTTAGAGGGTCATATAAAGTAGATAGAGGCCCGGGCCAAGAAAATCTCCAATACGAAGTTAGTATTTATATAAAAAGCTACTTCTAAAAAAATTTTTGTACAATTTAATATATACCCCAAAACATGTCAGCACTTTGAAAATCCGTAAAAACGCGATTTTTACAAAAATGTCCATTTTCAATCTGTTGTATATCCGCTTCTACCGAACGGATTTTAACTCTTGATATATTGTTTTAAAGACCTTTTTATTACCTTTAAACTGCCGACCAGAAAAAGGAAATCGGATTAAAATTAGATTTTTAACAAATTTTTGAAAATAGCATTTTTTTTAAATTTTTAGCGTTACTTAAAATGGTCCCAATAATCAAGCTTATTAATTAGAGACTTGAAATTGTCAGTGAGAAAACTACTTAAAATTACAAAGAAAATGACGTTTGGTGAGTTAAAATCGGTTAACTGGGAGTCGATATACAGCCTGTCAAATATAGGCTAAAAACGACCTTTTTTGGGTCTTTGACGGGCCCTATCTAGGGCTCTAAGGCCCCTAGGGGGCTGTAACTCTCAGGATGACGTTTTCTCAATAGGTCCAATAACATACTAAAATTTGAAGAAAATCCGAGGACCCTCCCCACAAAATTCACCGAAAAGTAGAAATATTGCTCATATATATATATATATATATATATATATATATATATATATATATATATATATATATATATATATATATGTTGTCATAGATAAAGAAAAGCAGAGAGGAAAAAGAAGAAAATCTAATTATCTAATTGTATGATAATTTGTATTACGTTAAAATAATTTTTTTTATATTTAATTTTTTTATTCACCCTGTAAATATAGATACCGATTTCAATTACCCAGTATTGGACAATTTTGGACAAATGCGTTTATCATGTTAACAGTGCAGTTATATTCAATAGACAGTGTTTCTAAGAACAATTAGCGGCAAAAGCGTTTGGAGGCGTTGATATGACGTAGTAAGGATATTTGTTTGGACGAATGGAACTGCAGGGACGAGATAGATTGAAGGATGTCAAAAAAATGGTTTTTTTTTTTTTTTGACAAGACAAGAACGAGAGGCGGTGTGTTTTAGAGAGAGCTGAAATAGAAGGTACTGTTGAAGAATGAGTAACAAGTGTCGGTCTTCGTAAATTAAAAAGCCTTATAGGTGCCCGTATATAAAAAGCACAAAGTAAAAATGTTATTTTTGGAAGTCAAAAGAAAATTCAATGTCAAGTGAAAGCAGCTGTACTAAGGTATCCAAAATACATTGTTCTCTCCGTCAATAGTCTCTGTTTGCCACACTTTTGGTTTTCTTTGGTTGCATCGACCTCTATGTAAAGACTCAAGTGAAATAGAACATAAACTTTTTCGTGATTTTTAAATTGACACAAACTTTCACAGTAACCTTTTCGTGATTTTTAAATTGACTTTTGTTTACTAGTTATAATTTAATTTGTATTCATACTGGGTAATTTTGATTTCAAAATAATTTGCGGTATTTTTCAGAATTGTTTTCATTATTTTGCACAAGCATTTCTAGATTCATAGATTGTGTGTTTTCACAGTTTATTCTATTATTAAAAATTTGTGTTTGAATTCTTTGGTATAATTAATTTTTCTTTAATATACGGTTATATTTTATTTTTTTCATTTTTATTTTTCCATGAGTTTTTTCTGAGTACTGGTTTTGCATTTCTGCGATTGGATGTATATATATATATATATATATATATATATATATATATATATATATATATATATATATATATATATATATATATATATATTAATGTGATATTCAAAGATCGGTGTGCTCAAAGCACTTGATTAGATAATTAACTAATTAATTAAATTTAATTTTAATGATGCACTTATGATTTAATCACACTATTTAATGCTCTAATCTCAGGGTTTTATATTCTCGTGCTTCAATATCTCCTTTGCTTTACATATGATAAATAAGGTCAAAGATTAACGGAATAAAACACATATATGGTACAAAAGCATCTATTGAAATAAATTCACCCTCAAAATATCCTCTAAAAATAATATCTCCTATTCTGATTATTGAAATAACCCTACCACTATCTAAAGTACTTATTGAAATTTGCGTTATGAATAATTCTACAAAAAAAATAAAACTGTCTCTCGGATGATGAGTTGTCCAAATTCTTGTCTCTGGTCGCCTACAATTTACTCTTAGCAGCCCCCTATGTAGTCAGCAATCTCGCAACAAATTATTGCAAGCCTATTGTCATTAATGACCCCCTACAGATGCACGTATCTTTCAAAAAACAATGCTAGCCTTTTCTCCTCTCGATAAACTGAATCTATTTCTCGTTCCGGCATGCAACGGTGACTCTTGGAATATAAGTAGAACAATATAACTTACAATGCTTTACGTGATGAGCTTCCGTCAGGACACTTATTTCAACAAACTCACAACTATTCACTTATCTGCCTTACTACTTCAGGAGACTCTTAGAGATCACCACTAGTCGACTTAACGATCATTTAACAACTGACTCTTCTTCCACCCTCTAACATTTCGCTAAACTCCCATTCTTCATACCTAGCCCCTCCTTTTTCCTTCTTCACCAATCCGAGTTCCTCAATTTTATCCCCATCTACCTTTCAGATAACAAACACCAATTTTCCCTACCATTAGAAATTTCCTAAAACTAATTACATGCCAATCGTTTTTTTTTTCCTTTCTTAATATCTAAACAAAGATTACATTCATTTAAATTTCTAAATACAATTATTCCCTCGCCGCAAAAGTCCATTTGGGAAACCCGGTCTCATTGTCCAAACACATAACCACTTTCTTATCATACTAACTGTACAAAGAAAATACTTAATCCCTATTTAAATTTTGTTTACCTACGGCCATCCAAAGATAATTGACTTTCATTTCTTCGAAATGAATTTTGGTATATTTTTATTATATGTTTTAACTTTTCTAAAATATTAAGATCGAAACCATATTAATTCAAATTTTACATATCTTAACAACTCCCCGCCATTTGATTTGCCGAAAAAATTCTGTTATTTATTTAAATGACACAAGTTTTTTTTTAGGATCAAATTATTCCATTATGTTACCAAACTCTACTCATGATACTTATAAATGTCGTGAATGTTAAAAATACCCCGTATCTTGCCTGTCTCTATATGCGCTAATTCATAACTATTTACCCCATTTTCCGTATTGACCCTATATGGACCTTCAAATACCGGCATCAATTTAGCACAAATACCATTTTGTAAATTGGACGCCCTCAGTGCCCTCACTAAAACTTTATCCCCTTTCTGGAATGTAACCGGCCTTCTTCTTCGGGTCCTCTCTTGCCTTTGGAGATATTTCTCTCCACTTCGTCTCAATCTTCGTTGAACCACCTCGATCACTTCTTCGTATTGTCTGGGGGCGGTGTCTTCCCACGGTCTCGTAGGCATTGTTCCTTTCATTACATATAAAGGCGTCTCCTTGGTAACCGTATTTGGTGCACAGTTCAAATACGTCTCTATTTCAAACACTTTTCTGTCCCAATGTCGATGATGTTCTTCCGCAGCAATTCTTAGAAATTTTGTGACTTCTTGTATAAAACGCTCTGATGGGTTGCTCTGTGGATGTCGGATGCTTACAAATTTTGTATTTATGCCTCTCTCTCTTAATTCCCCTTTAAAACGGTCATTCCTAAAGTATGTCGCATTGTCCAACAAAATATTGTCTGGTCTTCCCACTGTTTCGATAAAATCGTCTATCTTCCGAAGTATTTCAGCTCCTTTCGTGGTTCTACATGGGTACAGTTTTAAATACTTTGAGAAAACATCCACCATAACTAATATGTGTTTATTCCTCTGTGTTGTTGTTATTAAATCGCTCAACATATCAATGGCGACAATATCCAGTTTCTTCCGAGCTATGACGTTTTTTGTGATGTTTTCGTTTTTGAAATTCTTACTTTTACACTTTTGGCATGTCTCGCAATTTCGAGTCATCTCTTTGGCTATTGTATAGTCCTGTCGACAAATGTAGTTCTCCCTGAACATAAGCCACACCTTCCTGCTTCCAATGTGTCCGTTGTCACAGTGTAATTTTGCTAAAACTTCTTTTGCCATCTGTTCCGTGATTACATATAGTTCTTTACCATCGACCCTCTTAAAATATAAGTTATCTTCTTGTTCGGCCCTTTGCTTTTCTCTTTCATCCAGTTGTTCCTGATTTTCCCTGATCTGAGCCAAAGAAAATAAGCCTGCTTCTTCTCTCATTATGTTCATGCCAACGTGGAGAGTTTTGTGGTCCTCTTTGCGGAATTGTTCATCTCTCGTCAACGCATCAGCCAAGATATTGTCAGTTCCTTTGATATATTTAAATTCAAAATCATACTCTTGAAGTAAAAGAATGCCCCTATGAATTCTATTATTTACCAGCCTATTTTTCATTATATGTACCAAAGCTGCATGGTCTGTTTCAACGGTGAATTTTGCCCCTAGTAGGTGAAACCGTAATTTATTTACACAAAATAACACACTGGCGAACTCTAATTCAGTAACGCTGTACTTTCTCTCATATGTTTTGGTTACACGGGAGACAAAACAGATTGGCACCTCTACATCGTCTTGGATCTGTGATAACACCCCTGCGAATTTTGTTATGGAAGCATCGGTCCGGAGAATGAAAGGTTGATCATATCTTGGGTGGTGTACTCTTACAGCTGTGGAGAAAGCTCCTTTTAAATTTTTGAAAGCCATTTCTTGTTCCGTTCCCCATTTCCACCTAACATTTTTCTTAAGTAATGCTATCAACGGTATTTCTTTTGTGCTGATGTCTGGTATTAGTTTTTTGAAATAGTTTACCATTCCCAAAAATCCCCGCAATGTTTTTAAATTGGTTGGCCTAGCGTAGTTATTTATAATTTCGATTCTATCTTCTGCAAGACTAATCCCTTTTGTGTCTAATTTGAATCCTAAATACAGTATTTCCTTTTGGAAAAACTGACACTTTTGAATATTTAATTTCAATCCCGCTTGATCCAGTTCTTCTAGCACAGTGTGAATATGTCGTAGATGGCTTGTTATATCCGGTGAGAAAATTAATAAATCATCTATGTAATGTACAACAAATTCTTCATGCCTATTTAAGATTGTGTTCAATGCGCGAACCAAAGCAGCGCATGCACTCTGTAGGCCAAATGGTACCACCCTAAATCGGTATACCACTCCGTCGATCGAAAAAGCGGTATAATTTCGACATTTCTCTGCCAAAGGTATTAACCAAAAACTATGTTTCAAATCGATTTTGGAAAAAATGTGTGACCCTGTGATTCGTCCAAATATGGCTTCGATGTTCAAAGGCGCTTCGTATTGCGCGATTGTGTGTGAATTAATGTTTCTTGCATCTAAACATAATCGCAAATCACCACTCGATTTTTTAACGCATACTATCGGGTTGATATATGGAGAGTCACATCTTTCTATCACCTTGTCTTCGATCATTTTTTCAATTTCCTGTCCGACTCTTTGCCTGTATTTATACGGGATTGGATATGTCTTGGATTTAAAATTTTCTAAGTTTTTAACTTTAAAAGAATGTTCATAATTTTTAGCCACTCGGCTTTCTTCATTAATCAAATCTCCATAATTTTCTAGAATCTTCTCTACTTCCTTTTCCATGTTTTCTCCACATTTTAATTTTCTTTCATCCTCATTTTGTTCGCATGTGTTCACTGTCCATAATATTTCTTCATAAAATTCTGGATTCTCGTCCATTATTGCCATTTCTTCTCTGTCCTCATCCTTTATTTCTTCTTCTGTTTTTTTTTATCTTCAATTTCCATTTGGTATCCCAAGCACCATGTTTCTACTGCTTTCATTTCTCTTATGAGAACTTCCTTTTCTTCCTGCTTCCTTTCTGTTTTATCGTCGATTGCCGACAATTCTTCCGTATCTTCGATTTCCTGTCTTTCTCTTGTATCCACCGTGTTTTCCTTCTTTCTTTTTGAACTCTTCTTCTTTTTCTTCCTTCTTTTTTTTTTTCTGGTTGATTTTTTTCTTGTACTTTCGGTTTTTCCTCTACAGTCATATTGATTTCTTTATGTTTTTCCTGTTCATTTATCTTTTCAACAATTATTTTCCTCTCTATTTCCGTTTCTTCTTCTATGTTGTCTGGTTCTGCTCTGATTTCCAGTTTATTCTCCGAAAAATTTATGGTGATGTGTTTTTCACTCAATTCATCAATTCCCGCTATCATATCATGGTTTAAATCTTCGATCACCACACATTGCATAATATAGTATTTGTCTCCCACTCTGATCCGCACTCCCAAACCTTCATTTACTGTCGTCAATTTTTTGTTGTTTGCACCCACTAAAACAACCCTAGGAATTTTGTACACAAATCTGTCCAAATTTAATTCTTTTACTAGTTTCTTATTGATTAACGATATCTCCGATCCAGAATCAATCAAAATTTTAATCGCTTTATGTTTTATAAATGCATCTAAGAATATTAAATTGGAATTAGAACTTTGTCTTTCATTTCCCGCCAACTGTATAAACTCTCTCGGATGACAAAATATACCGGAGAGTTGTTTATGTTTGTTCAGTGGATGCTTTATTGAAAATCATGTCTGGATTCATTGCATATATCTTCTTCCTCGTTTTCTATTGTTACATGATTCATCTCCCTTCTATTTTGTCGTTGGAAATTCTGATTGTTTCTACCGTCCCTTTGTTCGTTCGTATTCCTAGTCGGAGGATTTTGTGCATCTCTGTTTCTGTTGTGATTTTCATATGTTCTATTTTTTTCGTGATTCCTGTTATCATAATTTTGTTGTCTATTGTAATTTTGGTATTCTCTCGGCCTATCTTCGTTTGTTGATTGGGCATGTCGGTTTCTCTGGTCATAATTTGATTGATACCTTCTGGCCGGTCCATTATATTGTTCATGTTGTCTTCTGTTTCGCATTTCTCTTCGTTTTGCTTCCCTTACTTGAAGGAATTGGCACAAACTATCAATATCTTGATAGTTTCTCAAAATCACGTGGTCCTCCAGCGTTTCTTCGAAATGTCTGCTTATCATTTCTACCAGTTGTTCGGTAGAGTATTTGTAGTCTAGATATTTGGAATTGTTATATATCTGCAAAGCATATCTTTCCTCCGATATTCCCATTTTCTCGTGATATCTTCCATTCTGTAGCTCTTGGTTGATTTCCCTCTGTTTAACTTTCCCCCAGAAATAGTTGAGAAATTTATTTTCGAAATCTGTCCAATTTTCAAACTCATCTTCTTTACTTTCATACCATAACGCTGCTCCTTCTTTCAGATGGTTTCTAATTGTTTCTTTGCAGTCGTCAAAATATCTAATATGTTGCAATTTGGTTCTCAAATTTTTAACAAATGGTACTGGGTGTGTTTTTCTAATATCCCCGCCAAATTGTATTTTCGCGTCGCTTGTACCATGGATAATCATTTCCCTTCTTTCTCCACAATTCTGTTGATTCTTGAGTTCCGCAATTTGTTTTTCGTTTTGCTTAAATTTTTCTTCTATTTCTCGCCTGTCTTCTTGTATTGCATTTTCAAATTTGCTTTCTAACTGTTCTAATTCCATCTTCTGCACATTCTTAATATCCTTCATTTTAGTTTCTATTTCTTCTCGTTGCATCTCCAGTTTCCTTTCTGTTTCTTCTCTAACTTTTTCTAAACAGGCTTTCATTTCATTTTCATATTTTTCCAAACGCTTTTTCAATTTGCCATCATTCTCTTCCAATTTCTGTTCTATTCTCTGTGATATTTCTCTTTGTGTTTCTTCCATGGCTCGTTTTGATTCCTGTTGATTTTCTTGCATTGTCCTTTTTGTTTCCTGTTGATTTCTATCCATTTGTTGTGACTGGAGTTGCATCAGTTGCAATAGTTTCTCTATTCCTGTTAATTCCTGTTCTTTTCTCTCCATAATCGTTGTATCTCCTTCATTATCCAATCCTTCTTCAACAATTTTTTCCTCTTCTCTGTTTTCTTGCATTTTGCTTTGCCTCCTTGTGGTCGACATGTTGTTTCTTTTCGTTACTGTTTTCTTTGTCCCCGCCAAATGTGAAATTTTACAACACTCTATAAGTTGCAAAACACGACAAATATTTCTCCCCAAATTTAATAAATTTTCGCCACAAATATCAAATATGCAATCAGTAAATTTCAAAATAAATATCAAATGTACGATTGGTAAAAAAAAATCAAATAATTCAATGGCAGTAAATATCCAATACCTACGATCAATCCATAAATCAAAATTATTTTTACACCTGGAAAAATTGTCAAATTATCTCTGGATCACCTGTAGTTATTCCTTATCTCTTTCCCTACCATCAAATGCAAAGCTGCGATATTTTTAAGCCACCACGTTCTGGGCTCCAGTTAATGTGATATTCAAAGATCGGTGTGCTCAAAGCACTTGATTAGATAATTAACTAATTAATTAAATTTAATTTTAATGATGCACTTATGATTTAATCACACTATTTAATGCTCTAATCTCAGGGTTTTATATTCTCGTGCTTCAATATCTCCTTTGCTTTACATATGATAAATAAGGTCAAAGATTAACGGAATAAAACACATATATGGTACAAAAGCATCTATTGAAATAAATTCACCCTCAAAATATCCTCTAAAAATAATATCTCCTATTCTGATTATTGAAATAACCCTACCACTATCTAAAGTACTTATTGAAATTTGCGTTATGAATAATTCTACAAAAAAAATAAAACTGTCTCTCGGATGATGAGTTGTCCAAATTCTTGTCTCTGGTCGCCTACAATTTACTCTTAGCAGCCCCCTATGTAGTCAGCAATCTCGCAACAAATTATTGCAAGCCTATTGTCATTAATGACCCCCTACAGATGCACGTATCTTTCAAAAAACAATGCTAGCCTTTTCTCCTCTCGATAAACTGAATCTATTTCTCGTTCCGGCATGCAACGGTGACTCTTGGAATATAAGTAGAACAATATAACTTACAATGCTTTACGTGATGAGCTTCCGTCAGGACACTTATTTCAACAAACTCACAACTATTCACTTATCTGCCTTACTACTTCAGGAGACTCTTAGAGATCACCACTAGTCGACTTAACGATCATTTAACAACTGACTCTTCTTCCACCCTCTAACATTTCGCTAAACTCCCATTCTTCATACCTAGCCCCTCCTTTTTCCTTCTTCACCAATCCGAGTTCCTCAATTTTATCCCCATCTACCTTTCAGATAACAAACACCAATTTTCCCTACCATTAGAAATTTCCTAAAACTAATTACATGCCAATCGGTTTTTTTTTCCTTTCTTAATATCTAAACAAAGATTACATTCATTTAAATTTCTAAATACAATTATTCCCTCGCCGCAAAAGTCCATTTGGGAAACCCGGTCTCATTGTCCAAACACATAACCACTTTCTTATCATACTAACTGTACAAAGAAAATACTTAATCCCTATTTAAATTTTGTTTACCTACGGCCATCCAAAGATAATTGACTTTCATTTCTTCGAAATGAATTTTGGTATATTTTTATTATATGTTTTAACTTTTCTAAAATATTAAGATCGAAACCATATTAATTCAAATTTTACATATCTTAACAATATATACAGCGTGTCTACTTAAGTTGGAAACATATGGGAAACTTTTTTATTATTAATTTTACGAAAAAAAGTTATTCCTTATAAAAAGTTCTGCATGCCTCAAAACCTAAAATTCAATCATCAGATATCAAATTTTCTCAATATTATACGAGGTATGTCAAAAAATATGAATTTCGGTCAAGGGTAAAGTACCTTTATTTCTCTCAATATCGAAAAT
The DNA here is from genome assembly GCF_917563875.1 of Diabrotica virgifera virgifera. Lineage (NCBI taxonomy): Eukaryota > Metazoa > Arthropoda > Insecta > Coleoptera > Chrysomelidae > Diabrotica > Diabrotica virgifera. The sequence continues at coordinate 121,748,972 of NC_065451.1, read as the reverse complement.
TCTTATGATAAAAAGTTGTTTGGAATTAAAAACTAAGATAAAATATGCCAATACATGCTTCTAATTGAAAAAAAAATAAAAAATTTTTCTCAAATTTATGGATACCTACCCAACACCGTTTTTAATTATTACAAATATGATAACTCGTTTATTATTCATTTTACGAAAAAATGTTATTCTTCATAAAAAGCTTTGCATGGTCTAAAATCTAAGACACAACCATGATATATCAACTTTTATTAATTTTATACGAGGTATGTCAAAAAATATGAAATTAGCTCAAGATTATAGTACCTTTATATTTCACAATATTTCAATTAGAAAGATGCAATTGCATACTGAAACATAGTTTTTAATTCTAAACAACTTTTTTAATAACCGTTTTCAATATTGTGAAAAATAAAGGTACTTTACTCTCGAGTGAAATTCACATTTTTCCAAACACCAGTTCTTAGAAATGTGATTCGCCCTCTTCAACCCCAGAGCCCATGAGCCCAGAGAGGTTGAAGAGGGCGAAACACATTTCTAAGAACTGGTGTTTGGATCTTTGATTCTATTCAAAAAATTTTTCCCAGCCCGAAATGGTGGATGTGTGAATTATTCGTAAGGGGATTTTTCCACATTCTCTATTTCATTTGTTTGATTATATATATATATATATATATATATATATATATATATATATATATATATATATATATATTACAAAAGAGTAAAATCTAGCATTGGCAAAGCTTTTGCCGAAGCCCTGCATGCAGGCAACATATATATATATATATATATATAAGAGTAGTTTCATACTTCTTATTCGTGTAAAAGATAGCCGTATGAATTCATCTAAAAAAGAGTTTATTTACAATATGTACAATAAAGATTATAAACATTAATACAACAATACTAAAATAACTTAAAAATACAAACCTAAAAAAGAGAATCAAGAACATGCTATTTCTTACTCTGAGTTTTTTGACAACTGTCAAATAATTATTTACAAATGTCATTCAAACTAAAATTACACAGTCATGCCACCTAAAACTATAAATAACTTAAAATAACTAAATGTGGTTTTATTGAAAATAAACATAGTTTTATTTTTACATCCCCCCACCAACAGGTATGACAAACCATGAAAGTCTATGGTTGGTCACAAGGCAACAATTTTGAGATGTGAAAATAGTTCATATCGTTCCTTTTGTATCCGATATCTATTTCATATAAAGTATTTGAAATTTGTTTTTTTATTTGAAATGGACCTAGTCTTACTTCATCAAGTTTTTTTCTATTTAGTTTGGATTTATTTTCTACATATGTCCAATCTCCTTCTTTAAATTCATGGAATTTTCTATTTTTGTCATACAGCTTTTTATTATATTCATGATGTCGTACTGAATTTTTATAAGCTATTTGCTTATCTTTTGATACATTTCTTGTTTCACAAAGTTCCTCGGGAACAATCGGATCCGCTTTCCCAAAAAGCAAATATTCTGGGCTGTATCCGGTTACGGAATGATCTGTTCTATTATATTCATCTATACATTCTTCAGCTATTTTTGTCCATGCTCTACTTCTAGTTTCATTTAGTTTACATCTTATCCTATTAACTAATGTTTGATTAAGTCTTTCATTTAAACCATTCGAAAATGGGCAGTCCACTGCTGTAAAAACCAGTTGAATATTTAACTGTTTCATATTATTTCTAAATATTTTGGAATTAATTCCCGGATACTGATCTGTTAACAATGTTTTTATGGGGTGTTTATCTTGAATTTTAGAGATTAGTTTAATAAAATCACCTGTCGTCTGACTTTTGGAAGTAACTGCAAATGCATATCTGGTAAAATGATCTACAAGTAAGTGGAGGTATTTTTTTGTTGAACGATTGCCAGCAAATCCTCCTATTGTATCTAGGGACATTATCTCGAAAGGTTCTTTTGCCGGACCTAATTGTGACAAGAGACCATATTTTGGACCTACTCTTGTTTTATTTTTACAGCAAATCTCGAATTTCTGGCAGATATCTTTTGCCAGTAAATCCAAATTCTTAATGTAGTAAAAATTCCTAATTTTGTTAATTACTTTACCAGCACAAATATGACCATAAAATTTGTGAATTTTTGTTATTAACGCCACTCCAAAATCTTTGGATAATATTATTTTTTTCTGGTTCTTCCTTAATTTATAGAATACATCTTGGTTAAAAATTGTTCCTATCATTTTATCTATAGCTTGTCGATTATTATTCTGGTCTTGTTTTATCTCAGTTAATGTCACTAGGTTCACTGTTTTTATAAATGTTTCTGCATTTTCTATATTTTCCAAAACTGGGTTTCTAGAAAGGCAGTCTGCTTCTACATTTTCTTTTCCAGGTTCATATTTAATGTCGAAATCAAATTGTGAAAGAAAATGAGTCATATCTCCTAATTCTTCATCTGGCCTTGTACGAAGTTCTCTTCCCTCAAGGGGCTTATGATCAGTAATAACGACAAATTTCTTTCCCATTAGCCAGTATTGCCAAAATTTTAATGCTTCTTTAATTGCCAGGCATTCTAAAAAAATTGCTTTTTTGTTTTTCTGATATTTGTTCAATTTTTTTGAAAAGTAAGCCACAGGTTTCATTTCTCCATCTTCTTGTTTTTGTTTGAGAACTGCACCAACTCCTAAAATGCTAGCATCGGTATATATAATTGTAGGAGCATTTGGGTCAAAAATAGCGAGAATAGGTTCAGAGCACAGGATACTCTTTATCATATCAAAGGCTGTTTGGCAGCTTAAAGACCAGTGAAATTTAATATCTTTTCTAAGTAAATTATGTAATGGCTCTAATAACCTAGCTGAGTCTTTTATATATTTGTGGTAAAAATTTATTTTTCCCAAAAACTGTCGTATTTTTTTTCTGGTATCTGGTGCTGGAAAATTTCTGATCGATATTAAATTATCATGTAAAGGACGAACTGAATTGTTTCCCACAATGTGCCCCAAATATTTTACCTCTTCTCTTGCAAAATTACATTTTAGAAGTTTGAGCCTAAATCCCTCTTCAAGAATGGCTTCCATGAGTCTTTCGATGTGCTCTAAGTGTTCTTCAAATGATACTGAAAATATTAAAATATCATCTATGTAATTTATACAAAATGGATTTAAATTATGTTTTCTGATAATATTACTTAAAATCCTTTGAAATATTGCTGGTGATGTTTTAAGCCCAAAAGGTAAGCATTTCCATTGCCAATGACCATCTTGTGTAACAAAAGCTGTCTTATATTTATCTTTATTCCGAACTGGAATATACCAAAAAGCAGAATTTATATCTAAAGTAGTAAAGAATTTAGCATTCCTTGTTCTGGTCAAAATCTCGTCAATTAATGGAAAAGGTTGTGGTTCGGGAACAATTAATTTGTTTAATTCACGAAAATCAATGCATAATCTTGTTTTAGATCCTTCATCTTTTTTAAGAGCCAATGTAACAGGTGCTGCAAAGGGCGAAGATGATTCTTCTATTAAATTTGCTTTTAACAATTGTCCAATTTGAAATTCTATCTCTTTTTGGTCCTCTATTGAGCATCTATATGGCTTCTTTGCGACAAATTTATGTTCTAAAAGTTTAATTTGAGCTTCATTATTTTGAACTTGCCCAATATCAAATTTATGTTTTGCAAAAATATTGTCATATTTATTAAGTAATATTTCTATTTTACTTTTCTGCTCTGGCTGTAAATGTTCTAATTTTGCTTCAAAAAGCTCTGTGGGAATTCCTTCATTAAAGTTTATTGAATATTCTGTCAAATTAACATTGTGATTAAACTTTTCAATCTTCTCTTCAATATCTAGATCTAATCTTTGATAAATTTCTAAATCAAAATCTTGTTTCATTTGAAAATTCAAAATAGAATCCAATCCAAGTAGAATATCATACTCGAAATATTCATCATTAATTACAAAAATATTAACATTTTTCTCAATTTTATTAATTTTCATTTTTGCAATTAGTTTTCCTGTAAAATTTGTTCTGCCATTTATCGTTTTAAACATATTCCTATCTTCATGAATAACTAATCCCAACTTACCTGCTACCTTCGAATTCAGAAGAGTAACATTCGAACCTGGGTCATAGATTCCACATAATTCTCTATTATTTAGGAATACTTTTAATTTGATCAATGGCAGCAAATTCAGTTTTTTTGGTCGGTTACCGTTTCATTTAATGTCTCCTGTATAGCAATATTATTAACATATTGAATATCATTTGATTTGTTTTCTTGTATTGTCCTTCTATCTTTTTGCTTTAAACGACACATTGCCTCTGGATGAAACCTCCCAGGGAATCCTTTTTTATCACAATATTGACAACTATTTTTTTCTTTTGGTATTATTGTATTTAATTTGGTAGGTATTTGTACAAAATTTGGGTTTGTCTCTGATTTTTTTTTGCTTATAACTGAACTCTCCAACTTTCGTAACTCACCTATCAATCTTTCCATTGTTGTAACCTCAGCTCTATTAATATTATTTTGTATATGAATTGGCAAATTTGTCACAATTAAATCGATTAATATATCAATAGGAAAATCATTTTTGATATTTAGCAATAAATTTTCTTTGCGAAATGCATAATCAACAAGACTACCACCTACATACTTAAAAGAATAAGCTTTTCTATGATAATCCCAACCTGTTTGACAAAAACTATCTAAAAAATTAACTTTCCATACCTCAAAACTGTTATCTAAGCCTAATGTTATTATTTTTGATTCAAACCATTCCTTTGCTATTCCATCAAGAAACAGACGTAGAATCAAAATCTTGTCTTTATCAGCATCCACCTCACATCGCGAACATTCTGATTCGAAAGTCTTGAGCCATGAATTCATTGGAACATTTTTACCATCAAAATTTCGAAGTACGAAATCATCTTTTATTTTTTTGTAATTTTTCTTTTCAACTTTAGGTATACTAGTATCACCAAGTTTCTGGAGCAACTCGACTAATGGTGGAGATTGTTCAATCGCTTCTTTCTTCTCATACACTGGTAATAAGGTCTGTTGTAGGTACTCATTTTGATAAACCACATCACCATCTGAATCAAAATAAATCACTTTCAAATTATCATCTAATGAAATGGTACATGTTCTAAAGCATCCTCTTGATTTCATGGATGCTAAAACATTTTTTACTTTTTTCAGACGAAATAGTTCAGAATGATAATCTTGAAGTTGCTTTTCAGCAGGCATTTCATAATAGAAAGGTGACTGTGTTGGCTGCAACCACTTAAATTTACATACATTATTCTTACTATCAGTACTGCTTGCTTCTATAGCAATACAAATTTTCATTGATGTAATATTCATCCTTAATTTGTACAAATAAGGGTTTGAAAATCTATTTTTATCACTATTTTGGCTTGGTCAGCTTAAGTTCTTGATTTATAAGAGTAGTTTCATACTTCTTATTCGTGTAAGAGATAGCCGTATGAATTCATCTAAAAAAGAGTTTATTTACAATATGTACAATAAAGATTATAAACATTAATACAACAATACTAAAATAACTTAAAAATACAAACCTAAAAAAGAGAATCAAGAACATGCTATTTCTTACTCTGAGTTTTTTGACAACTGTCAAATAATTATTTACAAATGTCATTCAAACTAAAATTACACAGTCATGCCACCTAAAACTATAAATAACTTAAAATAACTAAATGTGGTTTTATTGAAAATAAACATAGTTTTATTTTTACATATATATATATATATATATATATATATATATATATATATATATATATATATATATATATTGTTATGATCTGCTTCTTATTAATTTTATATTAATTATTATTTATTTGATTAATTATTTAATTGTCGCAAATCATACATAAAAAAAGAATAAAAATCTCAGGGTGCCTTTTTATAATATTAAACAAATGTCTAGATTATCTTACGTTATACTTATCTTCTCTCGTGGGTTCAGTATCTCTTAGTTGATCCTAATCGGGATAAAATAGGAAAAAGAAATAAAGCAAAATATAAAATAAACATACAGAATTGTCTTTTATTTATCAAAATCAATACTCTAAAATCTATCAAATCTAAAACCTGTGGACGCAGATGTCCGAATGAAATTTTTACCACTTAAATTTATTCTAGTTAAAAAAACAATTTATCGGTTTGTTCCCGATGACTTTGGTACAACAAAATAAACAAAACCAAATTATGTATTCGCAAGATTAGCTATACTTCCTATTTACTTTTTGAAATATTGGAATTTTAATTCCTATGCTTTTTACTCAAAATTTTAGTTTCCGAACAAAAAATAAATTTCACATAAGTTGACTGACCTTTGGCTTCACTCACTCTGATGTCTTCTCGTGACCCAAAACAGCTCTCCCTCGTTGACTATGTTAAAGGCTACTCATCAAAGCCCTCTCCGTTCTCCAGCTTCAAAACTATCAGCATACCAGCACCAATTCTCCAAACGAGCCAAAGCCTCTTTTGACCAGTACTCGATTCACACAAACTCCAAAAATTCTCTGCTCTCCTACTCACAATAATACAGAACCAAAGAGGTATTTCGTCTCAATTTGATCTGTCTCTCGTTCCACTTTTCAGCACTATATCCATCTTTATGCACTCTGTCACGGATGCACAACTGAGGGACGTACTAGTAGCTAAATCTACGTACATCATTACTGATTATGTACATAAAAACAACAGTAAAAGTGGCTTTAACTTCTACAGAGCTATGTTACATAAAACTCATAAGTTTCTTAGTGAAAACACTAACATTATTGTCATGCCCTCTGACAAATGTAGTGTAACTGTAGTTCTGGAGAAGCAGAGATACTTAGATTTATGTCTCGAATTGCTAAATTCTGATAATATATATGAGAGATGAACAGAGATCCAACTAATACTGTTCAAACTAAATGCAACAACCTCATCAAGGAATTATGCAGTTCAGGACAAATAAATGATGATACAAAGAAAAAATTAACAGGGTATAAGGGTGTCATACCCAAATTTTACGCTTTACCTAAGATTCATAAACCACAGCTTTCGGTACGTCCCATTGTTGCATGCATTGGTTCACCTACTAATTCATTAGCATCTTTTTTGACTGAGATTTTGACCAATGCATATGTCTCTAATGAATATGACATAAAAAGTTCATTTGATGTCTTTAACAGCTTTAACAACTATCAGTTACCTGAAGGCTATGTTATTATCAGTCTGGATGTAGTCTCTTTGTTCACTAATGTACATCTAGATGCAGCCTTAATTGCTGTTGAAAACAATTGGAATTTTATTAGTTCTCATTGCAATATTAGCTTGGAATCTTTCAAAAAACTCATCTCCTTTCTTTTTAACAACACTTACTTCACATTTAATAATACTGTGTTTAGACAAACACAAGGGACTCCGATGGGAGGTACTATTTCTCCCATTTTGGCCTGTTATGTGATGGATCATTTACTGGATATGGTGATCCCAGAATTGTCCTTCTATATTCCTTTTGTTAAAAAGTATGTGGATGACTTAATCCTCGCTATTCCTAGCAATAGATCAGCTGAGATTTTACAAGTATTCAATAGTTATGACCCTCTATTACAGTTCACAATTGAACATGAGGATGATCTATGCTCAGTCCCCTTTCTTGATACCCGGTTCATTAGAACCCATAACAACTCCCTGAGAATTGACTGGCATAGAAAACCTCATAGTTCTGGACGTTTTCTTAACTATTGGTCATATCATCGACACTCAATAAAAATCAATTTGATTAAGCAAATGAAGGCTAGAATCATAGCTATCAGTGATCCTTCTTGCCATCAGAAGAACCTGAGAATCCTGTCTAACCTTTTTATCGACAACTCTTATCCAAAACACCTAGTCACCAAGATATTATTCAGTTTGACAAAATTCAGTATGAGTTGCAAATTACTGTTACAAGCGGAGAACAAAATGCCAATTGTTTATATACTTCTTTAAAATACGTTAAAGGCATAACACCCAGACTGGCTAGACTGTTTAAAGACATCCCTAACTTGAAAATAGCCTTTAAAACATCTTTAACTTCAAGATTTATATTTTCAAAGGTTAAGGACAAGAGTGACATTAGGGAATGTTCTAACGTTGTCTACCAGATTCCCTGTAACAACTGTAATTTGGTATATGTTGGACAAACCGCACGCAATTTAGGTAGTCGTTTAGTTAGTCACCGCAGTGATAGCAGATTATATCCTGAAAGATCTGCTCTTGCCGAACATGTTAATAAAGAACATCACAAAATGAATTACGAATCGGTCAGAGTTTTAGCTTCTGAATCCAACTATACTAAAAGACTGCTCTTAGAGATGGCTTTCATTTCGCAGAATTCTAATGCAATGAATAAAAGGAGTGACATAAATCAATTAAGCTCTATTTACTCATATCTATTATGTTTGGATAACTATCCTCATTTCAATGATGTCTCAACATCTGATTCATTGTAAAGTTTCCAGCTTTCAGTGCATTGAAATGTAAATTATTTATAATTTTGGTTTTCAACTTCAAACAAAAGTCTGGTAAATTTTTAATGTGTATTCTTAAAGTATTAGTACTACATAAGACAAAGAAAAAAGAAGAAGTGGTGTCATTTGCGTATGTCCAGGGGCCTGATTCTAAATCAAATTTCGACACTAAACAAGTCGCTTTCAATATGGCGACTGTCGAAATTATTTGACACGGAGATGAATGAATGGCCAAAAGCGAGGTTAGGTTTAGTTTAGATGTGTTTTGTTTATTTCTTGCAAGGAAAACTAAATCAAAAGGTATTATAATATAGCTGGGTTTAATTGAAATTTGCTTGTTTTGAGGAATTAGATAGAATAGTAAATTAGAAATATAATAATTGAGAATGTCCACAACATGAATCATCAACTCAATGAAAGATGTGAGGTAATAATCTGGGAAAATTAGTAAAAAACAAGGAAAATTAATTACCAGCTATTTTATTGCTGGACATGCTGAAATCAAATCTTAAGATTTCCTATATTAGTAATATAGCTGTGCAAAGTCCACAGAAAGTGTGCTATTTTGTTTATAAACAAATTAGCACTCCGAAATCTTTTTTTTTTATTATTGCTCTATAACTCCGAAAATTTTAACTTTAAACCAAAACACTCACATAAAAATTGACAGTAATTTAATTCTGCACATTGATAATTTATTCCAATTTCCTTCGACGGAAATTTTCTTCGGAAAATTCGGGTTTTCCAAACAAAATCTTTAATTTTCAACTAAAATTTGAGGGAAGTAATTATTTATCAATAATTAAATAATTTGGTGACAGTGACATAAATCTTTTTTGTTATGAGTGTCTTGAAGATATGAAAATTTGTATGTACAAAGAGGACCGGAATTAAAAGGTATCTAATGGTTCAAAGATTAAAATCCTGTTGTTTATAACTCTGTCGCAAATGCCGGTCAAATTTGACCGGTTATACCTGGAATCACTCCTCGCAATTCAATTTGTTTTTCTTCGAAAAGGACACAGAAGTCGTGCTCTTTTCAACAGCGTTAACTTAATTTAATTTAATCTAATATTTTCTGAGGGGTTCTATTTGTTTATAAGCCAAAAAATTGTTTCTTTATAACATTCCTGAGACCGCTCAAATGGTCCAATTTCAATCCTGTAAGGTACGTTGAATAGGTATAGTGCTTTTTTATATGAAAATCATAGTTATTCTGGTGTATCATAATCTTTCTGGTTATTATTTCGACCGAAATTTTTTAATTAACATTTTAATTATTGCTAAACTATTGGTTAGATTGTCGCCGGTCTCCTGATATACAGAGAGGGGCTAAATTATGGAATAAATTCATTTTCTCTAAAATGGACGATTTTAGAGAAAAATCCCGAAACAGGTCGATTTTTATTTTTAAATTAAATTTCTTGGCATATATTTCAAACTAGTGACGTCATCCATCCGAGCGTGATGACGTAATTATTTTTTTAAATAGGAATATGGGTTCGTGTTGTAGCTCATTTACAAAGGCGTTCAATGCTCTATTCAGTATTATAAACATTAATATCATTATTTATACAGGGAGGCCAAAAAAAAATTTGAATTAAATTAATTGACGCAAGAAGAAGAATGCATGTAATTTATTTAACTCAAAATACATTCTATTGCTGTCAGAAAATAGAAAAAAATGTTTATTTTGCAAATAAACATTGCTTTTAGCTTAAATTAAAAGTTCAAACTGCCAATAGGTAGGAGGGAGGCTGTTTGTGATTTAATTTAAGCGAAAAGAAATGTTTATTTGTGAAATAAACCTTTTTTTCTATTTTCTGACAGCAGTACAATGTATTTTGAGTTAAATAAATTACATACATTCTTCTTGTTGCGCCAATTAATTTAATTCAAAAATTTTTTTGGCAACCCTGTATAAATACCTAATGATATTAATGTTTATATTACTGAATAGAGAATTAAACGCCCTTTCAAATGACCTACCACACGACCCCTATTCCCATTAACAAAATTATCGATTACGTCATCACGTTCAGATGGATGACGTCACTAGTATGAAATATATGCCAAAAAATTGTAATTTAAAAATAAAAATCGACCTCTTTCGGGATTTTGCTCCAAAATCGTCCGTTTTAAAGAAATGAATTTATTCCATAATTTAGCCCCTCTGTATAATCTACTATAATAAATCTTTCATGTCTTCAATTATTTAATTATTGATAAATAATTAGGTACTTCCCTAAAATTTTAATTGAAAATGGCAGATTTTTTGGGAAAACTCGGATTTTCTGAGTAAAATTTTTGTTGAAGGAAATCGGAAAAAAAATAACTTTGTGCAGAACTAAATTACGGTGAATTTTTATTTGAGTGTTTTTGGCTCAAAGGAAAAATTATAGGAGTTACAGACCACTAATTGAAAAAAAAAAGAAGATTTAGGAGTGCTAATTTGTTTATAAATAAAATAACACACTTTCTGCGGACTTGTCATACCCCATATTACTAATATAATATGCAATCTTAAGATTCGATTTTAGCAATAAAATAGCTGGTAAATAATTTTTCCCAAAAATGGTATTTTTTCGATAATTTTCCCAGACTATCAACAAAATCCAAGAAACCGAAGCGCCAACCCAAATTCTGAGCAGTCTCAACATGATAAGGTTAATATCCCCAAGAATCGCTATACTCTCCGGCTGTCATGGCGGTGTCGAAATAAAATTGCGACTGTCGAAATGAATTAGAATCAGGCCCCAGGAATGACATTGACTTCTAACCTCACATTTCACACTTGCCGGCACACGTGGCATGTAAATCTTTTTAATTAGCCATTCCAATGAACTGTCAAGTATGGCTGCTGGATGGCAAAGTGTCATGGCGTATCTAATGTTTATATTGAATATTGACATTTAATTTTTAAAGAATATCCTGTTTGGTTTTGTTTTTTTGTTAATTCTGTAGCGAAATCTGCGAAATTGTTACAGCAAATTAAATATGAAGTGGTTTATCGCCTACATAACTGAATTATCCCATAGTAGGTATCAGTTTGTGTCAATTTATTTAAAAAAGACCCTACTCCCAAGGCTTTACATTTTCCTCATGCAATACATTTAAATGAATTATTCAAACAAAGGCGAGAACAATGGATAAAAGCCATAAGGAGAACAGATCTAACAGAACTAAAATTAAAATAAAGTGCTAAGTTTAATGTAATTCAATTAACAAGGTTTTTAAATGTCTACAATAGTAATAAAGATGTACCTAATGATTCAAACTTTAATTATTAGAAAAGCTAGCCGCTTTAGAGGACATAAATAATGAAGATTTGATTCCAAACCAAAACATGGGTTGCCAAAGCCAGGCAATAAAAAGAAAAGGTGATCTACAATCCGAAGAGCTGATAAAAGAAGTAAATATAAAGAAAATAATGCTGAGACTTCTCTCGATGATGTAAGTGTAAGATATAGTTTATTACAATATGTTAGGAGTAAAGCTCACAATGTTTTGGACTGCCTTAATGCAAATAGCCTAAACTGTCCTTAAATAGTAGGTAATATTAAAATACTCTTGTGATACTTTCCACAGTTGTATGATTTTTTTATGGTATACAATATAGAGCTTTTATTTATGTATTTGTTTTTAGGAACCAACACCAGATAGTTTAAATGTAGGGTAAGGAGTAACTGCTGGAACTCCAACACAAACGTGTTTGACTAGTGAAGATTTGGATAAACAACAGGAGTTACAGCCCCCGGAGCAAACCGTGTCCCGTGAGAGAAACCCTGTCTGTGTAAAGATTAGGTGAGTGGTTCGCTCTGGGAGCTGTACTTTCATTTTCCAAAGAAATACTTAATAATCTATCAAATAGATATAGCAAAGTAAAGTTATGTGATAATTCTTTAAAAGATGACAATAAAAAGTGTCTTTATTATAAAGGTTTAGAGTTCCCTATTTTAAATGTAGTTTTTAACAAAATCAAGAAACATATACCAACTAGTTCTATATCTGATTTGGAACTATGTCAACAGTATGTGTTAAAATCAATTAAATTACAACTAAACCTTCCATTTAAAGATATTGCATATCATTTTGGAATATTGAATAGCATCTGTTCTTCATATTTTAATACAGTAATTTCAATATTACATCAAAAATTAAAAAGATTAATAATCTGGCCAGAACAAGAAGTAGCACAGAAAACAGTCCTCGTTTTAAAGAGGTTTTCAGGATAAAACAGAAATAATAATTGATCATTGAGAAACCATCAAACTATTTACCACAACAACAGTGCTGGTCAAATTATTATATTTATCTTTAATAATTATTTAATATTCTTTAATAATTTAATAACATAATTAATTATTTTTCTTATGTTCTTTAGTCACTAATTTTATAAATATTTGTGTCATTTCAATAAAAATTACTTTTATTCACAACATTTTACTTGTAAATTTACCCTGTGTGGATAGACACTTGCCAAACAACATAATCAAAAATATAACTTATTTTACTTATTAGTTGATTTTTTTGCTCTCAAGTGTAGTAGTAGTAGTAATAATTAATTTTGCTAATTTGGTAAAATTGACAAAAAAATAATTACTAATTAGTTAATAGTTACTAAATAGTTAGTAATTTTGCCAATTTTGGCAAAATTGGTCAAAAACAAAAAAAAAATACCTACTAAAATCACTAGCCAGTTGTGTCTAAGTTTAGCGAACCGACTATAAGACTATCTGCACAATGTAATTGTCACATTTTGAAATGTGTATTTGAATGTTATGAACATATTGTAGTATAGTTAATATTTGTAACCCGAGTTATGGGTGCTCATGGGGGCACCCTAATTCTTTCTACATACAATGATTTTTTTCTGGTAACGAAATATGACTTTCTGTTAAGTGAAGCCTTCTTTTCAGTTTTCCTTAGTTGATAGTAAGAATTTAAGCTTTACATTTATACTGACTCTTCCACGGAAAACGGACTAAATATAAATTTTTTCTGCTAGGAACTTTCATAAAATCCACAATTTATGCTTAGAGGTTACTTTCCTTCTATGGATGTCAACTATAATTTCAGTGATTTTTTTAATAAGCTTGTCTGTATCTTCAGTAAAGCATTTCCTTTAATTACAATTAAGCCAAAACATCACAAACCCTGGGCTACCAAAGGTATCCCCACATCAGCCAAGAATATAATGTTCACTACTGTACATCAAGAAATTTACTACCAACGTCTCCGTTACTGAATATATCACCAAGTACAGGGCAACCTATTTAAAACTTAAAAAATTATACTATCAAAATCGTCAGAGAAGCTCTAAAAGTGTTGCAAAATAAATTTGGTCCATAATAAGCAATCTTCTTCGAAATCAAACTCACACACCTCAAACATTTTCCCTTCCAGACCATGATTACTTTGTTAATGTGAGGAAAAAATATAACATAAACTATTTTGTCACAAGAGATCCATTGTGTTAAGATCCGATTTCCTATCTCCCTAATTCAAGAAAGGTCTCAAATTCATTCTTTATAAGACTAGTTGATAAATCGGAACTGATCCAAACAATCAATAGTATCAAAAGCAAATCTTCCTATAGTACTGATGGACTATCCATAAAAAATTTCTCAAATCTCCCATAAAATGTGTTGGGAGTCCTCATCCCACTAATGATTCTTTTAAGGGGCTATCCTAGTGTAAAAGAACGAAATTCACATACTTTTTTTGGAAATATCTAAAATAAAAAGTACTGTACCAATTGTTTTGAAAATTTGCATGAGCATTTATTATAACAAGAAGTACATGTAAAACAATTTTCATAAAAAAAAATATTGAAAATTAAACGATTCATGTGCCATCTACTGGCATGGTGAAAATAAAAAAAATGGCTCCACTGCTGCAGTGATTGGGACTAATAGAGATCCTGAAACATAAAATTGCAAAGTGATTATTGAAATATACGTTATTTCCTATACCATCAATTAGGATTTTTGAAAAATATTAAAATTTGGAAAAATGATTTTTTTTTAAATTATATAGAACATTTTCAGTTTCAAAAACCGTCAAATTGACATTTCTTATCTGATTAAAAAAACCCCTAGTTGATGGTATGTATAGAAAATAACCTATATTTCAATAATAACTTTGAAATTTTATGTTTCAGGATCTCTATTAGTCCCAATCAGTGGAGCTGTTTTTATTTTCACGGTGCCAGTAGATGGCGAATAAATCGTTTAATTTTCAATATTTTTTTATGAAAATTGTTTCACATGTACTTCTTTTTATAACAAATGCTAAATGCTCATGCAAATTTTCAAAATAATTGGTACAGTACTTTTTATTTTAGAAATTCCCAAAAAAGTATATGAATTTCGTACTTTTACACTAGGATAGCCCCTTAAAAAGGGTAAATTTTCAGAGCTGCTTAAAGACAGCCATCATTATTCCTCTTCATATGGGTGGTGAAAAATCTAATGCCTGCAATTATAGACCTATTACAATACTACTGGTACTCTCCAATAGGACTCATAATAAACAAGTATAAAAACTTGTTGCTGGTATGAGCACATTGTGTAAATGTTAGGATATAAAAACCTTCAATATGATTATGAGCATATCCTAACATTTTTTTGTTATTGTTTTAGTTTTTTGTGTTTATTGTTTTTTTATGACTCTTTGTAAGTTTTGTGTATAAATTGTACAATTTTCCATGACAATAAAGCATATTTCTATTCTAAGTTGTCTATTTGTTAAACCAAAGCATTGATTATTACAGTCGGAAAAATGAAATAATACCCACAAACGATCACATCAATCACTTATTTTGTATTTACGGTCTTTTTCTATAAATAACAAACGTTTGTTATAGAAAAAGACAGCAAATACAAAATCAGTGATTTATGTGATCATTCATGGGCATTCTTTCATTTTTCCGACTGCACTACAAAATATTAATATAATCAATTAAATAATAATATTAATCTCACAAACAACCCATAGAAGTTGTCAAATAAATAAAATATTTGGAAATCATTCTTGATAATTTATTAACATAAAAAATGATTTATTAATTACAGTTGTTAAGTTATTTAATGGAAATTAAGGTAATAATAATAATAATGTTTATTCGACATAAATATCACAATATACATAAAATAATACATTACTAAATCTTCATGAGACTAAAAACATATCAAAGTCTATAGTTAAAAAGAATAAACATAGGAAGCCACAAGGAAATAAATCTGCACGTAGCTATAGCCCAAAGTAACTTCTGTTGTTTATCCAAATCTTCAATAGTCAAAAACATTTGTGTTAGGTTAAGTTTCAACAGTTTCTCCTTTTCCAACATTTAAAATATCTGATGTTTGTTCCTAAAAACAACATAAACACATAAATAAAAACTCTACATTGTGTACTAAAAAGCTATAGAGCTGAAACGGGAAGTTGCTACGTTTGGTCTATATATAAATGAAAGTAAAACAAAATATATGGAGTGCACAAAGTCGAATCAACATGAGAATCTGAGGGTAGACAACCATACCTACGAATATGCCTCCAATTTTCCCTACCTAGACTTGTAGACAATAATAAAAAATGACAACAACACCAGTCAAGAAATGCAACAACAGATTCTTAGCGGTAATAAGAAGTGTTTTTATGCTTACAAAGACTTAATGAAAAGTAAGTTACTGAATCGTGAGTCTAAGCTTAGAATCTACAAAACAGTAATTAGACCAGTGGCCACATATGGATGTGAAACGTGGACCATCTCAACCACTAATGAAAATCAACTGATAATATTTGAGCGCAAAATACTATGGAACATATTTGGACCAACACGTTGTAGAGATGGTTCATGGAGAATTAAAATGAACCATGAGCTGGATGAACTAATGTAGAGCGCAGATATTGTTAGATTTGTAAAGTCTCAAAGACTAAACTTTCTTGGTCACTTAGACAGAATGCCAGATAATCGAGCTGTGAAAGTAATCCAAAGATGGAAGCAGAGGAAACAAGAGGAAAGCCCTATAACAGATAGATAGACGATGTAGAGGAGAATCTTAAAACCATGAAAATTAGGCAGTGGTGAAGGAAAGTAGCCGACAGGGCAAAATAGAAGAATGCTGTTAAGCAGGCCAAGATTTACAAAGGGTTGTAGTGTCATTTAAAGAAGAAGATTTAAGGACAGTTTAGGCTATATGCATTGAGCCGGTCCAAAACATTGGAAGCTTTGCATTTAACCATATTGTAATATGGTGTATTCCACGAATATACGACTGTTTTGGATTATTGCAACAACGAATATTTTAGTGTGCAACATAAGAAGTACGAAAGTATTTTGCTCTAATAATTACTCCAATAAACAACAATATAATTTGAAATTTACTTTCGTTCTTAATATTTTGCACAGTCAAATATTCGTTGTCGCGATAATCCAAGAGGGTCGTATATTCATGGAATGGGGTATACACTATATCTTACACTTACATGGTCAAGCATTATTTTCTTTACATAAGCCTTGTTCCAAAATAAAAACAAATGGGTAAGTACATCTTTATTATTATTGTAGATATTTTAAAAACTTATTATTTAATTGAATTACTTTAAACTTACCACTTATAAAATGTTTACTGCATACTCTCATATTTTAATTTTAGTTCTGTTAGATCTGTTCTCCTTGTTGCTTTTATCCATTGTTCCTGCCTTTGTTTGGATAATTCATTTAAATGTATTGCATGGGGGGAAATGTATAGCCTTGGGAACAGTAAAAAGTGAGACTTTATCCCTGTCTGTGTCTGTCCTATTCCCACAATTTACAGGCTTCTCAAGAAAGCCCTTGCTATCAAACACAAGGAAAGGTGTTTTTTCTTTTTTTAAACAAATTGACACAAACTGATAATTACTATGGGATAATTCAGTCTGTAGGCGATAAATAACTTTATATTTAATTTGCTATCACAATTTCGCTGCACAATAAAAAACCAAACAGGATATTTCTCTACAAACATCTACAAATTAAGGTCAATGTAAACATTAGATACGCCATGACACTTTGCCATCCAGCAGCCATATTATATCACGTGATTTGGAATGCCTAATTGTCTTTTTCTTATGTGTTAGTGTAGAAAATAATTTGTCAATTTGGTCTTTTACACCATGTATTAGGGAGTTTTTGTGCACACAAATACGTAAACGTAACGCATCTTTTTGACATATACGCTTGCGCATTAATGCGTGAACTACCGTATCGCGATACGTATTACCTAAGGTTACGGGCTGGTACGTTAGGTTCATACGCATCCCTATCGAGCCGAAAGTCACCGAATGCACACGAGGATCTTGCCCGATTACCTACCAAATGAACATTTCATCAGCGTACTACCCGTTTATAAACATTTTAAGGTTATATTGGTTATTGGTTTAGTCTATTTGAGTAAAATTATTCTGTGTTTGTAATTGGAAATTGGAACTTCATAATAGATTTAAAATTTTATTGTTTTTAAGTTGTCTATTAATAAAGCAAAACAAACAAATCTTGTATTAATTTAAGAAATACAGTGATCACCACAATTAATATCTAGATAAACAAATGACTTGTTTCAGTAAAATTTTCAAATAAATATTACCAAACTATTTACATTATACTGGAATTCTGATGTAGGTACAATAATTTACAACTAAAAAGTAGGTATAAACAAAAATAAAAAAAATTTTAACCTAAGGAAAAATAATATTTTTATATTTAAATAGAAGCAATTAAAACCATACAATTTCATCATTCATTTATCTTTTTTACATATGTATATTAATTATATATTGTGTGAACATTGTTTAATTTTTTTAATGTCAACGGAATTTAAAAATGACTTTACGATTTGCTTTACGTTACGTTAAGGCAGTTACAAAAACTACCTATTTTAACATTCATCCTCTACGACACGTCAGTTGCTTTACGTTGCGGAGATGCGTTACGTTACGTAGCAACAAAAACTCCCTATTTTTTAATATTTGACTCAATCAATGAGTGGTGCGTGAACTTGTCACCTGTGAGTATAACATCCACGGAAAGCAAATCTCAATAACGTAAGTTTTTAAACCTTTACACCTTGTACTATATGATTTCGAGGATGCTGTACTAACAGTAGCACTTTATTTCAGTTATTCCTGATGATGAAAATAAACATTTTCGAAAGCTTGAAACTTAGTTAAAAGAGTACACTTATTTCACCGCTGCATATCCCAATAACCTCAGAATTCCGTTTTCTACGTTGTCAGCAAAGACTTCTTTTCCTTTTCTATATATATATATATATATATATATATATATATATATATATATATTGATGTGATCTTGATTATTGATATGAGATAATATTCTTATATGTTACTTAATTTAATCAATGTATTAATACTAATCTAATTAATTAACCAGATCACATATCAATATGTTTTCAATCTCAGGGCGAATTATAAATTAATTACTTACTTCCGTGGCTTCTAAATATTTCTTAATGGTTCCTAATCGGGATAGAAAAGAAAAGAGTAAAAAAAATACACATATGGGTTACAATTATAATCAAAATATTTTTTATTTTATTTATAAGGCAATCAATGCTTAATATTTGCTATTTCTTATTATTCTTAAACATAACATTTACAAATGGGAATCTTATTTCCTTTTGGTTTTCAATTGAAAGTTTTTATTAACATTTAACTATTAGGAGTTATTAGGAACAACTCTATTTAAGTTTGATGAAGCTTTTCTGATATTATTGATTATGTTATTCAATTTTTTTATGTGGAATTTAATACGAAAAACCCATACATTCATGTCCAAACAAATGAGACTGATTTCCTAACCTTCCCATTGGAAACACTATTGAAGATTGTACAACAAGGAATAACATGGACACCCGCTTCACGCTAAGGTATCATTCATAGCGACTTTTTTTTAAACAGACAATACAGGCAACGGTTAAAGGCAAATAACATACAAAGGAAAAACAGTAGGAAAATACAACTACGGCCCTAACATTTCGCATTCACGCAACACTGTTTGAAGAGGTTTAAATTTTCCGTTTGGTTCGTTTGAAAAATTCCCATAAAGTTGATCTAATGGTTGGGTTACGACTGCTTAAATATAGGAGAGAAGCGACGTTCAATGGTAATATGATTTTTTGTTGGGAGATGGCTTCAAATAAATATTTTATTGCTTCTTGATTATACCGACACTGGATCATCCAGTGGTTAAGGTCATCAAAACTGCCGTCACATTCACATGTACCTGTTTTTGATAGTTTTATTTTATACTGGCATGAGTTTACTGTAGCATGTCCAAAAAGGCATCTAACGTACATAGTGTACATTCTTTCGTTTAGGAGAGAAGACGGAAGAGTTGGATATATATTGCAATATATATTCTTGCTATTGTTAGTAAATGATTGCCACTCAATTTCCCAACTAAGTCTACGTGTTTCTTCCTAGCTGCAACTATATCCCATTTCGGCAACTCATTGTATTCTAGGCCCACTAAAGTGGCGTGGTTCATTGCCTGAAATATTAGAGTGACCTTTTACCCACACAAAGCAAACAATTCTTCTTAGCTAACATAGGAGCCTTATCTTGTCAAGTGCATCTACAATTAGTCTGTTGGTATATATCTGTTTAGAGACGTGTCTTAATGCGAGGAGGACGGATTGTGAGTCGGACAGAATTATATATATATATATATATATATATATATATATATATATATATATATATCTTTCGAAATTTAATGTGGTATTAACTATCCAATCCAATGTCTTGACAATGACTACCAATTCAGCTGTGAATATTGAGCAATCTGATTTTAATTTATACTGAAAATAAGCATGAGTATTTTCTATATAAAAAGCACAGCCCACACCAGCAGACGATTTTGAGCCATCGGTATAAATTTTACAAGAGTAGTTAAGGTTAGACTGAAGCTTATCCTGTACTACTATATTTTCGTGAACTACTGAACTCGTGAAGGAATTATTACAATAGGTTTATATTCATACAGTATGTCATAATTAGAGCAAAAAAATGGAATCCCTTCTCCATTAAATGAATAATGTGATAGGTTGGGAAAAGCAATAGATAGGGTCGGAGAATTTTTATTTGCCCACCATTTGTTTGTTAGATTTTCAAGAGAGAGGCAAGGTATTTTTTGTAACAAGCTGTTTTGTTTATTAAACTCGAATTTAAGAATAATATTTTTTGCCAACAATAGGCGTCTTAAATATAATGGAGGCTCGTTACATTCTCATTCTGCCAGAAGAGCTGGTGTTGGAGTAGATTTGAGGACTTCTAGGACTAACCTTAAGGCTTTGAATTGAATTCGATCCAGTTTAATCAAACGAGATTTTGTCGCAGATCCATAAAGAAAACTTCCATAATCCAAAATTGATCTGGTATTATGCTCTGTAAAATAATAAGTTTATTTTCGGGTCTGCTCCCCAATCGTATCGATTGACGGCCTTAAGAATATTGAGGCTTTTTTCACATTTGTTAATGCAGTTATTAATATGCTCATTCCAAGTTAATTTAGAATCCAAGGTAACACCTAGGTATGTAAAACTATTATATACAGGGATCTCCAGCTGTGATAGTTCTAAATTACTAATTTTTGGTAACCTGTGTCTCGAAAAAAATACCACACCTGACTTCTTAGGTGAGATATCAAGTCCATGGTCATCAAAATACGTTTTAAAGTAAAACATATTTACTTTAAGGTCATTAACACATTGCTAAAAAGAATTTTTCTCGACATCGAAACAGAAGTCATCAGCATATTGTAAGATGTTACACTCCATTCCCATAGTATGTAAATTTAAAGAATACAAGTTAAAGAGCAAAGGACTAAGAACTGAGCCCTGAGGTAAATCAACTATCGTTGGGTCGGTCAATGAATTATTTAGCCGCATATAGACTTGTCTATTTGTAAATAGATTGACTAGAACATAAGCGCATTTACTCGGCACTCCTAGTTTAACAAGTTGCTCAAACAGCAGGTCGAGAATAACATTATCATAATGCACCAGAAATATCCACAATTAAAGCAGCAATATATTGGATTTTAGAGTAAGTTAACTGGATATCGGTTGCTAAGTGTGAAATGCAATACATAGTGCCTTTTCCTCTACGAAACCCAAGCTGGCCATCTGGGTAGAGATTGTTACTTTCCATCCACCATTCCAATCTGTTTTTCATGACTCGTTCAAATGTTTTCAATATACATGACATTAGAGATATGGGTCTTAGGACATTAGGATCATTAGTTTTTGGAATAGGTATTACAAGACACTGCTTCAATGAATCACAGTTATCCCCTTTAATTAAAATATTGTTAAAAACACCACAAAAAAACTGAAGGGCTATTGTAGGCAAGTAAGATATCATAAGGTAATTGATACCATCAATCCCAGGAGAGGATCTTTTAGAACATTTGATATTAGCAATTAGTTCATGGATACTAATGGGAGATAACACAATATGTGATTTAAATTCATCTTCCGTGAGATATATTGGTGACGAAACATAGGAAGGAGCTATTTGATGAAACAATTCTTCAACAATAGCTTCGTCGTGCACATACAGATTTTTATTTTTTTGAATTTTCTTAATTCTATCCCATATTTCAGTTGGATTAGTTTGTCGATTTAGATTAAGACAGAAGTTGGCCCAACTGTTTTTACATTTTTGTTTAAACGTACGTTTACATTGAGCATTTAGTTTTTGATATTCAACAAAATTTGTCAGACACATATTTTTTTTGTATGTTTTGCATGCAATTTTTCTTTTATACGATATCTCAGAGCACTCCTTGTCCCACCATTTATAGTCGAGGAAATGAAGCATTTTGGCTCGCAATTTTTCCGTCCACCATGGATGTACTTGAAATTTTCACAGAAGGTAGGGAATAGTCCAAGGATCATTTTCTATATCATGCCGCTGTACGCTAAAACCTTGGGGGTGGTTGCCACCCCATCTCGGGGGTGGGAATTTTTTATTACATTTTAACCATATAAATCGATGTAAAATGTAATTCTAAGAAAAAAATGTTTTGTACATTTTCTTCGTAAAACTAATATTTTTCGAGTTATTCGCGCTTGAAAGTAACGGGTTTTCGTCGAAAAATCGACTTCTTAGAGGGTTTTTTGAGAATACCTCGAAAAATATGCATTTAATAAAAAAAACTGCAGTTAACAAAATTGTATCGTTTAGTAGCACAAACAAAATTGTTTTTCTATAATATCCCTGAGACCAATACAAACCGAGATACGGCATGATAAAGATTAGCTTTTCTCGTCAAATGCATAATTTGAAATATTCAAAGCCAAATAAAGGGAAAACTTTGCATTTTCGAGAAAAACTTAAATTATATATTTTCAAGTATACAATTAAACCTTTTAAGGAATAATAATAAAACATTTCTAACATGAAAATAGAGCGATTTATGATAAAAAAAAGTCGGTACCTGCTTTTCTCTACGAAAAAATCAGTGAAAATAACCCCCTAACTACCCTCCTAATTAAAGATTGGTCTTTACCTTTCTGTAATTCCTTGTATATTTGTATTGTCAATACACCCAAGAAGTTTCACCTATTTAAAATGCCAAATTTTAGAACAATTGGAGTTTAAATAAAAATTAATTTTTTGCACTTTCGTATTTTTCACGTTTTACTTCCAAATATCTCCGAAAATACTGGAGATACGAAAAAAATGATAGATTACTAAATTATAGCTTTTTTCATGACTAAAATTATGTTGTGCATAGATTTTCATTATAGTGAACAGTTAGCGAGATATAGCTGTTTAAAACCTCTATTTACGAGCAAACACCCCCTTATTCGAGCCCTTTAAACCCACCCCAATTAAAAAGTAAGGGATCTAACGGAATTTAATTTACAAAGTCTTATAGTTCTTCAAAAATCCTACAAAATCATTATTGGAAAAACTTTTTATCGCCAAAAATGAAAGAGCTATGTTTATAAAACGCGTTTTTTTTCGCAATATTTGAATAGTCCGCTTGTGGAACATTTTCAATGCATGTATAATACCACAGAACTGGTTCGTATACTGGAAGATGACTTAAAAACAATGTGTATTTGTACTTCTACATATTTGTAAATTCGTAATATTGTGTAAATAAATGTTTTTGTAATTCTTTAATTCTACTTTTTTTCTGTATAGATCTATTAAATTATCTACTTATAAAAATTATAATGTTCTTAAGGGTGGTTTTTAAGGGTTGAAAAATTATGATATTATATCCTAAAGCATAAAACAATCACTATTTTTAGCCAATCAAAACCAAATTTTATCCATATTAAAGTTTACAATGTTTTTATTTAATTTTTGACAATAAGGGGTAGTTTACACTCCTAAAATTATCGACGCCCTTAAGCATGTTATAGAATATGAAGTACAGGGTAAGATGATCCTAATCCCAAATTTTAATGTAAATCGATGCAAGCCGAAATTATTCTTTTAGGATAAGTAATTTTTTATATATGGCTCCAACAAGGGTGGTTTTAAGGATTCAAATATTATGATAGTGTATCTTAAAGCATAAAACAATCATTATGTAACTAATAAGAACCAAATGTTGACAATATTAAAGCTTAAAATGTTGTTTTATAATTTTTTACAAGTAGTTTTGTTAGGGGTCGTTTTCACCCTTAAAAAACCAAAAGCGTACAACAGCTCAATATAGAAAATGAACTAGAGGGTGAAATGAGCCTAATCCCAAATTTTTGTACCAATCGATGCTAAACGAAAAAATTGCAAGGTTTTGCCATTTTTCCAGCTTCATTTCCTCGACTATTAGGTGATTTTAATGACATATTGCGTTGGTAATCTGTTTCATTAAGTGGCGTAACAAACTCCGTCGGGGCCCCCCGCAGAATTTGAAATGGGGCCCCTTTTAACCCGGGAGCAGTCGCGCCGTTAGAAAAAATCCAACTTTTTATCCTTTTCCGTGATAACTTGATGAAAAATTTTGCAACATAACTTTCCACTCGTAAGTGCCTCGAAGAAAATTTTAGTAATGCGTGGGATTTTTTTTTAATTTTTTTTTAATTTCGTTTGTATTTTTTGTGTGGAATTTATGGCTTTGGTGAGAACCAATTAGCTTTAATGTTGTTAGAAATAGATATTTTTAACATAACAAGCAAAAAAATATTATAAAATAGAAATTTGTTTTAAATTCGTATTTAAATTCGTATTGTTAGATTTTTCTCTACGCGCGACTGCTTACGTGACAGAAGTGAGCCCGACTGCTTCCGCGTTAAACAATTACTAAATACTACTTGTTTAACAAAAACTTTTTTGTGTTAGCGTAATCATTCACTGTTCATAACAACTTACATTTATCATCTTTATTGGTATACCGACCTGTCCCGACCCGGGATGCAAGAGAGCAGTGCGAGGCGCCCTAAAAATAGGGAAAGCAAAAATTTTATAGTTAAAGATGCTTAATTTTTTATTAAACAAATGAACTGCGAAATTAATTTTTTACTTTATCGTACTACATACGTAGTATAATAGATAAAGTTATAGGATCGGGCAAACATTTTTTTTCAGATTTCACTTTTTTTGACATTTTGAGTCCCCCTGAGTCTAAAAAGCAAATAAAAAAAAAAACATGTCGGAAGTATGTCGCCACCGCCCAGCAAAAACTACTGGACCGATTTCGATGAAATTCGGTATGAATAAGTTTAAGAGAATTTTGTCGAGAAACTAAGATTTTAAAAAAACCTCTCAAAGGGGGGCCGAAATAGGGGGGTTATTTGGGACCCATTTTTACAAATTTTGACCGAAACGAATGAAATTTAATTCAAAGTTAGCTCATCGATAGTTAAATAGAAATTTTGAAATTTGACATTTGCAAATTCAAAATGGCGGCCAACATCGCCGACCGCCCACCCGATACATTTCCTTACCTATCTAAAAACTTGTTTAAGATTAGTTTAATTTGAAAAAGTCGTTATATAACCTAAAGATGGGGCTATAAGAAAAATATTATCGTTTTTCAGAAAAAGTTATGGGTTGCCTATATTTAAGGGGTGAAAATTTGACATAACTTTGAACTAGATTTTCTCAAAAATGGCTTCAAGGAATTTGTTTATTTTTTGATATATTTTTGATATCTTATCGGTAAATTGAATGACATTAGTTAGATTTTTTAAATCCCCATAGGAGGGGGGTTATGAATTTTTTATAAAAAAATATTTGAGTGCCCGTAACTTCCTCTGTAATACAAACTAAAATTTGAAATTTGGCAGACATATATTATACTTTATTATCTATTATCACAATAAACTTTACCCAAAATATGGCTTCCGGTTGAAGCGGAAATGAAAAAAAAAATCGTAATTTTTTAGATCCGCCCTATATATTTTTATATATATATTTTACACGAGGACAATGGACATATCGGTAGCAGGAAGGTTTGGCTGGTTTTTCGAGAAAACTATATCTGCCAACAGGACTACCGCATTGTCAAGGAGATTACCCAAAAGTGTGAAATTTGTCAACTATATAAAAGTAGGAACTTCAAGAATGAAAATATCTCAAAAAATATTGTATCCCATAACAAATTGGACATTGTAGCAATAGATATGTTGAATGATCTCAATATGACGACCCAAAGAAATAAACATATTTTGGTGATATTTGATGTTTTTTCAAAGTATGTATGTTAAATTATATAAATGCCGTACCAGAAAAGAAGAAGAAAAAAATGAGAAAGATCGACAATTTTATAGCCACCGTTGGAAAACCAAGAAGAATTCGACTAGGCAATGAAAAGTATTTCCCAAAAAATTTTTGGATGCCCTGTATAAATAATTATGTTAATATTTATAATATTGAATAGAGAATTGAATGCCCTTTCAAATGAGCTATCACATGACCCCTATCCTCGTTTACAAAAATCATTGACTTCGTCACCACGCCCAGACGGATGATGTCACTAGTCAAAAAATCGTAATTTAAAAATAAAAATCGATTTGTTTCGGGAATTTATAATCATGTTTATTTAGCTAATAATGAATTTATTCGTTACTTTATGGACGCACTGTATATGTATACAAGTAATCCTATAAGTTGTAACGATATGATACCTCGGCAAGCGATGAGCTGCAATACCATAGACGACCGAAGGAGTGTCAGTGTTTGCGCATTCCTTCTTCATAGTACCGCTGGGGGAAATCGAAGGAGTAGTGGCAGCGAGAGCATATTTAAGGCGAACCAGGAGAATAAGAAGATGAGTCGTGGTTAGCGAATTGAACTAACCATGGCTCAACAGCTGTTGCTCGCGTATTGAACGAGCTTTAGCTGGTTTGGCAAAGATGCACCGTTTGTGAGGTGGGACTAAGCCTAGACGGACGCCACAGTAGTGACGTGGGTCTTGCCATGATCGTTATCGCAGTAGGCGGTAGTAGCGAGGAATGATCTCCGGAACGGAATATAGGGCTATGTTGATTTAACGTAGCGAGATTGTTATTTATATAAATATACTGTTTATCGTATTATTTTAATGTTGCTATTATTATCGGATAACTGTAATATTGTTTTTCCTTTGCAGAAGACGGAATTATATTTTATTTTATTTGTTTTAAACTGTATATAATTATCTTTAATATATTTACTTTATTTTTAACTTGTGTTTTACTGAGTCTGTCATCTTGAAAGAACTACCCGTTACAATGGCGCCCGAGCAAAAAAATAGAATATACGCAAGTATATTCGTTACTCGACGCACGGAAAATACCAAAAATGCCGACAGATAAAGACACAGACTCAGTAACAGGTCCACGTCGTGTGGATATATATATATATATATATATATATATATATATATATATATATATATATATATATATATATGGAACCCGTTCAAAGATGATTAAGCTTTTTTGTTTGCAGATTCTTAAGAAACCAAAAACGAACCAAACCGAGAATGATCCGAAAATAAACGTCGCCGATGCAACGTGCAGGAAGGATGCGACCATTCGCGGTAGAAAAACCTTGGCACACTGTCCCAATGGAATTAAGGGTACCAAGCCCAAGATCTACAGAAGGAAGCACCTTCTAGCCAGTCATCCGAGACCAATTTACGAATCACCGAAAAATACGACACTGTTGATGGAACCGTCGAAGATGAAACCAGCAAGAAAAATGTGACCATTTGCTGTAGAAAAACCTTGACAAACGGTCCCAATGGATTTGAGGGGACCACGAACACGATCTACAGAAGGAAACATCTTCTTGACAATCATCCCAGACCAGTTTGCGAAAAGAAAACCGACAGAAAGTACATGCCTTTAGAGTAAACCGTCGCAGATGCAGCCAGCAGGAAGAATGTGACCATTTGCTGTAGAAAAGCCTTGCCACACTGTCCCAATGGATATGAGGGGACCACGCCCAAGATCTACAGGGGGAAGCATCTTCTTGACAGCTATCCAGGACCAGTTTACGAAGTAATGAAGAACCAAACAAGACCACACCGTTGATGAGTCTAAGCCGTGTTGCACACACGGCACAAAACAAATGTATGCTACATTTTTTTTGTTTTCCGAAGAGAAGGGGGTGTAACGATATGATACCTCGGCAAGCGATGAGCTGCAATACCATAGACGACCGAAGAAGTGTCAGTGTTTGCGCATTCCTTCTTCATAGTACCGCTGGGGGAAATCGAAGGAGTAGTGGCAGCGAAAGCATATTTAAGGCGAACCAGGAGAATGAGAAGATGAGTCGTAGTTAGCGAATTAAACTAACCATGGCTCAACAGCTGTTGCTCGCGTATTGAACGAGCTTTAGCTGGCTTGACAAAGATGCACCGTTTGTGAGGTGGGACTAGCCTAGGCGGACGCCACAGTAGTGACGTGGGTCTTGCCATGATCGTTATCGCAGTAGGCGGTAGTAGCGAGGAATGATCTTGGATCGGAATATAGGGCTATGTTGATTTAACGTAGCGAGATTGTTATTGTATCTAAATATACTGTTTATCGTATTATTTTAATGTTGCTATTATGATCGGATAACTATAATATTGTTTTTCCTTTGCAGAAGACGGAATTATATTTTATTTTATTTGTTTTAAACTGTATATAATTATCTTTAATATATTTACTTTATTTTTAACTCGTGTTTTACTGAGTCTGTCATCTTGAAAGAACTACCGTTACAAAATATTTTAATAAAAAACAATTACATGTACCAAAGAACACGAGGCAGCAAATAGGCGTTATATCGGTTTCATTACACATTAGACTTCAAGGAAACGAGAAAGCAAATTTTCATAACAGAGAACGAATACACAGTGCGTCTTCAGTGTTAGTGAACTAAGTGTCTGTTTTCGACTACAAATCGTTCCTTACGGAAGTGATAAACGAATAGGAAAACGACTGGAATCTTTCACAATCAACTCTACACACCGTAAAGCTCTTAATATAATCTTGGTGCGAGATAGACTTAAATCGCCAGCTGTTTATGAAACTAACTCGTTTACGTATAGGGCATAGCAGACTAACTCATAGCTTCTTAAGTTCTAAGTTAAATCGCCCTATTTATGACTTATGTAATAGGGAACTTGCACATTTTTTATTACACAATAATGTTCAGTTTTGTTTAAAAATGAGATTTATAAAATTTCACGCTTTAAAAGCTCATAATAGCTTAGAAGTACAAATTTAAAATCTTTTGCATATTTAAAATAGTTCAAACGACCTGTGACGTCACATCATCATCATGGCTTATTCACTCCTGGCGGAGTGTTTGCCGCCGTTTTGGGCTCTCTGATTCATTTGTTGCGGAGAATCAGTCCGCTGTTGTCTTTTATTATTATAGCAGTGTGTGTGACTTGGCTTTGTCTACAACTTTTCTCCATTCTTTCCGGTCCTTACAACGCTCCTTCCAATTGTAGATTCTCAGCTTCTTTATGTCTCCTAAGACTTGATCTCTCCATCTTGTTTTGGGTCTTCCCTTTGGTCTCCCTGTTGTTGGTCTCCAGCCAGTTACTCGCTTTAGCGTAGAGTCTGGGTTAGCTCTTTCTGTGTGTCCCAGCCACCTGAGCCTCTGCGCCTTCACGAACTTGATTATGTCTTCACCCTGGATGACTTCTTTAATTTCTTCATTTGTTAATCTTCTAAATTCGCCTACACTTATCCTCACCGGTCCCATTATTCGTCGAATTATCTTTCTCTTTAAGATTTCTAATCTCATTTCATCTTTTTGTGTTAGGCACATCGTCTCTGCACCATAGGTGATCACTGGCCTGATTGCAGTCTTGTAAATTTTTAATTTGGTTGTCTTACTAATGTGTTTTTCTTTCAAGAATTTTTGGTAGTTCCAATAGGTTTTATTACCCAGTAGGATGCGTTCATTTATTTCATCCGTTCTATCATTTCTGCCATTCACCATCACTCCCAGATATTTGAAACGGTGTACTCTTTCAAATGTATATGCTCCAAGCTTAATTTCTTTCTCGATGTTCGTATTCTCTCTTGAGCACTTGAGGTATTTCGTTTTGCTTTGGTTTATTACTAGCCCTCTCTTCTTTGCTTCTTTATCTAGTATTAATATTATATTCTGCATGGTTTTTAAATCTCTAGTAACCAGTGCAATATCGTCTGCATACGCTATCAGTTGGGCTGAAGATTCGATAATTGTTCCCCTAATTTTGGCTGCTCTTACTGCACCCTCTATGGCAATGTTAAATAATGTTGTTGATAGGGAGTCTCCCTGTCTGACACCTACTTCCATTTGTACTTCATCTGACGGGCCTTCCCTTGTTAAGATTCGTGCTTTGGATTACTTCATCGTCATTTTCGTGAGACTTACTAGTTTTTCTTGAATGCCTAGTTGCTTCATATCATTAATTAGCTCCTCCCTTATTACACTGTCAAAGGCTTGCTTGTAGTCAATAAACAGTATATGTAGATCTATTCCATGCTCGTAACTTTTTTCGACGATTTGCGTTACAATGTGTATTGCATCTATTGTTGACTTACCTTCTCTGAATCCATGTTGGTATTCACCTATTTTTGTTCTCGTTTCTTTTTCTATTCTTTGTCTGATCAAATTAGTTAATATTTTGTACATTGTATTTAATAGCGTGATTCCCCTGTAGTTACTGCATTTCGTCTTGTCACCTTTTTTAGGGATTGGTGTTATCAGACCGCAATTCCAGTCGTTCGGCATGCGTTCTTCTTCCCATATTCGTTCTATCAGCTTGTGGATTCTGTGGGCTAGTTCCTCTCCCCCTTTCTTGAAGAACTCATTTATAATGTCGTCTGGTCCTGCTGCTTTCCTTGTCTTTAATCTGTTTATGGTCGCCAATGCTTCGTTGTATGAGGGAGGCTCTGATTGTTCTTCATTCCTATTTACTGTTTGTTCTTCATTTTCTGCATTTTCAGCATCGCCTTTCTTTTTGAACAATTCTCTATAGTGTGTTTCCCATTCCTTTTTTCCAATATTTGCCGGAATCTTCTTCTTATTCTGTGCTTTTATGTGTTTATATAGTCTTGCATTATCGTTACTATTAGCTTCGAGTTCCAGCAGTAAGTCTTCAATCCATTTCTTCTTTTTAGTTCTGCAACATTTGTCTGACTCTCTCTTTTTCTCTTTATAGTGTAGGAGATCTTCTTGTTTCCCTGTGGCCAACCACCTGTGTCTTGCTTGGTCCTTGCCTTTACTAGCTTGCTCGCATTCTTCATCGTACCAATCTTTTCTTTTATTGTCGTTCATTAGTCCTATCGTCTCCTCTGCTGCTGTTAAAATACTATCTTTTATGTCTTCCCATGTTTCATCTATGTCCGATGGTTTTAGGACTAGTAGTTTTTCTTCCAACTTAGTGCAGAATTTTCTGTTTGCATTATCTGTGTTTAGTTTTGACCTATTCCACCTCTTTCTTTTCTTTCTGTCGTTTTTGTCTTTAAGTATCTTCAATTTCATGTCGCCTATCACCAAAATGTGATCCGAATCAGCATTGGCTCCCCTGTAGGACCTCACATTCTGTACAATTGTTCTCCATTTTTTTGAAATTAGGATGTGGTCTATTTGGTTTCCGTCTGTCGTTCCAGGTATTAGCCACGTTACTTTGTGCTCTTTTTTGTGCTTGAATTGGGTGCTAATAATAAAAGTATTGGTTGCTGCTGCTAGATTACATATTCTCCTGCCATTGTTGTTCGTATTTTGATGGATCGTTTCTTTTCCTGCGATTTCTGTGTTCGTGTCTTCTTTCCCTATCTTTGCGTTAAAGTCTCCTAATAGGATTAGTATGTCGTTCTTTGGTATTTCTTCGTACAATTCTTCAAGTTTCTCATAGAATTCATTCTTTTCTTCTTCGGGAGCATTCTCTGTAGGTGCATATATATTAACAAATGTTAAATTTGCTTGTTTATTTTTCATTCTTATATATGATATTCTTCCATCAACCGCTTTAAAGTTAATAATCTTGTCTCTTACGCTATTACTAACTAGAAAGGCGGTTCCATTGCGACCCTGTTTGCTTTCTCCTGCGTAGTACATTGTGTGGTTTCTTCTATTGATCATCCCTTCTCCTGCCCACCTTATTTCTTGTAGCGCTAGTATTTGCATCCTGTATTTTGTCATTTCTTTTGCCAACTCTTCCATTTTGCCTGGTCTTAGAAGTGTTTTAATGTTCCACGTTCCTATTCTTATTTTCCTGTTTTTGTCTTTTATTTTATTTGTTTTTGTTTTGTTTTTGCGTCTTTTCTTACAAAATATTTTCATGTCCGTATTCATTGCCAACTCCGTTATACTGTCGCCGTCTTTTGTTATATGTTTTGTTAGTTTTTTGACGTCATTTTTATCAATTTGCCGCGTGGATCTATATCATCAGATAGGGGGGATCTGTCGTTTATTGTCCTAGCGTTACTCTTCTTCTCTTCAGGTTTCCTCCAGTAATTTACATCCATGCCTTCTAGTTGCTCCAGTGAGAACAGTTCACCATTTATCCATAATTTGTTGTATTTTAGTGCGGCTGTGTGTCCTTCCTGGCGTACCATTACACAATAATGTTCAGTTTTGTTTAAAAATGAGATTTATAAAATTTCACGCTTTAAAAGCTCATAATAGCTTAGAAGTACAAATTTAAAATCTTTTGCATATTTAAAATAGTTCAAACGACCTGTGACGTCACATAATTATACTTTATGTATGTTTATGTTTATGGATATATTTATATTTTAATGACATTTATCGTATGTCATTGTAATAATAATATTATTAGTATATACGCTGTGAGCTCGTACGTAGAGGGGATATTTATAAACTCGTGAGCGCCAGTAGTGACAAGTCTGTAAACGTTTACCGGAAATTTGACATAAATGTCAAAGTGATTAATTTTAAATTAAAATTAAAAACATTAATTATGAAAAATATTAGTTGATCAAAGCTGTGGTTTATATTTTTACCTTAAATATACTTACGTTTTAAATACTGAATTTGCGTTTTTTAATGTTCTGTAATATGTAATTATAAATTAATCTTGGCGCCATCTACATGATAATTGTGAAAGTATCCGAAGTAAGAAATTAATATTTCATCAATAGAACGTCAAAATGATTAGCAAAATCTTAAAAAAATCTATTACAATTTAATTACTTTTTAGCGTTGTAAATATTAAGCGATAACAATTAAATAATAAATTTAAAAATTACCGGTGAAAGTTGAATTAGTAACCGCTAGGAGCAACACCAGCGAAGCTCAGAGCGTATACCAGTTTGTTGAGGTTAAAAATTCTATCAAAATATTTATAAAACTGGGTGTCAGTGTCAAAACGAATGCCAAACCTATTGAATTAATGGCGAGGACATACAATACTATAATTATATGACGTCACGATCAATGGGGGCGCGTTGTGGGTTGGCTGGTATAATTAGAATTTTTAATCGTCTTTAGGAGTCAAACGAAAGACAAAAAAATACTTTTTTTTGATAATATATGTTTTAAATTATGTTCTGTTGTGATTTATAGCATTTTTTTTCAAATTTAAAATATTAAGCATGTTCCCTATTGCGACATTAATGTAAAACACATCTTAATAGAGTGACCTAAATATATTAATGGAAGACAAACACACTCAATACCTAACAATATAAAAACAGTCTTAGGACAACATTGTAAATTTACAAAATATGTTTAATTTCTTGAAAGACACTAAAGTTATAAACAAACTGTAACTACTGTTAAGGCCATCGGTACATAATTCGCAAATATTTTACGGCTATCCCTACTGTTTCTGTCTTTACAGGGCAAATTACGTGTAGTAAAATTCACACTGGTATCGATATGTAAACATTACTAGTTGTCATTCTACTTAACAATGTCACATTAGCTTTAAATATATGGCTTTTGAATGTTCTTGGATAACTGTTATTAATAATTGCAAATTATTAATTCAGTTAATAAATGTGATAATTTTTTCACTATGTATTCAGTGATTGTAATAATTTATATATACAACAAAAGCTAATACTCAATCGAGAAAAGAGGAAAAGTGTTAAAGTGATTTTTTAATAATATATTGTTACTATGGAACGCTTACAATTTTGAACATCTTTACAACAAAACTTTTGAACAACAAAAAATACTTTTTTTTTTCTTTTTTGGCTTGGACCATGGTCACTCAGCCAGTCTCAATCAAAAGTAAATGTATTAAAGATATTGCCAATTAGTGAAACTTGGTTATTATAATATTATTATAATCTTTTACTTCTTATTTACCTACTCATTACAGCTAATGTACATACTATGTTAAAAAATATAAATATATTATACTACTTAATGTTTATCAAGAACACATAGTGTATACATTTTACAAATAAAAATATTAATATTAATATTAAAATAAATTCATTCTTTTTTTGTATTTTATTTTAGTTTTTCTTGTTTTGTTTTTTGTTGTTTTTTTTGTCACTATGATAGGATGTCAACCCGGTTCAACCCCGCGGAGGTTTAAATCCTCTTAGTGCTTTTTTCTTTAATTTTTTTTTATTTATTTTTTTTATTATTAATTTTTTTTATTTATTTTTTTTATTTATTTTTTTTATTTTTTTTTTAGTTTCATGTTTTTATTTATTTTTTAAAATTTTTTTTTTATTTTTTTAATTTTTTTTAAACATATTTTACAAATACCTGTAACTAATTACAATAATATTTTACTATGCGACAAGAAAGATACCAAAACAGTCAAAAATTTTCTTTTTATTCAGTGACAGAATAAAAAGAATATTTACAGGGAGTGGGATGTTCTGGTCTATAATTCTTTTAATTAGCTGATTGGTTAGGTGTTTATGGTTTTTTCATTCAAAAAATATGTGGTTCAAGTCACTTTTAACCTCACATTGTTGACAAATATTCGAATCTAATATGTTTATTTTAAATAAATGTTCAGGATAACATACATGTCCAAATCTAATTCTACTGATGGTGGATATGTATTTGAGAGGGAGGGTGAAATTCTTATACCAAGTTTTTTCCGGAATAATCGGTTGTATCAAACTGTATTGCGTTGTTGATATGTTACAGTACCTTTCCCAGTGTGTTTTCCAGCTCTTCATCTATTCAGTTCTTAAACAAGCAAAAGCATCTAGAATGCAGGGCTGATATTTGGTTACTGTTCCATGGATGAGGGAATTTTTAGCTAATTGGTCTACATGCTCATTATGTGTAAGTCCTGAATGTGCTTTGATCCACATAAGTTTTATTTTTGGGGTGTGTTTATTAATTTCAAATAAGATTTTTTTTATCAAAAAAATGTATGGATTAGAAGTACTGCAAGGTAGTTGAGGTGTTTGAATAGCAGTAAGCACAGATAATGAATCAGATAAAATTACTGCGAAATTATAAGATGCCAACTTGAAATAAATTAAAGCCTCATAAACCGCCGCAGCCTCGGCAGTAAAAATGGAGAAATTTGAGGGCAGTTTAAACATGTTTTCTATAAATTTATCTGGAATATAAAAGGCACAACAAGTACCATTTGAACTTTTGGATGCATCTGTATAAATACAAACAGATTTTGACCAATTTGTAAGGTAGTTGTTTAAAACAATACTGTTTAATAAAGAGTGCTCATGATAACTGGGTAGTATTATATCTACTTGATTTAGTAACTCAAAGAAATCTTCGAAATCTATCACTTTATTTGGAACTGCAAGTTCAGTATTATTATTCGCAGTGTTTCGAAATGCGTCACATAACGGTGGCGAGTTTTTGTGAGCCCAATATTTATTTGTTAAATAAAAATAATTTAAAGTACTAATTTCTTTATATAAACAAGTGTTCTAACATCGGATCTTAAGAACAAATTTTTGACTGAGATATTTCCTTCTGAATTTAGTCGGTGGTTCCATTGTTTCAACATAGAGTGGTTCAATAGGGGTAGATCTCATAGCACCTATGCAACAACGCAATACTGTGTTTAGAAAAACATCTATGCGACCTAAAATATTGTTACTAGCCGATCCATACAGTACTGAGCCATAATCGATAATACATCTGATATATGAACGATAAAATAAAAGACATGGTTCAACATCTGCACCCCACCAAGTTTTTGCAATTGATTTAAGAAAATTTAGTGCTTTACTGCATCTATCAAGCATAAAATCAACGTGCAGTTTCCAGGTCAATTTGGTATCCAGAATTATACCCAGATATTTTACTGATTTACAAACAGGAAAATGATCATCATTTAATTGTATTTGTTCTCTTTGAGGTACATTGTGTCTAGTGAATATACAAATGTTAGACTTGTTGTTTGCTAACTCAAAACCATTTTTTTAAACCACTCACGGCAATGTTCATGGATATTTTTCAATGTGTTTAAGCCATCATTATATTTTTAGATTCAGTATAAATACAAAAGTCATCAGCATATTGTATTATATTAAATGAAATATTGTCGACACTAATATTATGAAAATCAGCTGTGTAAAGATGAAATAGAAGAGGACTTAAAACTGACCCCTGTGGAAGACCTGAGCTATTAAAACGTGGTCCAATGAGTTTATTATTTTCAACCCTGATATATATTTTCCTGTTTTTGTAGAAATTGACAATATTTTGAGCTAGAAGAGAAGGTATTTCGAATCGATGAATCATTTTGTCTTTTAGCATATCTAAATTAACACAGTCATATGCACTTTCAATATCCAAACATAACATTGGTACATACGTATTTCGAGAATATGCATTTTGAAATATGAGTTACGGTAGTAGCGAGGGCATCCATAGTACCACATCCTTGTCTGTAGCCGTACTGAGAATTTGGAAGTACTTTTTTCTCATTTATCCACCATTCAAGTCTTACTTTCAGTATCCTTTCTAAAACCTTGAGAATACAAGACATAAGTGAAATTGGTTTGTATGATTGTGCCAGATTCGGATCTTTGTTTGGTTTTAAAATTGGAATTACAATGACTTCTTTAAATTCTTCCGTACCTGCATAGAGGACTTCATTAAATATTTCCAATAAAAGATCTTTAGCGATTGCAGGAAGCATATTAATCATATAACTTAGTTCAGTTAGTCTAATAGGTTGAAATAAAAAATGATTTTTGTCAGTATCGATTTTCTTAGATTCATCTTAGGCATAGATGTTGCAGTTGGTGGGGCTATTTTGTCAAAAAACTCTTCTATCCAATCATCCTCAAAAGATTTTGATTTTGTTGGTGATTTTCTGTATAACTTCCTAGCTTGAGTCCAAAGTACTGATGATGGAATTGACTTATTAAGAGAAGAAACCCAATTGACCCAGCTTTGTTTTGCAATACTTTTTAGTTGTTTTTTGGTACTTGCCATAATTGATTGACATTTTATATAGTTCTCAAAATTACGTTCTTTTTTATAATCGTTGAGTGATAATTGACGCTTTTTAATAATCATGTCACATTCAGTATTCCACCAAGTTGACGGATTCCGGTTTCTTGGCTTAAAAGTTGTATACTGTGGTATTACAATCTCAGCAGCATAATTTATACTATTTATTAAATATTCATATTTGCTTGATAAATTATTTCGAACATCACTATTTTTATTAAAAAAGTTTTGTATCAAAGAAGTATATAAAGGATAATTCGCTTTTTGGATGTTCCATTTATTTTTCGGTAAAATTGTTTCCGTTTCATCTTTAATGCAAATATCCACATGTATAACGAAGTGATTCGATCCCAGAGTGTCTGAAGAGACATACCATTCAGTCTTACTAACAAGATCAGGACTGCAGAGAGTAACATCAATCATTGAGTAATTCTGATTAGGTTGAGTTAGTAAAGTTGGATTTTCATTATTTAAAACTGTAAATTCAAGATCATCTGCCATTTTAATCAGTTGTATTACGTGTTGTGATACGTGTCCAAATATAAGACATTTGAAACACTGAACGACTCTTGTAATATACTGTTCTACGGGGCAAAATACCTTATTGAAGGAAACATAATTTGGCAAAACGTTGCCTTCAAAGGTGACTATTATCATTTTTTTATTGACAAATTCAACTTTATTGTCATTTATAATTTTACGTTTAGTTCTGTATATATTAGTGACTTTAGAAGAACATTCTATATTTTCCATTAAATAATCTACGTTAAATTTCGTATCTACATCGCGTACTATGCCCTTAATTTCTAACAAATGATTTGGTATGTAAGCTTTAAGGTTTTCCAATTTCAATGACTTATTATTCACCAAATTATTTGCCTCAAATAAGGACTTTAACATTACCTTTATGCGATTTTTTCCTAAACTATTGATTTATAAAATGTTAGTTAGTTTAAGTTTTTTAAATAAGATATCTGCGACACACATTGGATGCAATTTGCCCAGACTACCTTCATTATTAAGTCTCTCAATATAAACCCATATATTTTGTATATTGTACTTATCTGAAAGCAGGTTAAAGGTTTTCTTTGCTGGTTCCATGTAAGCATCTTTGTCCAGAGAGTCTTCACTATTTTCTACTGACATTTTCGTCAACGAAGACGTTCCTACACTTGTTTCTCCCATGGGGAAACAAAATAATGTTTTACCCGTATAACACACAAAACAGAAACTTTTAGTAAATCAATACACTTGAAAATAAGCCCAGGATATACCAAAAAATTGCCAAAATTAATATTTTTTGGATAAATCCAAGAAAAACGAACACGACTTTGACAGTTATTTTGACAATGTGAATGAAAAAAAATACTTGGATCACAGAATATATTCTGATGCGTTCTCTACTTGGATCTTCCATAAATAATAAACAATAAATAACTTTTTATTAAGTTCATGTCTTAAATCAATTATTTATCAAATACACTATCAATAGTTATTCAACAACTCAAAGTATTCCCGATGTCATGCCAAATATTTAAAACTGTCACTGTCTTGTCATCATATTCTATTTGACTGAGTGCGTTGTATGACAAACATAGCGAATGTTCGATTTGGAAAATATCACCACGGACATGGTGTCCATTTTTTTCGAATCCTGAAAAAACTAATAAATATTTTTAAAAAATTTAAACGCAGAATGAAAGACTAAATTATTATCGAGGGCCGAAAGTCCCTTAGAATACATAAAAAGTTTCTTTTGAATCAAATATTTGAAATTCAAAATCACACTAGATTTTCTCTTAGTTTTTCACCCCTGTAATTTATTAAAATAAACATATAGAAGTTTTCAGGGACTTTAGGCCCTCGGCAAGAACGTAATCTTTCATTCTGCGTTTAAATTTTTCAAAAATACTTATTAGTTTTCTCAGGATTAAAAAAAATGAATCCCCATTTGAATAGAATTCCAGCCGAAAATACGTACCCATCCTCTTAATAATTTTGTAAATGCTACTTATAAAGTTGGATTTATATTTGGACATAGCGTAGACGTAGACGTAACGTAGACGCACTGAAAAAGTTCAACACCGAATTTTGTGTACTCTAGTTTATAAATGAACGTAAGCGTATGAAGGGACGTAAGAGAAACGTAACGGAACGGAAGAGATGACCAACTTTCATCTTTCACAGTGCGTTTCTTAAGTCTGGCAAATCATAAGGGAGAATTTTGTTCTGGCACTCAAAGTGGACCCTCCTTCTCATACCTTTTAAGTTGCTTGTCCACATATTCGAATTTTGTTAATTATTTGTTACAATGGGTGTTAAGTTACTAATTTAATAAAAATATATCATAGTGTAGTTTCAATATTTCAGATAAATATTAGTTGTTTATTAGCCTGTTAATTCGGTGTTATCCACACACACATATATATATATATATATATATATATATATATATATATATTGTTATATTTCTATTTGATATAAAAATTAAAATTTGATAACTATAAACAATATTCACTTTAATATAAAATATTTTCAATTTTCTCAACCACGGGCATATAAATTTAGAACAACCTGTATACAACAAATTGTTATATGTAATTTTAAGAAGTGATTAGAATAAGCGTACGAAACTCGGAACAATGTGCTTAGAATAAACAAAGTGAATGACGCGTACCATTATCGTTTTTTCGCGGAAGGTCGATCATTAGCCTATGCTAAATAAAACTCAGTGAAATAGATGATAGTTCATTATCGTTTTTCGCGGAAGGTTTCGATCATTAGCCTATGCTAAATAAGACTCATTTGAAAGAGAGAATAGGTCATTAAAATTTGTAAATAGTTAGAAAGTATTTTAGAATGGGAATTAAATATTTTCTTTTGAAATCCATTAAGCATATTTAGAAAGATTAAAAATTGGTTTTGAGGAATATTACGAATGAGAGTTGGTGGTGGAAGATTGATTTGTGAATCTGGAAGGGATATTTAGAAAGTAGGGGAATGGATGACAAAGTGAGAGCAGAATGTTTTGAGCTGTCGAGAAGTGAAGTCGAGTAGCAGACGGTAGTGTTCGAGGAGTGAGAAAGCCGGTGTAGTTCCGTGAGTGTGGAGTATCTATCGTGGAACGAGAAGTAGGCCAGGTCGAGAGTAAAAGAACCTCCTTGAGCCCAGAGTGTCCCGGTAGCTGATAGCAGTTTCGAAAAAGGTAGAACACAGCATCACGACAAAAGCAGGAACGAGAGCTATTCGAGCTAGTTTTTCAAAGGAGAACATCACTGGAAGCCAGGACGAGGTTTGATCGCAGCCAAGGATAGCAGGAAAGGGTTTTGTGTGAGGACATTTTCAGTTCACCAGGAAAAGGTCAGTCTCATTTGTTTGGACATGAATGTATGGGTTTTTCGTATTAAATTCCACATAAAAAATTGAATAACATAATCAATAATATCAGAAAAGCTTCATCAAACTTAAATAGAGTTGTTCCTAATAACTCCTAATAGTTAAATGTTAATAAAAACTTTCAATTGAAAACCAAAAGGAAATAAGATTCCCATTTGTAAATGTTATGTTTAAGAATAATAAGAAATAGCAAATATTAAGCATTGGTTGCCTTTTAAATAAAATAAAAAATATTTTGATTATAATTGTAACCCATATGTGTATTTTTTTTACTCTTTTCTTTTCTATCCCGATTAGGAACCATTAAGAAATATTTAGAAGCCACGGAAGTAAGTAATTAATTTATAATTCGCCCTGAGATTGAAAACATATTGATATGTGATCTGGTTAATTAATTGGATTAGTATTAATACATTGATTAAATTAAGTAACATATAAGAATATTATCTCATATCAATAATCAAGATCAATCAACTGTCGTCCAACGTGGAAAGCATTGTAAAGTATTTCTAGTGGCAAATTTGAAGGATAGAAAGAGTAAAGCCGGTATTTGAAAATTTATATGCCTGTGGTAAAAAGTGAGATACTTACATTTGATAACATAAAATTTTAGATCTCTTTAGGTACAAATTTTACATAACTGATTTAATATTTTATTTTTACGATATTTACATTTGATATATTTATTGACAATTTATAATATTTGGGTGAGAAAAAGTCGTCTTGGTAACATACTAGTAAAATTTCATATTTGGCGGGGACAGTACTTCTTGAAAACAAATGTCTGTGACAAGAAGCCAAAGCAAGGACAACAAAAAACAAAAAGATCCGACAGACCAAGAGAAAATAGAAGAGAAGTGAATAATACCCAGACAGATGAATATGACGGAGAGAGACATTATGACGAAAATATAAACAACGATGAGCAACCGGCGTCTTTTCACGACGGCGCTCACTAAAAACCAAAAATCAAACAGGAATCTTTTGTCACCCCAAGGAGTTTATTAAATTGGCAGGAAACAACGAAAAGAAAAATGGAGTTAATTTAAAATTTGTGGATGGATTTATCAACGAGAAACCAATTAAAATTATGATAGACACTGGATCTGAAATAACATTGGTCAACAGAAAACTAATAGAAGAAGTTAACTTAACAAATTTAATTTATAAAATACCTAGGGTAAATTTAGTGGGCGCAAACAAACGGACATTGGCAACTATAAATGAAGGCATACGAGTAATGGTACGACTGGGCAAGAATATGTATGCACTACAATGTGTAATAATGCCAAACATGTCACATGACATGATAGTAGGAGTGGACGAATTGGCAGAAAAACATGTAGTGATAGATTTTAAAAATAATACGATGAAACTAACAGAAGAAAAAGAAAAAGAACAGGACAAGGAACATGAGAAACAAAATACGGACGAATCAGGTAAAGAACAAACAGTGGAAATGAATTTGGCAGCGAAGCAAGGACAAAGAAGAAAAAGGAGAAAAGGTCAGAAAAAGATAAAAGAAAATGAAACCTGTGGCTCCTCAAAAGAAGAGTTGAGCCCAGAAGAAGAAAATTTGAGAGTATCAGAAACAAAGGAAACCTGGGATTCCTCAAAAGAAGAGACGGGCTCAGGAGAAGAAGAAATAAAGCTAAAAAATAAAAGTGAAAAGAATATGATTGAAACAGTGGTATTTGAAGAGGAGGTATATGCAAACGAGGATGCAGAATGCACGGTAAACTTGTGTGAAGAATCTGAGAAAAAAGACAGAAAATTGATATGTGGAGAAGGGAAAGAAAAAGAATTGCGGTTGATGTTAAGAAACTACGAAAATTTGATCAATGAGGAAAACAGAGTGGCTAAAAAGTACGAACATTCATTTGAGGTGAAAAACTTGGGAAATTTTCGATCAAAGACTTACCCGATTCCATACAAGTATCGACAAGAGGTGAAAGAAGAAATAAATAAAATGTTGGAAGATCAAATCATCGAAAGATGTGATTCACCGTATGTTAACCCGATTGTGATAGTAAAGAAAAGCAGTGGAGAATTGAGATTATGTTTAGATGCCAGGAATATCAACCAGCACACAGTATCACAATATGAATCACCTCTAAACATCGAGGCCATTTTTGGAAGAATCACCGGGTCACACATATTTTCGAAAATTGACTTAAAACACAGTTTTTGGTTGATACCGTTAGCTGAAAAGTGTAGAAACTACACCGCTTTTTCTCTTGATGGTATTGTCTACCGGTTTAAGGTAGTGCCGTTTGGATTGCAGAGTGCTTGTGCTGCACTCGTCCGAGCTCTACATACCATTTTGAATCGCCACGAAGATTTCATAGTTCATTATATCGATGATTTATTAATTTTTTCACGAGATACTCAGAGTCATCTGAAACACATAGAAATAATTCTGGAAGAATTGGACACAGCGGGATTGAAATTAAACATTGAAAAATGTCAATTTTTTCAAAAAGAAGTCATTTATTTGGGTTTTCAATTGGACACCAAAACAGTAAGATTATCCGAAGACAGAGTCAAGCTCATAGATGAATACCCAAGACCAACGAATTTGAAAACATTGAGAGGTTTTCTTGGCACGATTAATTATTTTAAAAAACTGATTCCCGATTTGAGCCAAAAGGAAATCCCTCTGATAAAGTTGCTTAAAAAAGGAATAAAATGGAATTGGAAAGAAGAACAGGAGGAAGCTTTCGAAACATTAAAACGAGAATTCGCAAAAGGAACGAAAATATACCACCCCATTTACAATTTACCTTTTATACTCCGAACTGATGCGTCCATACAAAAATTTGCAGGAGTTCTGTCTCAAATACAAAACGACCAAGAAGTGCCGATATGTTTTATATCTCGAGTGACTAAAACACATGAGAGAAAATATAGTGTTACAGAATTGGAGTTTGCCAGTGTACTATATTGCGTAAACAAATTGAGGTTTTACTTATTGGGAGCAAAATTCACAATCGAAACAGACCATGCAGCTTTAGTACA
This sequence comes from Diabrotica virgifera virgifera, assembly GCF_917563875.1. Classification (NCBI taxonomy): domain Eukaryota; kingdom Metazoa; phylum Arthropoda; class Insecta; order Coleoptera; family Chrysomelidae; genus Diabrotica; species Diabrotica virgifera. The sequence goes on along the minus strand of NC_065451.1, from coordinate 121,705,165 downwards.
TATCATGAAGAATAGATTAGTAAATAATAGAATACATAGAGGCATTCTATTATTACAGGAGTATGATTTTGAGTTCCGATATATAAAAGGAAAAGACAACATAATAGCCGACGCTCTAACACGGGATGAGGACACCGGAAAAAAGGAAACAATTACTCTACAGGTGGGACTAAATAGATTAATACAAGAAGAAGGGATATATTCGTTAAATGAGATAAGGACAAACCAAGAAGACCTAGAGGAAAGAGAGAAAAGAAGAGCGGAAATAGAAAATGACATATATTTTAAGAGAATAGACGGAAAGGAACTATATTTAGTGACACAGACATTGGCCGAAAAGATAATAAAGAAATTACATGAGGACAATGGGCATATCGGTAGCAGAAAAGTTTGGCTCGTTTTTAGGGAAAATTACATCAGCCGACAGGATTACCGCATTGCAAAGGAAATTACCCAGAAGTGCGATGTATGTCAAAAATATAAGAGTCGGAATTTCAAAAACGAAAATGTTGCCAAAAATATTGAAGCCCGAAACAAACTAGACATTGTAGCAATAGATATGTTAAGCGATCTAATTATGACCACTAAAAGGAACAAACATATTCTGGTAATGGTGGATGTGTTTTCAAAATACGTAAAATTATATAGTTGCCGCACCACAAAGGGGCAGGAAATATTAAGAAAAATCGACAATTTTATAGCCATAGTAGGAACACCAAAAAAGATTCTACTGGACAATGCAACGTATTTCCGAAATGATCGTTTCAAGGGACAACTTCGAGAACGAGGAATAGAGACAAATTTTGTCAGCATCAGGCATCCACAGAGTAATCCTTCGGAACGATTCATACAGGAAGTGACGAAATTTCTTCGCATTGCAACAGATGGTCAACATCGCCACTGGGACAGGAAAATGGCGGAAATAGAAAGGTATCTAAATACAATTCCGAGCACAGTAACAAAAGAGACCCCAGAATACATCATGAAGGGTGTACTGCCGATAAGGCCATGGGAAGACCAAGAGCCAAAAGAATATCAACAGGTGATTGAAACCGTACAGAGAAGATTACGGCGAAGCAACGAAAAATATATCCAAAGACAGGAACAAAATAGAAAAAGAAGACCAGTGACTTTCCAAAAGGGTGAAAAAGTACTCGTGAGGGCATTACGAGTATCAAATCTTCCTGGGGGCATTTGCGCAAAGTTGATGCCTGTTTTCGAAGGCCCGTACATCGTGAATAATGAAAATGGGATAAATAGTTATGAGTTGAGGCACAGGAACTCGGAAAAGATCCGAGGAATTTATAATATTCACGATGTATACAAATATCACGAATGAAAGACAGAATTACATGAAGTAGATAGTAAGTTAGGATATAAGACGTAGATTAAAGTAAGGAAATATACAGGGAGTTGGTTGTGCCTCGAGAAAATTTATTTAAAAATGCAGATAAATTTTATCGAATACAAGGCGGGGATTTGTTATATTTCTATTTGATATAAAAATTAAAATTTGATAACTATAAACAATATTCACTTTAATATAAAATATTTTCAATTTTCTCAACCACGGGCATATAAATTTAGAACAACCTGTATACAACAAATTGTTATATGTAATTTTAAGAAGTGATTAGAATAAGCGTACGAAACTCGGAACAATGTGCTTAGAATAAACAAAGTGAATGACGCGTACCATTATCGTTTTTTCGCGGAAGGTCGATCATTAGCCTATGCTAAATAAAACTCAGTGAAATAGATGATAGTTCATTATCGTTTTTCGCGGAAGGTTTCGATCATTAGCCTATGCTAAATAAGACTCATTTGAAAGAGAGAATAGGTCATTAAAATTTGTAAATAGTTAGAAAGTATTTTAGAATGGGAATTAAATATTTTCTTTTGAAATCCATTAAGCATATTTAGAAAGATTAAAAATTGGTTTTGAGGAATATTACGAATGAGAGTTGGTGGTGGAAGATTGATTTGTGAATCTGGAAGGGATATTTAGAAAGTAGGGGAATGGATGACAAAGTGAGAGCAGAATGTTTTGAGCTGTCGAGAAGTGAAGTCGAGTAGTAGACGGTAGTGTTCGAGGAGTGAGAAAGCCGGTGTAGTTCCGTGAGTGTGGAGTATCTATCGTGGAACGAGAAGTAGGCCAGGTCGAGAGTAAAAGAACCTCCTTGAGCCCAGAGTGTCCCGGTAGCTGATAGCAGTTTCGAAAAAGGTAGAACACAGCATCACGACAAAAGCAGGAACGAGAGCTATTCGAGCTAGTTTTTCAAAGGAGAACATCACTGGAAGCCAGGACGAGGTTTGATCGCAGCCAAGGATAGCAGGAAAGGGTTTTGTGTGAGGACATTTTCAGTTCACCAGGAAAAGGTCAGTCTCATTTGTTTGGACATGAATGTATGGGTTTTTCGTATTAAATTCCACATAAAAAATTGAATAACATAATCAATAATATCAGAAAAGCTTCATCAAACTTAAATAGAGTTGTTCCTAATAACTCCTAATAGTTAAATGTTAATAAAAACTTTCAATTGAAAACCAAAAGGAAATAAGATTCCCATTTGTAAATGTTATGTTTAAGAATAATAAGAAATAGCAAATATTAAGCATTGGTTGCCTTTTAAATAAAATAAAAAATATTTTGATTATAATTGTAACCCATATGTGTATTTTTTTACTCTTTTCTTTTCTATCCCGATTAGGAACCATTAAGAAATATTTAGAAGCCACGGAAGTAAGTAATTAATTTATAATTCGCCCTGAGATTGAAAACATATTGATATGTGATCTGGTTAATTAATTGGATTAGTATTAATACATTGATTAAATTAAGTAACATATAAGAATATTATCTCATATCAATAATCAAGATCACATCAATATATATATATATATATATATATATATATATATATATATATATATATATATATATAATATAGCTCAACAGGCCTTAAAGGCCCATGGCTTGGAATTTCTCCACGGTTTTTCTCCATTTTCTCCTGTCCATAGCCGCAGTTCTCCAATTTGATATCCCGATTGTTTGCAGGTCTTCCTTACATGCTTCTAGCCACTTTTTCCTGGGTCGTCCTCTTCTCCTCTTTCCTTCCCCTCTCAGCAGCGAGTCCTTTGCCCACCTTCCGTCAGCCATTCTCGCAAGATGACCTAACCAACTTAGTCTCTTTGTTCTGACCATCTGGCTTATTTCTGATTTCCGGTACAGCTCTCTGATCTCTGCATTTGTTCGTCTCCTCCAAATGTCTTCATCGTTTTTTACTCCCCCGAATATCTTCCTTAGGACACTCCGCTCCCAGATGTTCAGCATATTTTCTTGTTTTTCGTTCATGACCCATGTTTCGCTCCCGTAAAGAACTGTGGGCTGGATCACTGTTCGATATAGTCTTAATTTTGCCTCTCTGGAGATGTTTTTGGCTCTTAGTAGTTTGTGTAGGGCTCCGACTGTCTTTCTTCCTCTCGAGATTCTTTTTTCGATTTCCTGGCTTTCTTCCCCTTTACTTGTTAGCGTTACTCCTAGATACTCAAACTCCGTCACCTTTTTGAAGCAATACTCTTTATTCTCATCGTTTGGATTTTAACTGTATAGGTTAAGCATAATGATATTGTAAGTCTACTTACAGTAATATAATTACGAATCCTTAATTTTTTGTCTCTTTCTATGCACTGCGGCCACCTGTTTTCACTAGACACCACTGAATTTGAAATTTGCTTGTGACAGCCCAAAAATTGAGTGAAATCACGCAGCTATTTCCAAACACGTTTACCTGTATCACTGTTGGTAGAGATGTTATCTACACATATAGGTACGATAATTAATATAAATCCAATGAACATTTTAGAGACAAGAAAATGAAACAACATAGTTGGAAATTCCATGGCACCAAGGAGCATACCTTCGTTTATTTCCTAATCCATTGTAACACACAAAACGAATAAATATTATAATAAATAATAGTATAAATAAATAAACACAAAATTTTGTTTATGGTTTGTATAATCTTTAGGCTATGTTATTGAATTAAGTTACTAGTTGTTTCTACTCATGCGCAAAAATTCCGCTGCGTTAATTTATAAATTGACAAAATATTTTCTTACGTCTGCAGTCCGTTTTTTACGTCTACGTCTACGCTACGTCAAACTATAAACACTGTGTCTAGGTACACGCTAACGTGTAGGCAAATAAAAAAGTTAGGTACACGCGAATTAAACTGCATCAATCCAGTGATGTCACTATTTAGCGTGCGCAGTGACTTTATATTTTGGTACACGCTATTTTGATATGTTTAGTGTTTGTTGTTTGTTTGATATAAAACATTTTTATTAAGGGAAGGGGAAGGAAAGTAAAACTATTCAGATGTTTCAAACTTAATTGTAATAAAACAATGTGTAGGTATATAAAAGTATACAGGGTGAGGCAAATAAAGGGCCTATTAGAAATATCTCGAAAACTAAAGGCAACAGAATCATGAAAATCGTAATAAAGGGGTTTTGAAGGATGATCTATTAAATGAAAATATTTTCATCTCTTTGCAACTTCCGGTTATACCGGAAGTTGCTTATTCCTTCGTTTTTTTAAATAAGGCACCCTGTATATTTTTACATTTTTGGATTCTCTTCGATGTCTTCTTCCTTAAAATATGAGGTTTTGTAATATTATACAGGGTATTTAAAAGATAATTACGTTTATTATTAATTTCGTAGCAAAATTAACACCCTGTAGAATTGTAGTAGTTTGACATCTAAAACTCTACTTACGTTCAAATGATTTTTAATATACTCTACTATTGTTAAGAATCATTAGTATAGCTAAATTTTTAATTTTAGTATAAAGGGTTGGTCGAAACACGGAATGAGTATTTTCTGAGTTTTTTTAAATTGAACACCCTGTATTTTAGTATTGTAATGAAATGATATCTTATGGTACTTTTTTATTTCTTAAGCATTCCCTATTCGCTCCGAGCGTTAACAAAGTGTCAAAGCAAAATCGACCGACCTGCTCATGGTGGCGGTTTTTTGAAATTTTATAAGGACGCTTTGTGTATGTTTAAATGAGACATTTAAAAAAATGCCGTGTCACGCTAGTGATATTATGTATTAATATAAACAGAAAATAAAAACGCACTATAAATTCTTCACTTTCCAATATTGATTATCAGTTTGATTTTGTATGCATAACCTCACTATCGCAGTTTATGTCAATAAATATTTATTAACGAAAAAGAAAATATTTTGTTGCACTATAAATTACAGTATAAATTAATAACTAATGAATTCTAACAATTGTATTCGGTTATTATCACTACAAAATAAAATATTCAAGTTTAACAAAATAATCCCATAAGACTCAATGTTAAAACGTCCTTACAAAATCTGACAGCGTGTCACGTGACTGTAAGTAGAGGGGAGACGCACGGAGCCAATACCTAACTGCTTTAATTTGTGCTTAATTGTTAATCGCACCAACAATTTTACCTAAGTAGGTATTTCGATAGGTAAACCATTATTGGTAATTTTAAGGACCAGTCTGGATTAGTATGTATTTATTTCTGAAAAATTATTTGGGATTGAGTATTTTCACGGCCAATCTAATAAAATTTTACGTCTTTTTTGTTGCAATTATTGTTTAGCTTGAATCACCAATAACTCACAAATTAAAGCAGTTAGGTATAGGGAATGCTTAAGAAATAAAAAGTACTATAAAATATCGTTTCACTACAATACAAAAATACAGGGTGTTCCATTTAAGAAAACTCAGAAAACACTCATTCCGAGTTTCGACCAACCCTGTATACTCAAATTAAAAATTTAGCTATACTAATGATTCTTAACAATAGTAGAGTATATTAAAAATCATTTGAACGTAAGTAGAATTTTAGATGTCAAACTACTACAATTCTACAGGGTGTGAATGTTGCTACGATATTAATAAAAAAACGTAATTATCTTTTAAAATACCCCGTATAATATTACAAAACCTTATATTTTAAGAATGAAGACATCAAAGAGAATCCAAAAATGTAAAAATATAAAGGGTGTCCTATTTAAAAAAAACGAAGTATAAGCGGAAGTTGCAAAGAGATGAAAATATTTTCATTTAATAGATCATCCTTCAAAACCCCTTTATTCCAATTTTCATGATTCTGTTGCCTTTCGTTCTCGAGATATTTCTAATAGGCCAGTTATATGCCTCACCCTATATATAATATAAGTAGGGAGCGGATTTTATGCTAAATGCATATTGCATGCATATTTCGCATATTTGAGAACTTTACTAAATTTTGCATATTTTTAAAGAAAAATGCATATTTTGTGCCTATTTAAAAACATTTAAGTCCAAAAAAAATTTAAATTTTTTAATTCGACACAAAATATTTCCCCGCACAGGCTGTTCTATCAATTCGAGAACTACCTGAACAGAGACGGCTCATTCACTGCCTTTTCATTTTTTCTTAGAAAATACCCGATCTTTACACAAAGTATACTTATAGTGCTTATAGTAGGCCGTTATAAAATGATTGTAGGATGTTAAAATGATGAAGGATGATTTACCGGGAAATCCGAATTTCATTTACTTTTACCATATTTAGTACAATTTGTATCCCAATTTACTACCTATAATTCTGGTGATTTTTAAATCCCCTATTGTTAAGAGAATTTACACCTTTAACCATAGTTTTACGATCTTCTAACGGAAATTGAAATATTCATGCTATAGATCAGATCCCGTTTTTAAACGGCTTTAAAACTTTGGAGGACATATGCGAAATTTTTAATGGAAATTTTGAAATTGATTTTGGTGCAGAATTTTCGGCTTTAATAAGTTATTTTAAATACGCCCCAATTACTTCTGTTGATGTTGAAAGGAGTTTTTCAAGTTATAAAAATATTTTATCTGATCAAAGAAAATGTTTCCTCGTAAAAAATTTGGAAAAACACATTGTAGTGAATTATAATCGAAGATATATAATGATATTGTTATTTTATTTTAAATAGGTAACTATTGGTATCAGTTTTTGTAAAAAATGTAAATAAATTGCATATATAAAAAATAATGATTTTATTTAATAAATAATAAAGTTAATAAATAATATTGCCGCCCCCCTATAAAAGAACCCCCTAGAATAGAATATAACAGAAAATTTGTGGTTTCTCGAAATGCACATTTTTTTAATTTTTGTGCATATCTTGCGCATATTTCGTAATTTTTTACTGCATATATATGCGCATATTTCATCAAATTTGATCGCATGTAAATCCGCTCCCCAAATATAAGTATATATTCAGGTTAGGAAAATAAATATTAGTTACCATGATATATATACAAAATACTGTTAAAATAATTTATATACAAAAGTTAATTATACAAGATTATATTGGTGTTTATTTGTGCTGTGGTGTTTATTTTTATTTATACAGGGCGTTGAACTTGTTACAATTTTCATCGAAAATTGGTTATAACTTTTTAAATAACCTGTATAACATAATAAACCTTTATATTTTTGTGATATGGAAGTTAAAAAGATTTTGAGCATAAAATAAAATATAGGGTGTTCCATTTAAAAAACATAAGTTTGGTCTGCCACTATGTTATCGGCTTAATACCACAGCATACACGCGGCTCAAATTACCGTGTACCAAAAAAACCCAGTCATAGTACACGCTAAATAAAGAAGTCATCGACTTGATGACGTTTAAGGGTGTACCTAACTTTTTTATTTGCGTACACGTTAGCGTGTACCCATGATACTATAAATAAAGTTATTTATAGTATCATGCGTGTACACAGCGAACTATAAACCCAAATTGTAAAAATTGTAATTATTTAAAATATACTGTTAAATTTAAATAACCTAAATTTAATAACCCAAAGTGGTTGATGCTGTTATCACTAAAATAAATAAAAAATAAAATCATCCCAAAAGACGATTTCTACGGAAAAGTTAGTAGCAGTTTTAGTGAAATTTTACCACAGGGCCGTGGCAACACTGTGGGCGTACCGGAAATAGAATCACATTGGCATTGGCATTGTCAATTGTCATTGTCATGTCATAGACGTCATAGTAGCGTCGTTCAGCTTGATGGTGATCGTGATGGTGGTAAATTGGTAAAAATAAAAATCATGCCCTGTTACATAACGGTGGAGGGTGAATGTAATAAGAAAGGGGTACATGTTTTGCAGACATTCTGCCGAAAAAATCAATACATATAATCAAATCATTGAATTCATATTTAACTACATGCAAATGTGTGGTTGATAACAATAAACGTAAGTACCCATATTAATTTAGTTCATCACTTCTCAATAATGCTATTAAGTATTAATTTTTCCCCATACTTTATATTGTTTTAACTACAGTGACTCAGTTTAAATGATGCAGTCGCTACTCAATAACCCTAGATTGTGACAGTAGCTCAATATTTACTTAATTATTACTTAATCCTCTTCCTTCCCACTGGTAATAGGGCATCTACTACTGTTACTCTCCATTTTTGCCGTCCTTATACTTTTTCTCGTCTTTAATATATGTTACATTCCTGCATTCCTGGATGTTTTTCCAGGTTAGGCCGACGTTTTCTGCTTCTTTAATAAATGTTTTCTTCCATGTATTTATCAGTCTCCCCTGTTTCCGTTTTCCTGGAGGTTGTAATTCCAATGCTTGTTTTGTTATGTCTGTGTCTGGTTTCCGCAGAGTATGGCCCAGCCATTTCCATTTTCTCTTTCTTATTTCTTTATGCATTAGTTCTTGTTCCGTTTTTCCATAAGTTTGAGTTTGTGATCCCCTTAGGCCAAATTTTCTTGAATTTTTCTTAAGCATTTATTGATAAATGATTGAATCTTTCTAGTGCTGTTTTGTTATCCTCCAACTTTGTGATCCCTATAATAATACTGCCTTTACATTACTATTGTAAGATTTTTTACTTTGGGGTCCAGTTTTATCTCATTAGATTTCCATATATTATTTAACTTATAGTATACTGTCTGTGCTTTGCTGAAAGTAGGTATACATCATCTGCATATTCAAGATCTTCTATTTGTTCAAAGGTATTCCAGTGTATCCCAGTTTTACCATTGCTGCTTTTACTCATAAGCCAGTCCATGACATTACTTAATATTTATTAGAAAAAATTACATACTGAAATAATTATTATACTTCTATAATTATGCTTCTAAAATAGCGTAAGCTATTTCTCGTATTTGAAATATACCATGTAAATATTTAATTAACAAGATTTAAATATTTACATAACAAGAAATATTTAATTATTTATGTATGATGTTGATGTCACCGCTAAAATAATGCAAACTTTAAAAAAATTCATCATTCATCATCAGCCTCTCTCAATACATTGCTGGACATAGGCCTCCCCGTTTGTCTCCAAAGTGTTCTATCTTGTGCTTTCTGTATCCAGTTTTTTGTTGTCTTTTGTAAGTCGTCTTGCCATCGTATTGGTGGTCTTCCTCTGCTACGTTTATCGGCTCTTGGTCTCCATTCAACCAGTTTGCGAGTCCATCTTCCATCCTTCATTCTGGCAACATGTCCAGCCCATTTCCATTTTAACTTACAGCTTCTTTCAATGACGTCTATGACTTTGGTCTTAGCTCGTAGATCTTCGTTTCTAATCCTGTCTTGCAGAGTGGCCCCTATCATTGATCGCTCCATTCTTCTCTGCGCTACTCTTAGTTTTTGTGTGTTTTTCTTTGTGAGTGATAATGTTTCTGCACCATAGGTCATCACCGATAGCACGCATTGGTCGAAAACTTTTTTCTTCATGTTAGTTGGAATGTCACTCTTAAAAATGTCCCTAAGAGCTCCGTATGCTGCCTATCCTTGTATTATTCTTCTGGATACTTCTTTTGTTTGATTGTCCTACCTATCTTAATTTCGTGACCCAGATATAAATATTTGTCTACCAGTTCTATTTGTTCATTTTGTATTTCAAGGTGTTTACTTGGTACTAAGTTCGTCATATATTTTGTTTTTGTTCCAACCAATTTTGTACCAAGTTCTTCCAATATTTTCTTTATTTGTCCCAAATCATCTGCAATCAGGACTATATCCTCTGCGTAGCTTAGGTGGTGTAGCATCTCTCTGTCCAAATTTATTCCTTTATCACCCCATTCGAGGGTTTTGATCGCTTTTTCTAGAGCTGATATGAAAAGTTTAGGTGACAACGTATCCCCTTGACGGATACCTCTTTGGATTTTTATTTGTTTGCTGTTAGGGTGTAGTTGTATCGAGCTTTTCGCATTTTTATATATATTACATATTAGCCTTGAATATCAGCTATCAATGCGGCTCTCGTTTAGTGCTTCTATAACACTGTTGAGTTCTACTGAGTCAAATGCTTTGTGGAAATCTACGAATGCTAAAACTAAGGGCTTGTTATATTCTATGGATTTTTCGATGAGTTGTTTTATTGTTTGGAGGTGATCGTTTGTTCCAAAGTTTGCTCTGAATCCAGCTTGTTCTCTACATTGATACAGGTCTAATTTATTGTCTAATCTTGTGGTGATTACTCTCGTGAAAAGTTTATAAAGATGGTTTAACAGACTGATTGGTCGGTAATTTTCCAGATCAGTTTTTTCTCCTTTTTTGTACAGAATTGTTTCGGCTCTATTCCATTCAGATGGTATGGATTTCTTTGTCAAACATAGATTAAAAAGATCTTTTATTTTTCTCATTAGAGGTTCACTGCCATTCTTAACAGTCTCGATCACTATTCCATCGTCTGCTGGTGATTTATTGGATTTCATTTTATTCATCGCTTGTCTAATTTCACTAAGAGTTTCTGGCATGAGTTCAGAGCCTTGATTTAATATTGTTTTGCTTATTGCATCTTTTAGCTGTTTGGTTCATCCGTCTGCTTTTATAAAGTTCTCCATAGAAGTCTTCTACTATTGTTAAAAGCTCCTCTCTATTTGTTGTTATTTCGCCCTTTTTGTTTTTTAATTTAATGATCTGACTTTTTCCATTATTTAGTTTTCTTCGCAGACTTTTTAAGCCTTTATTATTTTCTATGGCTTGTTTGATTTTAAGTGTATTATAATTTCTTAAGTCTTTTCTTATTGCTTTCTTGACTTCTCTGTTTATCTCTCTCTTTTGCTCTCCATTTGGATCCATATTGGTATTGGTTTCGTATTTACTAATTTGCATCTCTCTTGTTTTGTGCTTATTTTAACTTCTACTCTTACCATTCTATGGTCACTGCCAGTGTTGAATGCATTTAGTACTTTAAAAAAAGAAAGTTAATAAAGAAAACAAACGTGTACCCATAAAAAAAGAATGCCAATATTTTGTAAGTCTTTCTTCATTAGGGGCTGTCCATTAATCACCTGATGTTTTTTGTTTGGCATTTTTAACCCCCTCCTCCTTGGTGATACATTGTGAGGTTTAAGACCCTCTATATCACATGTCGATCGCTCGGAAGAAAAGGGTTACAACTCGAAAAAACTACTTTTGCAGGAGAAGAGATTTAAGTATTTTTTATGAGTTTTTTCTAATTACCTAATCATTAATTAATAAAACTTTTTGCTTTTTATTTAAATAAGTATTCTAAGTCGGGTTTAATAATAATATAATATTAATACTTTATTTGAAATAGGATAACCTAATATAAACATGCTAAAGTACATATAGTCAAAACAGTACAAGTATTGATATAGTCCATAACATAATTTAAAAAGTAAAAAACTAAAACTAATTTAAAATGTCAATACCTAAAGCCACAAACATTTGATAATTTAAAATTTAAAAAGTAAAAAACTCAAACTAATTAAAATGTCAATATCGAAAGCCACAAACATTTGAATAAAATATTAATGCGATTAATGTAGACACAATAAGTATACATATAAGGCAACAAAATACATTCAACACATCTTATTCTCTATAATATATTTTTTTAAACTGTACTTGAATGTATTAATGTTTCTACAAGTTCTTAAATTGAGAGGTAGTTCATTATATTCTTTAAACCCTTTGCAAATTAAAGAATTCATCATAAAGCTATTTTTAAACTCAACAATATGTAGATTATTTGTACCCCTTGTATTATAATCATGTACATCTCTCTGAAAAGAAACATATTTTTGAAAGTAAGATGGAGCCAACGAGTTCAATATTTTATACACAAAAACCATGGTTAGGTAATGCAAACGTTGACGAACTGACAACTATTCAAGTGATTTTAACATAATCAATATTGGCGTTATTCTACTAGTTCTTAATATGATGTGCATCCCTCTATTTTGAAGTTTTTGTAACTGACTAATTTTATTAAGACTGAATAAATATACAATCGATGCACAGTAATCAAAGTGTGGCTGTATTATTGTATTATATACAGTTACTTTAGTCTCAGTCGACAGATTTTGAGCTATTCTGGTGAAAAAGTACAATTTTTTTGAAATTTTTTTACTTATATACTCAAAATGTCACATCAAATGACAGCACGTTATCAAGCTGAAAACCTAAATATTTTGCCGTTTTTACAATTTTGATCTCTTCATTGTTAATGTGTAAATTAATCAGATTTAAATTTATTAAACTATACTTATATTTAGTAGTAAAAATAACAGCTTTGGTTTTATCAATATTTAGTTTTGATTTATTCATGTTGAGGTATTTATTAACTCGATCAAGTGTTCTGTTCATCTTCTCTACAGCATTCTCTAACTTAACATCACTACATGCTATCAAAGTATCATCAGCAAAAAGATTGATAAATTCACAATCCAAAAACAAATCTATATCATTTATATACAGTATGAAGAGGGGTGGTCCAAGGACACTACCTTGAGGTACCCCTAACAAAATGTCTTTCTCAGTTGATACTGTATTATTAAAACATACTTTTTGCCTGCGATTGCTTAGATAATCTTCAAACCAACTTAAAACCTTACCGGAAACTCCATATTGTTCAATTTTAGCTAATAAAATGTTTCTATCAATGGTTTCAAAAGCTCTTTTCAGATCCAAAAAAATTCCAATAGTATATTTACCATCTTTTATATCATTCTTTAGCTTGCAGATTGTTAGTTGTAATGCAGTTCCACAAGAATGGTTCTTTCTAAACCCAGATTGATTTTCTATTAAAATTGAATTCCTTTTTACATGTTCCATTAATTGCTCATAAACAACTAGCTCCAGGAGTTTCTCAATTGTCGGTAATGTATTAATAGGTCTAAATTCCTCAGCCTTATTTGTATTACTCATCTTTTGGATAGGAATAATTGTACTAGTTTTAAGCTGATTTGGCACCTTACCAGCATCCAGTGACGTATTAATTAAGTTTAGTATGATGTGACCAATTGTCTCATAAATTTCCTTTAACGTTCTACCATTTAAAATTTCATAGTTAGAATATTTATTATCCAACACATTCATAAATGAACCTAACTCTTTCAAAGTTAATTGTACAAAATTGTCAAATGGCAAATAAAGATTACAATTTACATTTATCCAATCATTAAAAAAATCTGTATGACTTACAATACTAGAAATACTCTCAACAAAATATTCATTAAAACCCATAGATATGTCCATACTGTCTCTTTTAACGGCTATTTCACCAGTGATGTTACATCGAAATTGAACACATTTAGGTGTATCTTTTGTATTTGTATTGACAAATTTTTTTAGTGTCTTCCACATTTTTTTAGGATTTGATCTATAATTATCTATTTGATTATAATAGTATGCTGATTTTTTGGACTTTAAAGTACTAACTACATCATTTCTATGTTTTTTGAAATTATTCCACATAACTTGTTTTTGTGTTTCATGACCACATGATTTGAAAGTCTTATATGCATCATCGCGAATTTTAATTTTTTTATAAACCTCATTATCAAACCATGGTAATTTAGGATTATGTTTACAAGTCTGAATAGGTGTATTATTATCAATTTCAATTTTACAATTTTCATGTATTTGTTGGTAGATAACATCCACATCAGTAGAATCCAAATTCCAGTTATATGAAATTAAGTTAGTTTTTATTTTCAAATAATTTTTTTCATTTAAATTTCTATATTGTTTAATAATCATATTAGATGTGGATTTCGTATTAATAAGATTTACTGATATTACTGAGTGATCACTAATTTTAGGAGAATCATGAACGTTGGATGTGATTTGATCCTTATTTGTAAGTACATAATCAACTAACGTTTTACTTGTATTTGTTATGCGTGTTGGTTTGTCTATTACCTGTCTTATACCATAGTTTGATAATAGGTTCTTAACCTTCTTAACATAAAAAGTATCAGCAAAAAAATTCAAATTAAAGTCACCGATTAATACAAAATTGTAATTCCTAGCAATAATACAATCACACATATTTTCAAAATCATCCAAGAACTTAGCATCACAACTTGAAGGCGAATGATAGAGACAACCCACCAACCAAATAGACGATAAAAAGGTAATTTTAACAACCTTGCACCAATAATTTTTGTTCAGAACAAAAGTTTTCACAACAGAATACTCATAACTACTTTGAATATATATTAAGACTCCGCCAGTATGGCGACTAGTTGAATCACATCGAATGCATTTGTATTTTTCAATGTAAATTTCCTTCTCTTCAACATCAGAAGTTGTTCTAGTTTCGCTAAGTAGCAACACTTTAGGATTATAGCAAAGTAAACTTTGACATATTTGATCATAATTACCAATTATACTTTGAGCATTTACATATCTCTGATGTTTGGGAAAAAGGGCTTAAGTCAGAATTGCACATCGATAATGTTTTGATGATTTCTGGACCAGAAAAATCGGCTCTTTTTATTGGTACATACAGTTTAAGTCTACAACAGTAGTAGACTTAAACTGTATGTACCAATAAAAATAGCCGATTTTTCTAATCCAGAAATCATCAAAACATTATCGATGTGCAATTCTGACTTAAGCCCTTTTTGCCAAACATCAAAGATATATAATATCCGTATTAACAGGTATACTCTGATAAATACTATTTACATTATTACAATAAGAAAGCTGTTGGTTTACTGTATTGGAAGTTGTTAGTTTTTTGCTGCCATTATTTTGGGTACCCCCTTAATATACCTAATGGTTAAGTTAATCTCACCATTCGCAACCCTACTAGTTAACTCAGTTCTTACTTTCAAAAGATAATCACGTTGAAGTTTAGTTAAGTCAGATTTTATATGTAAATTACCTAACACAGTCTTATCAACTTTATTTTTATTTTTCAAAATATTAAGCACTTCTGTTTCAGAGTTTAATACTACTTTGATTAACCTAGGCTTAGCATTGACTACATTAGTTTTTTTGCCAAGACGAAAAACATGTTTTAAATTCACACTACTGCAAATGGTAGTTACAGCAGCTACAACTCTGCTATGATCATCAGCTTCTTTCTCATGGACTGCAGGCTTGGTAGAGTCATCCAAATTGTAAATAATCAGATTACTTGATTTCTTTTTTCTTTCTTCCAATTCTTCCAGAAATGCATCAACGTTACTTTCCAATGGGCAGATGGAGTTAGTAGCATCTATTTTGACATGCTTACTGTTAGAACTAATGCTCAAAGACTCATTTGCGGCAGTAGTTAAATTATTAATTGTATCCTCAATTCTTATGATACGTTTTTCAATAGAAATGAATTTTCTCTGAGTGTTGGAGTTATGATCTTGAACAGCCTCTTCTAATACATTGATACGTTTTATAAGATCTGGAATCCCAATTACATTTTCTCGACATGGGGGGCAATAAAAAGGCATAACTCCAGATACCATCACTATAACACGAATTTCAGAAGAGGAGAGGTTGGAACACTTCTTGCAATAAATTCTTTTACATAGGTCACAAGGAAAACCAAACAATTCCGTTTTGCTTTCTTTAAACACACAATCATAATTACATTTAGCACATTTTCCTGTTGATCCCATGGTACTGGATTATTTAATAAAATTATTTAATAAAATTTATTCAAGTTCAAAATTGATACGCCACTGCCTTTTGAGTTCAGAACTCATTAACATAAACAAAACGAGTCAGAAATGACCTGGTTCACACCATAAAAATGAAATTAGTTTTTATATTGGTAAAAAGAATTACCTTAATTACCAGTTTAATGCAATGTAGACCATTAAAATAAAACTGTTTTACAAAGTTTTTCTGATCAGATGAAAGGTTATCACTTGTACTTTACTTTGATACCAAACTTAACTTTGATTATTAAGTATTTCCACACAAAAACTTGAATTTAGAGGAGCACAAAAATACACGTACTGTTTTGATGAATAGTAGGTAGTTTCGATCTATTAAATGACATAATTGTGACTTTTCCAAGTTTTTATTTATTATAAAAAAATACATGCAACAGTTTTGTATTAAAAATTAATAGATGTTCAAAAATATAACTTAATTTATAATTATTTAATACATACCTAAAATTTAACGTTACAATAAAAGAATTTTAATTAAATCATTACAAATTATATAATATGGCGGAACATATTTTTTCTTTTCGACCAATGATATCAAACCTGTTTTTTTGCCTCTGGTATTCCTGGTTTCATGGAATATGCGTTTTTTATTTTGATTTGTTCTATATTAATAGTTTTTCTCGAACTAATTATTTCCGCTTGGCAGACATCTGTATCTTCAAAAAATTTTTATAAAATAATGTATTTGGATTATTTTTTTCCAATTTGATTACTCTAAATGACAAAGTTTTTACGTTTTTATGGATATTCACAAACAAGTCAGAAGTTAATTTTTTTAAATTTATAAAAGGTAATTTACTTTATGTGCTTTTCCGGTTTTTTTGCTGCTCTCATAATGCAAGCATACTGATCAGGAACGTAAATAGGGCTTGATTTTCTGTATAGTTTTATTGCCTTTTCTATTGTCGCGTGTACACTATCACCTTCATTTTGGCTATGGCCGGAAACAAGAAATTTAGGTATGGGTGATTGAACTTATATTTAATTTAATATTGCATAAATATAAAGAGTTATTATAAACATGTTTTTATTCTGGCCTTTACAGTTGTCGGAATAAGGTATAACATTTATCTTCTTCATTTTGATTTCTTATATTTTCTAACAATTTAAAAAACAGGAGCCTATTTCATTCGCTCCCCTTTGAGCATCACCGTCATGCCACATGAAGCAAGTACCTTGGTGATTTTTAATATCATACAAAGTAAAATTTAGCACCTTAAGCTTTGAAACATAATAGAAAGCTGCAGTATCTCCTGCAGGACAAGGCAAAACTGCCTGTAGATCAAAAACAATTACAGTAGACTTGCGATTATCCGAGGTAACTGGGACCGTGACTACCTCGGATACGGAAAAACTCGGTTAACACTGAGATTGGTTATATTGATAGAAAAACACGTGAATAATCATAACTGTGGATATTTTAATGACAAAATTAATACAGAAGAGATACAATTTTAATACATTAAAAAGATAAAAACATTTACCTTATTAATATTACTGTTTAAAAAAGTATTTGATTTTGTATAAGCTTTACTCCTCTTTTTGATTTTGAGACGGCGATGTTGTGCCATGGTTGAAAATTGTAACTCACCTGTTCTGACTTTTGCCTCAGTTAACCGAGGGGCTCGGATGACAGAGATTTGGATAATCGCGAGTCTACTGTACTTTAGTTTTTTTTGGTAGTACAGTGGAACCCCGATAAGTCGGCCCCCGATAACCCGGAACTCCGGCTAACCCGGACCGATTTTTATCAGACAAACGTTTCAACAATAAAAATGTATTGCTGTTACAAAATCTCGTGAACCTAATTCATTCATTTGGTGACGTCAATATACGAACGAAACGATTGATGAATCCGACATTACTGAAAATATCAGGGTGCAGATGGGACCCTGTCGCGCAATTCGCAGCAAATAAAATAGTCGTATGTTTTTGGCTTCATTTTATTTCGGTTATACATACGCATTTTCAAGGTTCACGAGGTTTTGTACCAACTCTATGTAATATAATATTTGAGAGATAATGGAACCGGATTGAACTACATATAGCATAGTAAAAATGACTCATGGTACACCACATTCATTGTCGAAAACAACAGGAACCTGTATTATCCTTTATTTTTTTGAAACTGTCTGTGTTAGCATTGTTTAGAAAAGACTATTAAAATTCTTTTTTTAACAATGGTCTTAGTCATCACTCTTATTAAATAACATAAATCAGAGACGGTATTGTGTGTAGTAAAGTCGTATTATTGTTCGCTTCCGTTTTGTAATCGTTCGTAAATTTATTCAGATTTTGTGTTTGCGTGTCTTTTGTCTATAAGGGCAACAAAACGTAAAAATGTTGTAGTGACAATGGAAAAGAAACTAGAAGCATTAAGTAGAAATGATAAAGGTGAATCTTGCAGCATTATATTATGGTGTCGGTACATCTACAGTATCGGATTGGAAGAAAAATAGAACTAAAATCGAAGAATTTTTTTTTCAAAATGATAACAAAAGACAGTTTGGACAATCGGTGCAAAGCTAATAAAGCTAAGAATGAGACTTTTGACGACGCTTTGTATGTGTGGTTTTGTGTGGAATGCGAACGTGGTTTACCAGTGTCTGTGTGACAATTATAACGGAGTTTATCTGTAAGCATACCATATTTTATTAATTTTTACCATTTTCTCCGGCTAACCCGGATTTTCGATAACCCGGATCGGCCGCGGTCCCAATTAATCCGAGTTAACGGGGTTCCACTGTATTTATTTATTTATTTATTTATTTACAGTCATTATCTGTCACATACATTATTTCAGTCATTATCTTTTTCTTTGTGACTTAAATCCTTTTCTTTTAAATGTTTCTGATATTTTTCTTAAATATTTTGCTGCTCAATAATAGTGGAATTTTTAAATTGCAAACAAAGGTCGAATTGATCTTTTTTGGGTATAAAAAACCCAATATTTAATTCCTCCTCAACAAAAAAAATCCCCTTTCAAATCTAATAGTAAATTAAGATGACACCCAGCAAGTATCCTTTGGGTTCGGTTTGTGTATGCCATATTTAAGACTACTTGATGCTAAAAATAAGATGTCCACTAAAAATCCTTAATTTGGCAACAAACATTGTCGTTTGTCAAAAATGTAACACCCATGGACACTGTATACAAAACACCTTCGTTAACTAAACTGGTTAATTTTGATGAAAAAACTATCAAATTTTTTTTATAATTAACCCTTAAGTACTAACATCTTAAATCAATGGCGTAAACACTAACTAACCGCCTGACAGACGGGTTTAACATTTTACTGGATGTTTTTTTTTGTTAAACATTTTAATGCAAAAAAATATTTCGATGACTTACTGAAAGTATTACTTATCTAAAAAATACAGTACTTGATCTAGTTTTTCTACACGTATTAAAGTAAAAAACATTATAACAAGAATGGAAGGATTGTTTGTGTGACTTTTTATTCCTGACAAAAAGTGTGATAAAAATTAAACAAATTAAAGAATCGAGATAAAAATTTATAATCGAGTTAAACAAAGAGTAGTAAACATAAAAATAAAATAGTTTTTAAAAAATTTTAAAACAGAAAAAAACTGACAGGCACTAAAATTTGTACAGTGTAGCAATGGTAGTCAGTGGCAACATTTTCGTCACAAATTGATCCCATTTCGCTTATGTCGTCTTCTACCTCATCAAGTCATTTCAAGAGAGTTTCCTCATAGTCATTATCCCCTTATTTGAACTTTTTGACGAACTGGGGTACATTATGTTTAATGACAAACTGGGCGCAAACACTAACACCCCGTCTATTAGACGGAAATCACACTTTGAGTCTAAATATCTTTCGAATAACAACCTCCCGCAAATTGCCGACTTCAATACTACTAAATAATAACCCAACTTGAAAAGTCATAAAAGGGTGACCTTCAAAATTTTCTAGGAATGGAAATATAACACTTTCAACAAGCGACGCCGTCTGAGAGACGGTGTGTTAGTACTTAAGGGTTAAACGAACTTTTAATAAGTACACACAAAAAATATTTAAATCATTTTATATCTCGACTTGCAACAAATGCCTAGGTATTTAATATTTTTTAATGCACGAAAATGCACAAATACGAAAATGCACACCTAGCAGCAGATTTTAATTTTCAGAAACTTAACCTCACAAGCTTCATACTGAAAAATCAACTTTAACACATTAATCTTTCTGGGCCCATAACCAATATTAGGTTCTTCAAATAATGTTTGGAAAATGTGTTGAATATATTCTTTATTTTATATTAGGCGTGTTACATATTACTATTAATATAAAAGGATGCTATGCATTTTCTTGACATTATTATATATTGTATGACATGACAGTTCTTACAGAGAACAGGGAATTGTCATTCACTATTGCCAACACAACATTTTAAAGGTTTGTTCACACAATTCAGTGTACTCTAACAAATTTTATAAAATAATTTATTCATTTTTAAGTTTTTAGACTTATTATACTCTGTTTTAAAAAACCTGGTTTAAACCAAATCAACCTGGTTTAAACTAAAAAACCTGGTTTTTTGGTTTTTTCGAAAAAAACCGTGGTTTTTGCCAACCCTAGCTAAACACAGTTGCTCGAAATAACATAGTGTAGTTTACCTCCGAGGTTCAGATTTATTTATTTCATCTATGAGTTGTTCTGAAGCTATTTCCTTGTGGCATTTTTATAATCAACTATTTTTAATGGGAATAAGCCACAATTTTACCAAAAAAATGATTTTATAACGTTTCGAAGCCCAAATCGGGTTTCGTTGTCAAAATACAAAATTCTTCTAATTCGTAAGTATTTGGTCTTACATTTAATTTACTTTCAAAAAACTAATACCAAATTCTGACTTTAATATGTTTAAATTATAAATAATATTAATAATACACAGATATACAATAAGTAATACTAAAATATAAAATTTGTACTAACTCGATATGTTATTGACTTACTAATCGTGTTATTTTCTTTCTATTGACTTCCTCTTTCAGTATGGGTAACCACATCCTACTGCATTCTACTGAGGAATTTGCGATTCTACAATTGGTTTCATTTAGCATAATTAGAGCCGCTTCTTTGATTTTTCTCTTTTTACTATCTGATTCTTTCAGGACTATACTTGAATCTTTCCACTGAACTCTATGTTCATTATCAGATGCATGGTGACATATTTGAGATCTATCAAATTCTCTATTTTTAATATAAGACTGATGTTCACTTATTCTAACGTTTAATGGTCTTGATGTTTCACCTATATTTTATATATGGTATTTTATAAATGCAATTCTTTGTTCTTTCTTGTTCATTGTTAGGTTTAGTTTTAGATAGAATAGATCTCAATGTGTTTGTTGTTTTGAATGTTGAATTTATTTCTAATTGTTTTAAGTTTCTCGGATAGTCCTTTTATATATGGTATTGATATTTTCCTCGTATTATTTCTTGTGAATGTTGTAGGATCCCGTTCTAAGTTGTTCTGTTCCATTCGATCCAATCTTGACAATTCCTTATTTATAAACGATAAAGGATAATCATTTTTTAATAAAACAGATGTTAACAATTGTTTTTCTTCTAAAAATGAATTTTCGTTAGAACAAGTAATTTTGGCTCTATCATATAAGGATTTAATGATTCCCTTTTTAACGTTGATGTTGTGATTTGATCTGTAATTGAGATATCTGTTGGTTTGTGTTGGTTTTCTATACACTTGAGTCTCATATCCAGTATCCTTCTTTGAGACTAAAACATCGAGGAAAGGCAAAGTATTATTGTATTCCTTTTCCATTGTAAATTTTATTGTCTCTTCTTGATCGTTTATAATATTCAGGAATGTATCCAACAATTCTGATCTATGAGGCCATATTGAAAACACATCATCTACATATCTCCACCATACTGTGGGTTTTAAATTTTGTTTAGAAATGATGTTATTTTCGAAATCCTCCATAAATATATTAGCCAATAATGGAGATAAAGAAGAGCCCATTGCTAGACCAACATTTTGTTTATAAAATTCATTATTTAGTTGAAAATAGGTATTATTAGTACATAATATCAATAACTCCATTATAGCTGATACATTTAGTCTTGCCCTAGTTGTCAACGTATTATCATTTTCTAATTTCGTTTTAATTATGTTTAAAGTTTTATCTAATGGTACATTTGTAAATAAACTGTTTATGTCAAAATTTACTAAAATATTATTTGGATTAAATTCAATATTTGATAATTTGTTTAAAAAATGTTGTGTATTTTTTATAAATGTGTCATTATTATTTGCAAATGGTTTTAAATTATTTAATAAAAATTTTGATAGTTCACTGCAAGGAGCATTGATGGTACTATAAATGGGTCTAAGTGGAATATTCGCTTTATGAATTTTCGTTACCCCATAAAAATGTGGTGTCTTACTGTAATGAGGTGTAATTAATTTTCTTTGATAGTATGTTAGATCATTTTTAAATTTGAATAAAGTTCTATAGATTTTGTTTTCCAGTGTCTTCGTTGGATCCTTCCTTAATTTGGTATAAGGTCCATTTTGTAATTAGATCTGTAATTTTGTCCTCATATTGTATTTTATCCATTATTAAAGTTGCATTTCCTTTATCTGCTTGTAGGATTGGTATGGAGTCATCATTTTTTAAAGTTTTTAAAGCTTTCATTTCCTCTTTGCTGATGTTCTGTTCAATTTTATTAGATTTTTCCAATTCAAGTTTACATATTACCCTATATTGTTCTTTTTCATGATTTGATAAAAACTGGGATATTATTTCCACTGAGCTAATTATGTCTAATTTTGGAATAGATGGATGAGTAACCAGAGTAACAGCAAAGTTTAAACCTTTTGACAATACCAAATTTTCCATTGCATTTAAATTTCTATTTGATAGATTGACAACTGTCGCTAATATGTCATTATTTTTATTTAGTTATCAAAAGCATGTATACTATTTTGTTCTAAAAGAATATTAAATTTATTTAAATGTATATTTCTTTGTTTTTGATATGAATTTTGATAAATTATTTGTAAACTAAAAATAATTCAATCAAAATCAGAATTTGATATCATTCCGAAAAGCAAATCTTCAATACTTACGATGTCTTGTTCAATAAAAAATAAATTTGACCTATGAAATTGTAACCTTTCCGGGATCATCGATAAACTGACTCTATGTAGAATATTTTGGAGTATTCTGCTTGAGTAATTGATTAGTAAGTCAATAACATATCTAGTTAGTACAAATTTTATATTTTAGTATTATTATTGTATATCTATGTATTATTAATATTATTTATAATTTAAACATATTAAGTCAGAATTTGGTATTAGTTTTTTGAAAGTAAATTAAATGTAAGACAAAATACTTACGATGTCGGGATAGTATCACGAGGTTTTTTCCTGGTTTTCCCTCGTGATTTACTATGGAATCTCTAACGCGAGAATTTTACTGTCATCGTTGCATTTGGTTGTCTTTTTAAAGACAGATCACATGCTATGATTTTTTTGTGACGGATATTCTTGAGTTGGGATTGATTTCATGTAATCGAATGAACTATCTTTTAGTAAAGTCGTCCCAGGAACGCAACTCATAAATATTGGCGATATCATTTTAAAGTCTTCTACTTTAAAATGTATACTTAATATACGTCTGAATTGCCAATATAAATGAGTCAGATTAAATAAATTATTAGAAGAATTTTTTTACTTGGCAACAAAATTTTTGTTTATTTTAGTAGTATTTTGTATTTTGACAACGAAACCCGATTTGGACTTCGAAACGTTAATAAAATCATTTTTTTGGTAAAATTGTGGCTTATTCCCATTAAAAATAGTTCATCTATTAGTCTTTTCTTTTTTCTCATTAGATAAGATGCAAACGTCATTTAAATAAAAATAAACAAAGTTATAAATTTGAAAAAATTTCTGATTTTCTTCATTGTTTTTTTAAAGTATTAAATAAAAAAATATTTCTGGTACATTAGGTATTTAATAACTTTAATGATGGAAAATGGATGTATTCTTTCTTTTCTATATGATTAAAGAATAGTTTCAGTTTCATTTTAAAAGAATTTAGGTACCTTAGTTTGTGTACAGTGGAACCCCAATAAGTCGGCCTCCGATAACTCAGAAGTCCGGCTAACCCGGACTGATTTTCATCAGACAAAACAAATATTTTTTCACTTTGACTGAGTTTTTTACCAAAAAATAAACAATACTGTGCACAACTGTACATAATTTAGACGTACTATGCATATCTATTTCATGTTTTTGTGATTATAATGTGTATTTGTTTATTATTTATATGTATCTTATTAATTTTTACCATATTCTCCTGCTAACCTAGATTTTCGATAATAATAATCAGTATCAGCCTTCGTCCTGATTAATCCGACTTAACGAGGTTCCACTGTACATATAAATTTTTGCCCTGTATTGTTATGTCTAAAATATTTAAATGATTATGCCCAGGGTAAACACAAAATCACATATCCATTCAAAACTTGTAAATTTAGAAAATTTGTTGCTGATTTTCATTTCTAGCAATTTCCTCCCTTAATTCGCAGCATCTTTTAAAAACTTTTGCTAAACTTAGCCATTGAATGTGATTACAGTATAAGACATCAGTATGTTCTGTTTCTAACTTTTCCAAAAATGCTATGACTTCACGATAATTTAGTCCTCTTGAACGAATAAAATAAACAATATTACTTATAACTAAAAACGATAATTTAGTCCTCTTGAACGAATAAAATAAACAATATTACTTATAACTAAAATGACGTTGTCTACATGCCAAACATTTTTGCTCAATACCCACTGATGGATTATGCAGTGATAATAAATCATGTTCTGGAAATTGTTCATGAATGTAATATTTAAGTTTTCTCAACATTCCAATATTTGCTTCGCTTAAATAGTGCTCTGTCAGTTGTTTTAGTTGAATAAGGGGTAATTTATAGTTTTTCTAAAATTTCCCGACTACTTCAAAAATATTGTTTCCAGTTGTTTGAGATTTCATGGATTCTGTTGATAACAGTTCTTTATAAATATCTAAATCGGTGTTAATTGCTTGAGTAAATATACTCAATTTTTTTTGCTGCTGTCCTTAGTCCCCCTGTATCATAGGAATAGAATTTCTTTTCTGAATGTGATGTTTTAAAGTATATAGATGCTAGAATCGGATTTAAATCTGATCTGGGCTATATGCTGGCCAGTGTAATTTTTAAATTGCATCTCATCAAGCATAGTATTCACTATGCTAGCGACATGAAGACGGTTGGAGCATTAGCACCAATATGTCATATTATGGCTTTCAAATGGCAAAACATGGTGCTTTAAAATGTTTTCAATATACATATCAGTTTTCATTTGCCTAATCACCTCCACGTGTTCGGTATGTCCTTTAAAAGCAATACTGCCTGTAGCAGTACGCCGCCACCACCAAAACTAACGCTTTGTTTGCCCACCCCTGAGGTAGATGAATCTTTTGTACTACCCTGTGCACTTTTTTAACCTTTAGTGATAGGCAGCCTAAAGTCCTTAGTGATAGGCAGCCTAAAGTCCTTAGTGATAGGCAGTAGAATTTTTCTGGCCATGCAATTTTTTGACTTCTTCCAAATCATCATATAAAGTTCTTTGAAATTTCGTATAATAGCCTTTTAACGAACTTGAAGATGAATACAGGTATAATAAGTCATTAAAACAGGTTGTTTTCAGTGTCAAGTTTTCATAAGAGAAAAAAAGCTTCTTTTTCGACAGACAATGAGTTTAATTGACAGACAAGTTACTGTCAGTCCCAAAGAGTCAGTATTGTCATGTCTGGTTCGTTTTTCATTTTCATTTCAATGTGACCATGAACATTGCCTGCTTCCATATGAGTATGACTCTTCACCAAAAACTTGTGATCTATTTGCTGAATCTGTGGGAATATCTTAAATAATTCTTCCAGCTGTTGTATTGTGTTCCAGCTGTTGTCCAAATTGATGCCAACAATTTTTTTTCTCTTTTTATCATATCTCTTACAACAAACTTTTTACTTTATTTGTGACATACTTGTCTCTTGGAACCCTATGGACCGAAACTGAAAATATTTCACATACTTGAAACCATATTTCATTATTGATTAGACCGCCATCTAAAAATGATTCAATGTATTTCAAATATCATTCGATGCACAATTCTTTATTAAATAAAATCCTTTACAAAAATCGATTTTGTACAAAATGTCGCTTTGAACCCTATGGTTCTCAATCTTTGTAGTATGCTAGTATGTATTCAATTATCGACTTTTCTGATTCTCTTGGTCCTTGCCTAGCAAATGTATGTATATATTTGTGTCGGTAATGTGTTTGTTACTACAAGATACTCTCTCTGTAACGAACACGGTTATTATGAGCTTTCCCTTATATATACATACATAATCGAAAACCCCTTATACCCGTAGGTGTTGAGGTGTACAATGTACAAGCTCCCTTAAATTTTTTCTACAAATTTACTCCACTCTTTTCTGTCTCTAGCTAGTTAATTCGCCTCACTCCAAGTCTTCCTAAATACTTGTTTACTTCTATCTGTTCGATTATATTTCCTACAATGTTAGTGTTTATTTTTGTATTGTTTTTTAGAATAGAATAGAATAGAATAGAAATATGCTTTATTGTCATGAAAAATTTAACAATTTTATAGACAAAGCTTACAAGAATCATAAATAAAAACAATAACAAATACAATTTACTAAAATTATACAAATCGTCAATATAAATAAAACATAATAAAGTCAAATAAAAATCAGTAACAATCTATTGCAAAATTAAAAAAAAAAAAATTGCAAATTGCGTAATCTACCTGAAGAAATTTAATAAGTAATTTAATAAGTTATGCTGCTGCATATGACACTCAAATATAGATTAAGATTCTACTTATACATAACAATACTGTAATTTCTTAGTTATTGGTTAAGAAACTCTGCTATTGAATAATATGGTCTTTCAGATAAATAGGCTTTAGTCATTTTACGGAACTTGGGGAAAGATGTTGCAGATTTAAGTTGTAGAGGGAGATGGTTGTATAGTTTTTTTGCAGAATATAATATAGATTTCTTTACTAACTCACTGGACGGGATCGGTAAATAGATGTCAAAAGTAGAATTTCTGGTGGAATAGTCATGTCTAGGTCTTTCTGGAAAAACATGTAGATGTTTACGAATTAAGCAAACAGTTTCTAAAATATATAAAGAAGGTAATGTTAGAATTCTGTGATCTTTGAAGTAGCTTCTGCAATGTGTTGTTCTTCTGAGGCCAAACAGATATCTGATTGCTCTTTTTTGCAATTTAAAAATAACATCGGATTGGGCAGCTGTACCAAAACCCCAAAAAGGCAGACCATATCGAAGATGGGACTCGAACAATGAAAAGTATGTTATTTTGGAAGAGGCTAAATCCATTTCCTTAGAGACAGATCTTATTGCAAAGCAAGCTGAGGATAGTTTCTTGCTTAACACATCGATATGAAGGGACCATTTAAGGTTGCTATCTAAAAAAATACCAAGAAACTTTACAGAATCAACGATACTGATCTGGCTGTTATGAAGAGGTAAGGGTTGAAGAGTTCCTTTATAGGGTAATGCTACTGTTTTATCTACGTTAAAAGAGAGTAAATTAGAATCTGACCAGGATTTTATTGTGAGTAGATCAGAAGTTATAGTAGCATGAAGAGTTGCGATATTTGAGTTGCTCCAAGTGATACTGGTATCGTCAGCAAAAAGAAAAACTTTTCCATCGATTTTTAAACTAGTAATGTCATTAATAAAGATAAGAAAAAGTAGAGGACCCAATACTGAACCTTGCGGTACCCCACATACAACATTTTTGAGACTAGAGTCTGTATCATTTGCTCTAACCAGTTGTTTCCTATTTTCCAAGTAAGATTGAAACCAGTTCAAAGAAATACCTCGAATTCCATAGAAATCTAGTTTTTTTATCAAAATGTCGTGATTTACACAATCAAAAGCTTTGGCATAACCACAAAAAACAGTGGCAGTGTGGAGATTATTGTTTAATGCTTGATAAACCTCATGTAGTACAGAAAACATGGCATCGGTGGTACATTTATTATTTAAAAATCCAAACTGATTTTGTGATAAAATCTTGTTATCAACGAGAAAGGACATAAGTCGGGCTTTTAGGAGTCTTTCAATAATTTTGGAGAGTACCGGTAGTAATGCAATAGGTCTATAATTGCAGGCAATAGATTTTTCACCACCCTTATGAAGAGGAATAATGATGGCCGTCTTTAGGCACTCTGGAAATTTACCTTTCTCGAAAGAATCATTTATTAGAGAGATGAGGACTCCCAACACACTGTCTGGGAGATTTGAGAAAATTTTTATGGATAGTCCATCGGTACTACAGGAAGATTTGCTTTTGATACTATTGATTGTTTGGATCAGTTCAGATTTACCAACCGGTCTTATAAAGAATGAATTCGAAACCTTTCCTGAATTAGGGAGATAGGAAATGGGATCTTGTTGTGACACAATAGTTGATGTTATATTTTTACTCACATTAACAAAATATTCATTTAGATTTTCTGGGTCTGGAAGGGAAAACGTTTGAGCTGTGTGAGTTTTATTT
The DNA here is from genome assembly GCF_917563875.1 of Diabrotica virgifera virgifera. Taxonomy (NCBI): domain Eukaryota; kingdom Metazoa; phylum Arthropoda; class Insecta; order Coleoptera; family Chrysomelidae; genus Diabrotica; species Diabrotica virgifera. Next base: position 121,676,509 of record NC_065451.1, on the reverse strand, counting down.
CGAAGATCGTTTATTATGGACCAAGTTTCTTTTGCAACACTTTTGGAGCTTCTGAGACGATTTTGATAATACAGTGGAACCTCGATAACTCGGATTAATCGGGACCGCGGCCGATCCGGGTTATCGAAAATCCGGGTTAGCCGGAGAGCATGGTAAAAATTAATAAAATACGGTATACTTATAGATAAAGTCCGTTATAATTAAAATAACATGAAATATATATGCACAGTACACATCTAACTTACCTATAGTTGTATAGAATAGAGATAGAGTATAGTATAGACAGTATAGAGTGAGTATTGTTCTTTCGGTTGTGTCAATTTCGTCTGCCATCGGAACAATGTTATGTTATTTAAGAACAGTGGCTCTTTCATTGTTTAAAAGACCATTGTTTAAAAAATTATTTTTTAAAAGACAGTTGGAAATAAATAAAGAAATAACAGGTGCCTGTTGTTTGCGATAGCCTCAGATAATTAACATCGCTCTGCCGTCGCCGCCGTGTGCCATGAGTCATTTTTACTATCGTATAGTTCAAATTACACAAATACCCATTATCTCTCAAATATTATATTATGGTCGAAGCGAAGTTTTATCAATGAAACTCGATATTTTTAAGACATTCCAGAAGAGGCTACAGATAAAATGTTTTAACATAATATGTACATACATTTTTATTGTTGAAAATCGGTCCGGGTTAGCCGGACTTCCGGGTTATCGGGGGCCGACTTATCGAGGTTCCACTGTACAATTTTTTAGCCGATTTTATAAGTTTTAAATAGATTGCCCTGTACTTGGTGATATATTCAGTAACAGAGACGTTGGTAGTAAATTTCTTGATATACAGTAGTGAACGCATGTTTTTGGCTGATATGCGGACACCTTTGGTAGTCCAGGGTTTGCGATGTTTTTGCTTAATTGTGATTAAAGGAAATGCTTTATTGAAGATACAGACCAGCTTATTCAAAAAATCACTGAAATTATAATCGACGTCCATGGAAGGAAAGTGCCACTCAGAGGTTAAGCATAAATTTTGGAATTTACGAAAGTTCCGACCGGAAAAAATCCTGCCTAAACGTCGAGTTTTCGAGGAGGACTTGCTAAAGATGTTAAACTTCGTATAAACCGCTTCATGATCAGATAGTCCCGCATTAACAGTTGTAGCGCAGACATCAAGGGGTGAGAAATCTGAGACAATATAATCAATTATGGTAGATGAAGTTTTTGTAATCCTTGTAGGAGAATCAATGTGCATTGATAGACCATATGATTCAAATATGTTGACCAGGGATATTTGTGTAGCACAAGCAGAAGCATAATTAATGTTGAAGTCCCCGCATAAAATTTTTCTGCTTTTATGGGGCAGGTCATCTAAAAAATTAAGCAGGTTCTGAAAAAATAGTTCCACGGAAGAGTCAGGTGATCTATAAATGCAAATAATATAAAGATTTTGTTACTACCATCACTTTAGTTTTCTCGGTGTTTACTCTTAAGTTGTATGCTTTTAATTCTTCTGTCCACATTGTCATGTTCTTTTGAAGGTCTTTTTCTGTTTCTGCTATAAGCACTATGTCGTCTGCAAATACACATGCTTCTACTTACTAGTTGCATGTTTCTGTATACTGCAATATTAGACCAGTGCAAATAGCAAAAAAACAATAAAAAATTAATAGCAGGATGAGACCAATTCCAAATGAAAGTACACATATTAGATAACATGTGGAATATTTTTCACCAAATCTGGATGAGGGGAACATGGGTTGGGGGAGCGCTTTTAGGGGTGAAATCGGTTAATTACGATTTGCGGCAAAACGGCACATCCTATCGAAAAAAGTTAAATCGCAAAGTTGTAGGCTATAAGAAGATCTACAACTTTTGTAAATAAGCATTTTTCACATAACCTCAAAATATCCGAGAAAATTTTAAAATTCAATGTTGTTGATTTTATTTTTTTTCTCACTAAAAAAAATTCTTTTTTTACTAAAAATGGTGAAAACTTACCTCTTTATGTCCCAAACACGCTGTAATTTTTTTGTATAAAAATATTTTTTAAAACTCTTGTTTTTTATGTTTAAGGGAAAATGTAAGCATTTTTTCAATTGAAAAATCTCCCGAAATTTTTTTAGCTTTTTAAAAGAAGTTGCATTTTCTTTGTTTATTGAAACCTCTATTTTCTGATGGTGTAAAAAAATATATACGTTATTGTGGAAAATTTTGTCACAAAAGGCAAAAATCGGAAATTTATTTTCAACCCCTCACCATTTTCAGATTCTCAGACGTAATGTAAGTTGCATAGCGAGTAGGTGCAGACAAATTTATTTATTTTAAAGGAAATTGTGGAATCTACATAAAAAGGTAAATACTACCTGTGTCTTATTCTCAATTAATCAATGAAATATTATCATTTTCTTTCATAAATAGTATGACTAAAATACCCTGAAATTTTTTTATTTTTTTAATTAACAATAATTTAATACAATATATTTCAAAATAAACTTTATTTTTTTTAACTATAATTTATTCACAAAATTAAAAATCACAGACAACGGCATTAGCTGGTCACATTCTGGTGCTTTACTACATACTTTAATTTTACTCAAAGCTTCCTCTAGTTCTTCCATTTGTATTCCAGTTTCATTTGATTCGGTTATGTTGTTGACCCCATTTTCCTTTTCCTTTATCACTATTTTATTTTCACTATTTAGTAGCCATGTAAAATATTCTTGCCATCGCCCGATAATTTTTTCTTCATCTGTTATGATATTTCCTTGTTGATCTTTTATTTGATTAAGATTTACTCTTTTTGGTTTTTCATGTTTCTCATTGTTCTGAAAAATAACTTGTTTTCTTCACTATTTTCCTGCATTTTTCTTCCAAACTCTTCCCAGCTATCGTTTTTTGCTTTTTTGATCATGTCTTTAACTTTATTTCTTTGTATTTTGTATGTCATTCATTTTTCTCTTTTTATCAAATCTTTTACAACAAACTTTTTACTTTGTTTCTGACATACTTGTCCCTTGGAACCTTATGGACCGAACCTGAAAATATTTCAAATACTTGAAACCATATTTCATTGATTACACCGCCATCTAGAAACAATTCAATGTATTATCGATTATTTTTATTCTCTTAGTCCTTGGCTTCTAAATTTATGTAAATCTTTGTGTAGGTAATGTGTGTTTGTTACTACAGTATACTATCTCTGTAACGAACATGGTTGTTAGGAGGTTTCCCTTATAACGAGGTACATTAGGTGCCCCATGAAATTTCTATTTCTATATCCTATATCTATTTCTATATATTCTATATCTACATCTCTATATCCTAATATCCCGTTATGTAGAGTTTTACTACAGAGCACAATGTCACACGTGTAAACAATCACCAGTTGTGTATTCCTTTTTCCAATTGTAAAACCAACGTGTTAATGCGACTGATTACCCATGACGAATGAATCGGAAGAGCCCAAAGAATGCTTTCTTGTTTACAAATAGTTGATGACATCTAGGGCTTACAATACCGAGCCAAAATCTCAAAACCGGTATTTGGTATTTAAAATTTCAAATACCGGGATCCCGGTATTAAAACCGGTATTATGAATAAAAAATATACACGTTATATTTATACTATCCTCAGTTGTTATATCGACTTGTTATTAAATAATATATATTATGAAACCTATTAAATTTTGTTTTGAAATGAGTAGATGTTGTTTATAACATTACATAGAGAGTAGAAATAGATACAAAAAATGTGCAAATAGAAAAACTATATTTTTGATTCATGGGATAAATTTTGCATATAATAGGATAGTACTTTTACTTATGAAATTTGCTATTTGTAAATTAATTGAGCTTTAAAATATATTAATACAAACATTAACTCACTGTGACAAATATTTTATATGGATTACTCTGTATTTAGACCGCTATATATTTTCAATTATTAATAATTCAGAAAATAAGTGAGCCTAATTTATACACCACAGTACAAAAAAAAAAAAAATGAAAAATAGATCTGAAAATGTAAAAACAATTCTGATTAAGCTATCCCCTCTGTGGCTCAGTGGTAAGAGCGCCTACCTTTAGATCGAAAGGTCCGAATGGTCGTAAGTTCGAATCTCACCAGGGTCAGAAATTTTTTGTTTATTATAAATATAAATTAATAAATGAAAATAGTTTCTGTCCTTGTGGGATCGGTAGTCACCGGAAGGACTGCAGACGTTCGGATACAATTAGCGTCTCTTTGCAAAGACAATGACGTCGACTTTGCAAAGTAACAAGACACTTACTCAACACACACTACACATGACACTAGGTATCTGACTGCAAAAATTCACTGTACCTATCATGCCAATGGCCATTAGTTGTCGAGGCATTAGCTAAATCTTATTTTATGTATTTGTATAGACGAGATTTAATAATTTGGTTGATATATAAGCTGATATAACCCTTCGCCTTAAATTAACGACATTCACGCTTTTAGAAAGCGCTATACTTGACTTGTATGTATAATAAACGTGTTTAATAATTTTTTTTTTACAATGATATTGGTTGTTTATCTTCAAAAATAATTTCTTGTAATGGCAAAAAATATCTTAGAAGAAAGTTTATTTTGCATCAATTCACTTTTTATAAATTAAGCTAATACCGAAATACCGGTATTTTTATTATAAATACCGGTATCGAATACCGGACAAAAATCGTCCGGAATCCCGGTATTGGGGATCCCGGAATTCCGGTATTGTAAGCCCTACTGATATCCTTTTATTAAAGAATTTTGGTGACTCATTGTCACTCACTCGTCATTACAATATTCGAAGCTATTCATTAAATATAAATTATTTTTTAATAGGAACTGTCAGTGTTTCGCCCCTTTCGTTTCTACCAGGTGTGCCAAAATGTCCAAGACATTTTCAGCTGGATCAGTCCTTACTCCTATTTTGGCATTAACCTTCGAATGACCAACGGGGGTCAATTTTGACCCCAATGTATATTTTCGGTTAATAATTTCAGAAATATTTTCAATTTTTAACCCATTATTTTTTTATTTTATTATTTAATGAGTTAATTCCATTTGTGATGAATTTAAATATCTAGGTTCAATTTTTGACAAAAACTCCACATGCGATCAAGATATAGAATATCGAATAAGCCAAGGAAGAAAAGCTATAAAACAGCTAAATGGCATTTGGTGGAGTACAGGACTGCAAAATCAGACAAAGAAAAAAATCTACCAAACTATCGTGGAAGGAATTGTCCTGTACAACTCGGAAGTGTGGGAAGTAAAAGACAGACAAAATAAAAGACTTCAAGCTTTAGAAATGGACGCGCTTAGAAGAAGCTGCAGAATATCTAAACTGCAGCATATCCCAAACGAAGAAATAAAAGAAAGAATGGAAGTAGAAAAGGATATTATAGACAGAATAGAACAAAAAAGATTAATATGGTACGGGCATGTCCAGAGAATGGGACCAACAAGATGGCCCAAGAAAATGATCCAGTATGTACCACCCGAGAGAAGAAAAAGAGGCAGACCGAAGAGAACATGGATACAAGATGTAGAGAAAGCAATGAACAGTAGACAACTCAACGAGGAAGATATTCGTGACCGAAAAGCATGGCGAATAGGATGCGGGAAACGGCGAATGCTGTAGAACACCCGATATATATATATATATAATTCCATTTGTACCTTTGGTGGGCTACTTACATACAGTTTAATATCTAGAATTCAATATATTTTAATAATTATAAAATACTTATTTTAACAATACAATTTTAATAAACATAAAGTACTTATTTTAACACATTTTTCTGACCATATATTTACTCTTGCGGTGCTTCCTTAATACTTCTTATCCATAATGTTCTATTTTGAGCTAATTGTTTTAACATATCTCATTTAACATATATCATCAGTCCTCTCTTCTTTGTTTCCTGTCATAACTTGTACTTCCCATCTCATTCTTGGGCGGCCTACTTTGTGTTTATATTGTACTCTGACTTCATATCCTTTTTTTGGTATTCTTTTGTCGTTCATTCTATGGATTTGGCCTAGCCATCCTAGATGTCTTTCTCCTATTTTTTGTCTCTAAGGCGTTTTAACTTAAGAGCTTGAGTTATTATTGTGTCGTTTCTTATTTTATCTCTTCTTGTAATCCCTATTTCTGTAGCTTTGATTTTTCTTTCGTGGTTCTTTGTTAGCGTCCACGACTCACTTCCATAGACGATTGATGGCCTTACCACTTTTTGGTACACTTGTGTTTTAATTCCTTGGGTATCTCTTTCCAAAGAACATATTTCTTAATCTGTTATAAATTGTCCCTGCTATTCCTCTTTTACCGTTTATTTCTTTGTCTATTTTACCATTTTCCTCAATAATTGTACCTAAGTAGTTGTAGCTGGTTACTTTTACTTGCTCTAATACTTGTCCTTCTACCATAATTTTTATTACTTTTTTCGTAGTTGTCATAACCAGTGCTTTGCTTTTATCGGTACTTATTTCTGTGTTAATTTTTCTTAGTTCTTTTGTATAAATGTTTATTATTTGTTGCAGCTTCTCTTCCGTATCAGCTAACAGTATCTGCAAATAGTAATTCTTGTACATCTACATTATTCATTTTCCATTTCGCTAATATCGTGTCTTTACTTTTTTCTTTGCATTGCTTTGTTGCGTCAATAAAATTTTCAGAAGATGCAGAGCTATTGTCCTTTTCATGATCATTTTTCAGTGCGTAACAAATGATAGGAAAAAGGGTAAGTCCGTGATAATACACATTTATGACATTTATTCTAACATGACATTTTAGTTAAATCTGACAGTTGTCACATTTTATTTTCAATTTGGAATAAAAACCAATCAAATGTGTTTCTTGCATTTATAAAATGGTATTTTCTTTGATTTGTATAGTCTTATAAATTATACAGATCATATTTGTAACATTATTATCTAATTAAAAAAAATATTTTTTTATTATGGCGCCATCTATCGACAACTAGAATAACTAGAATAAATGTTATAAAAATGTCACCGACGAAATGTAATCACCGACGTGCCTTTTTTCTGTCACATACAATTTAATGCGTTAGAAAGAAATCGAAAAACTGTGACGCACTGAAAGATGATCATGAGAAATACTGTAACTGAAAATTCCAAGAAGCCTGGCCGATGTAAAATTTGCAGTCGATCATCCGACACAAAAATTCACATCGACACGCGATAAACAATAATATTCCAATATTAAAAAAAAATGTCTGTTACATCTGTGGCTACGTAAATTAGTGTATATTTTCACATTTCTGTAGTTATAACATTGATTAATAAATATAGGGGAGAAGATACGAAACTAAACGAGCGTTTATGTACGACACCAGTGGTTTTAGAAATAGATGGCGTTAGCAGCTTTCTAGGTACGAGATTGAATTTACCTGAGACAACGTTGAGACGTATTCAGGTAGCTTTGGTTATCGGAATTTGGGGTCGGCCGACTGGATTATAATAGAACGTATTTATTTCTTTTCATTCATTTATATTTGAGTTATCATTCAACTATTCAACGATAATAGTGGCATGATCATGACAATCAGACAATCTTTAAAATAATTATTGAAGTTAGCACCTATTATTTTCTAAACTCGTTCTTAAATTAACAAGAATTGTAGTTGTAATTTGTCTTTTAATTTGAATTCTTGAAAGAAATCATTGAATATTCCAAATAAAAAAATTATTTAACGAGAAAAATACTCACTGGGTGATTTTATATATTGTACATTTATCTTATTTGCCTCATAATCTCGATAAAAAATTAGGTAGGTATTTTCGTTAATTACAGTCTCTTCTGATGATTGTATATTTTGTTTGGAGATATTGCAACGGTATTTACTTAATATAAAATTGACTAAGTAAACCGCTCGGCCACTTTAAACTCTTCGAAAAAATGGTAAGGACTTAAGTTGTTGCGATTTCCTACAATTTCTTCCAAGTTTTTTCATGCGGTCGATATTTTCCGAGTTAGGGGGAAAATCGTGACTAAGTATACTTATTGAATTATTTATTATTAACTTTACTTCTTAAAGGTGCCTTGTATTTCTGCGTAGGCGTCCACCGTGGATTGTATTGTCAGGTGAGATATTAGATAGTCAGGATTACCTACATTATTCTATTAAGAGTAATTTCATTATTATCATTCGGCGAATATTACGCAGCCATGACATCTTTTCCTAGACCTCTCTTACCCTCTATCTTTCCTTTGATTACCAGTTGCCGTATATCGTTCTCATAAACATACATGTAAGAAATAAAATAGAAATGAAAGTCAATGAATAACAGAACCCATAGAAGCAAACACAGGAATCAAGCAAGGAGATTCACTAAACCCTCCATACTGTTTAAAATAAAGTTGGATGCAATAATAAAACAAGTGAAGAAAAAAAGAGGGTACAAAATGGGCGATAAAGAGATAAAAAACTCTGTTACGCTGATGACACCGTGTTAGTAGCAGAGTGCAAAGTCGACCTACAAAGAATACTGCATGAGTTCAACATTAACATAAAAGAAATGAATATGAAAATATCAGCCTGAAAAAACAAAAATCTTAGTAATATCCACAGAATCAATAAGATGCAAATTGGACAATCAAATTATACAACAAGTAATGACTTTCAAATACCTTGGATTAATAATAAATTAATCTATCAGCCGACAACAATATCGAAGAAGAGGTTAAAGACCAAATAATTAAAGCCAGTAGAACGGCCGGATGCCTAAACGACACAATGTGGAAAAACAAACACCTAAGAGTGGAAACAAAGGCCAGAATATAATATGAGTCAGTTATTAGACCAGTTATGACTTACACTGCCGAAACAAGACCAGATACAAGCAAAACACAAAGACATCTGGAGACCAACGAAATGAAGATCTTAAGAAGGATTGCTGGAAAAGGACTACGGGACAGGGTAATAAGTGAGGAAATCAAATGCATATGTGGGATAGACAATATAAATGTCTGGGTAAAGGATAGAAAAGAAGAGTGGAATCAACGCTTAAGCCGGATGTCTGAATCAAGGATAGTAAGAATAGCCAGAAGAAGTATAGGACGCCCAAGGAAAAGATGGAATGACAATTTAGGGACAGAATGAAAGGCACCGTTGAAGAAAAACTGGCAGTACTGCCTATATAAAAGAAAAAGAAGAAGAACAAATTCTTTAGGTAGATTTTCGGTAGTATAATGTGCTTCTTTGGAGTTTTACTGATGATTACTGTTTTCGTTTTAGTGGGAGAAAATTCTAAGCCAGTAGTGTTCGAACAATTCTTAAATTTTTAAATGAGTAGTGGATTAAGTGATTTAGCGATGTCATTGATTGCAATAAGGAAAAGTGCAACACTAAGAGTAGACCATTGAGGAATGTCGTTTAATTGGATTTTTGAGTCTAAAAGAACGTCATTTATTCGAATAAGTTTCGTCTATATAGAAAATTATTAATAAATTTTATATTTCCTTGAATTGAACAACTTAATAGAATTCTTATAATATCTAATCCCCAAATGGTACGCGTTATATAATAAAAGATAGCCATAAGCCAAACATACATGATCACATCCAAATAACCCATGAATGACTCAATATCCACTAGGTTTTCTAATGTAGATGTGGACTTTCTAAAGTCAATTTGTATAGGGCTAGGTAGCTAGCAATAAGTCTAATACTATCTAGTAGCTATCAAGTGGATAAGCTGACTAATTCTAAGCAAGTTTTGTTCTAGAGTTTTTTCACTTAAAAAAAATGGCGTTTGTATGAAATCTTTATACTCAGTATAAGCAAAGTTGTAGCTAATTAAAAGTAAGTTCTTATTCGTCAAATTCCAAATCGAATGTTTCAACGTGAACTAACAAAAAAAATAAAGTACATTTCGGGGAAAACTCATCGCAGCTTTTTTAAAGTGTTTAAAAAGCTTTATTTTTGTTTTTAAAAAAGTTTCTAGCATTAAAAGTAAGCAAGTTACGCTGAAAATAAAGTTGGTCCTTTTTTTGTAAAACCTAGTTTTAAAAAATCGTGAAAATCACCCTCTGAAGGGGAACTTGCGTAAAATTTTTAATTCGAAAGAGATGCTATAAATCACATCAAAACACAATTTAAAATGTATCAAAGAAAAAAGTCGTTTGTGTTTTTCGGTTGGCGCCTCAAGACGAATAAAATCAAATTATCGTTACCGCTTCACAAGTTACTTTACTTAGGACAAGGCGAAAACGGCGGGTACGTTGGGAAAAATATTCCCATGAGATTTTTTTGTATAATTACATTCGTGAGACATCCCAGAATAAGGTTCAAGAAGTCGCCCACGTGAAAAGTGGGCCAAATTTTTTTTAACAATTTTTTTTAATCAAATTGCAAAAATCTATACTTTTGGCCCGGACAATTTTTTTGTAGGTTTTTTGGACCATTCTGGATAAAAAAGGTCTCTAAAAATTTTTCTCTAAAGTTGATCGTTTTCGAGTTATAAGCAATTTAAAATTGAAAAAAACGAAAAATGGAAAAATGTGATTATGCAAAAAAATCTCATGGGAATATTTTTCCCAAAGGACCCGCCGTTTTCGCCTTGTCATGATCTGTAAGTTTTATCGTAAATTTAGTTTTACAGTAATTTTTTTTGTTTTGAAAGAAAAATGCCTTTTTTTCAAAATAACTTTATAATTATCAGTGATACGAAATATCCCAAAGTGTAAAGGTCATATTCATAGGTCTGATTAATTTCATCTGGGATGCTAATTAAGAGGTGATATTTAAGATTTTGTTTACAAAAAAAGGGATCAACTTTATTTTGTGCGCAACTTTTACTTCTGATACTAGGAACTTAAAAAAATAAAGCTGTTTTTAAACAATTTAAAAAAATTATGATGAGTTTTCCCCGAAAAGTACTTAATTTTTTGGTTATTTCACGTAGAAATATTCAATTTGGAATTTGACGAATAAGAACCTACTTTTTATTAGCTACAACTCTGCTCTTACTGAGTCGACGACTTCATATGTCATATATAAAACATTTTTTTCATTTTTTTACAAGCTGTATTTTTGCTATGAATATTTTTTTTGACGAAATACTTCCTCATTTCCTCATGAAATATACTTTTTTTGAAACATGAATATATTCACGCGCAAATAACTCGAAAAGTATTTACTTGTGAGGTCAAGACTAGTGAAAAAAACTCTATAGTCAATTTATATTTTCAACGTTTTTGCAGAAAAAAAAATTAATACAGGTATTAATACAGATTAATATGATAGCGACTGTGCGTTAAAATTTTGAATACGGACCACGTAGAATAAGTGCTTGTTCTTGGCTAGCTTCAACAAATTTACGCTAGGCGCGCCACTATACAGGCAGATTTTAAAGGGAACAAAATAATGCACATGGTTTCGTATCTTCCCCCTATATTTATCAATCAACGGTTATAAGTTCAAAATGTTTCCTGTTTTTGTTCAGTTGTAATTAAAAATGTGTTTTACTAATGTTTATTAATCATTTATTGATATAATACCAACATTGAATTTATGAATACATTATTGTATTTCCTAAAACAAGCTAATTTTTTTTGTCAACTTTCATTTTTGACCCCCGTTGGTCACCCGTGTAAGAAAAAGAGGTTGGTCACCAGAAGGTTAAAATCGCCACATATTATGGTAAAATGTTCGTGGTCTTCTGTGATAGCTGTGTACATAAAACTTTTCTATTTTGTCGTGGTGACCTGATGTTGGCGTATGGACTTGAGTAATCTTTATGGAGTAACGGGTGTTTATTTGTAATTTTGCAAGTATTATAACTCTTGTGGATACTGCTTTTACTGATATTATGTTCTCAGCTATTTTTTTTATTAATAAAGAACTCCATACCTCCATTTCCATCGTTCTCTCCAATATAATAGAAAATGTGACCGGATCTTAAAGTAGTTGGGCTTTCTCCCTTCTTTCTAATCTCTGCGACTCCAATATGTTACAATTTATCTTGTTCAGTTCAGTTCCTATTTCGATAAATTTTTCTTCTGATAGCAGGGCTCTTGCATTGAATGTTGCAATTTAGAGTGATATATATCTATAAGATGGTTTTCTTAAATATGTCAAGATTTTTGTCCATCTTAGAATCCGTGGTACTGACTGATCCTCTATCAGCGTGAGATTCTAAATTTTTAATTCTACCCACCTGGGCTAAATTCGTTTTTGTTTGCAAATCTGGCATAACAAATCACATTAATTCAATTAATGTGATTAATTATGCCAGAGTGTTCGTCAGTTCCCATTAAGTATGTTATTATCGTTAATTTTTTATTCTACTGATGGCAAGGAACTAACTTAACATAAAACTCATAATAAGAAAGCATTTCAGAAGCGTTATTAAAATTATGAAATATCTTAAAAACACTAAGCAATTGCAAAATTTTTTTGATAAATCAACATTAACATTTAGGGCGGCTGTACACGGACTGTTGGGATTGTTAACACTGAGCGACAGTTGGACAGTTCGAGCGGTCGTCGTCGACAGCTGTACTGGTCGATTGTTGACTATCCAAGTTGTCACTTGCAACTATTCGAGCAGTTGACTTTCTGCCGCAGTCGAATCGTGGATTCTGACGAAGAAGAACTCGTAAAAGATTTGACGTTTGCCCTATGCCTTGCAGACTCGTAAAAGAGTCTATGCCTTGCAACGTTCACGAGATGTCGACCGCACGATGGAATTTCATCGTGCTGTTGACAGTTTGAAGCGGTCGCGACTGCTAGATCTGGCATGTGCATGGCAGCGAATATTAGATTACAGTTCACCGCGCCGTCGCTGTTTCAAGCAGTTCATCTGATTTGCTTGAAGAAGTCTGTGTACGGCCGATTTTAGTTAGATTTTACTTAGCAACAACATTTTTGTTTATTTTAATAGTATTTTGTATTTTGACAACGAAACCCGATTTGGGCTTCGAAACGTTAATAAATTCATTTTTTAGTAAAATTGTGGCTTATTTCCCATAGAATAGTACTTAATTATAAAAATGCCACAAGGAAATAGCTTCAGAACAACATAGTTAGATCATGTTTATACTAATCTTAATTTTTTATTATTTTGAAACATAGATGTTGATTTACTTATAATTTTATTTTTTTTTCAGGTTACGAGTAGAAGTCGTGCCATCACAGTGTGTGGATACATGTAAATTGATTTTTGGATAGTAAGGAGTGCAGGCGTCATGGAGTTTGGTTTTCTGCTTGACACAAAAGCTTTTCTGCCGAAGATGCAATTTTAAGTTTGGCCTTTTTATGGATTCATAGAAATAATACGCTGGTGTATCGGATCGACATTGATGAATGTACAATATAAGACACCATAACAGGATTCAGAAGCAGATATAGCCTCATGTGTGTAGAAAAAAGAGACAGTAAAAGGCGTAAATTGGAACACTTTGGTCATATAATGCCTCACCCAGAAAAATATGACATACTTCACCTTGCCATGCAAGGTAAAATAATGGGAAACATAAGTGTGAGCCGCCGTACAACTTCTTGGTTTAAAAACCTACGACAATGGTTTGGGAAAACTAGCACTGAACTATTTTGTGTGGCTGTAAATAAGACAATGATTGTTAATATGCTGATCCAACATGAGAGCCAACGATCGACAAGCGGTCTCGGCACCTTAAGAAAACGAATACAATTCAAAATCTTGATCGAATGTATTAATATTAAATATTGTGTATTATGTTGTTTTTTTATATCCAATTCCAGGTTTACCAAGTTTTGTTCAAAAAGTTCAAGGAGTAGATATCTTACCAAGTACATTTTTAATAATCATTCCGTCAATATTGACTTTGAAAAATAGATCAATATCAAGGATTTTTAACACCAAGAACAACTTCTGTTTATATATTTATTTATAATAATCATTACGTTAGTATTTGCTTCAAATTTGAAAAGTGAATCTATGATTATTATATAATATGTATATGTATCTATACTGAAAACATGTGATGAGCATCTTGGACAGTCCATAGCAAAAAAGCTTTTGAACCGAGTAGAGGGCTTTAGAAGAGGTTGCTATGGAACTCATTGTCTTCTTTATATATGAATATGTATAAATAAAAATAAATGAATAAATAACATAAAAAGTAGATCATACAAATATACGTATTTTGAAGTATATATTATGCAGATCGTTTTTTGAGCACACAAATGATGTTGAAGAGAAGCTGCTTTTATGCTTATTGTATTAGTCATAATGTGACTGGCTGATTGACACCTAGTCTATGCCATTAAAAAATTGAAAATTTGCTTTATGATTATTATAAAACAAAAAAAAAAAAAATTGGAATTGTATACAAGAAGTTTCTACAAGTAAATCGAAAATATCTATATCTGACATGAATAGAGTGGAACTTGTTTATGCCTGGCAATGTCAGATTCCTTCTAATTTGACAAGAAGTTACTATTTCGAAAATTATTTGTAAATTGATGATATAAACATCAACAAAATAAGAATGGTTTTTCAATTAAACTTTTGTTTCAAGTAAATCTAATAAGGTACACACACAGTGTTGTTACACGAAATATGTGGTGGATTCTTTTGTTTTAACACATTTCTACATACATGTCTCAATTCAAAATTAGGTTTGATTATCCATCATACACAGTTCTACAAATCCTTTAATTCCTTACCCATGTATTCTTGAGGTTTGAATCATTTTTTATAATTGATCATTTTGGTATCAACGTTTAATAATGATAACGGGAAATGCTGTCTGTAGTATATTTAGAGTAATCATTACGTTCCATCAATCAATTTATGATTATTCTAAAATTCTAAATAAAAAGCAAACATTTTTTCACGGAATATCTTCCAAGCAAATCTAAAGTGATGTCTTTATCACCAGCCGAAACAATGGATATTTCATGCCTTTCTAATGAGGTGTGTGTAGAAAGTGACTTGTTTTTAATCTCTGCAAAAGACATTTGATGAATTTGTTTGACTTTTTTTAACACGTTGCCTGCTGTCTCTGCGACCGATAAAGTCAATTTATTACAAAATTACAAAACAAGAAGTTTAGTATGATACAATTAATCCAAAAGATGGCATAACCCAGACATCCTATGAAAGTTATCCTCCAACACCAAATTGTTCTATATGGTCCACATAATGTTCAGAAAAAGTCACACCATTTTGAGCGTCGGGTTTGGGGGGGAGGGAGAGGGGGGAGAAATCGGTAAATTCGTAGTTTTCACGTATTTCGTCAATATTTCTAAAACTATGCGGTTTAGCATAAACAACCTTCTATACAAAAAAGTTCTACATTAAATTTGAAATAAAAAAGGCTCTATGCCTAATCCTTCTAAAATGAACGGTTCCAAAGTTACGGAGATCGATAGTATAATTGGTCCAAAAAAGGCCTAACCCAGACATCCAAAGTAAAAGTTTTCCTTCAACACCAAATTGTTCTATATGGACCACATATTGTTCAGTAAAAAGTTACACCATTTTGAGCGTCCGGTTTGGGGAGCAGATGGGGGAGAAGTCGGTATATTAGTAGTTTTTTTACGTTTTTCGTCAATATTTCTAAATTAATGCCTTAGCGTAAACAATGTTCTATAGAAAAATGTTCTACATACAATTTAAAACAAAAAAGGTCCTATACATAATTGTTATAAAATCAACGGTTCCAGAGTTACGGAGGGTGAAAAGTGGAGGTTTTCGATACTTTTTATATTTTTTGAGCAACTGATGATGAGGTTCCTCCTTCGGGGCCACCTTCCAACCATGTGGTCCAAAGATGTTCAGCCATATAAATAATATAAGGTGGCACAGAGGTACCATTGGGATTACCACAAAACATAACGCTAATGTTGAACTTAGTCGAATTCATGATACGCTCTGGGAACTTTGAACCCCTACGACAGATTACTTTCTTCCTGCCTGGATCGTCAGACATGCATGTTTCGTCGTAGTTATAAATGTTCTGAGGCGGTACATTCTCAACTACTTTTAAGTGATCGAAGTAGTCTGCGATTATTTTTCTATCAATCTGAGCACGATTTCTTTTTATATTTGATGCAAACATGACTGTCAGCTGAGGATGTCTTTTTAAAAAAGATTTGGTCGAGTCATGGCCAGGCAAATTATTGCAAAAGCACTGTATTTCCTTGCCTTGTGACATAACTTTTTACAATATATCTCAAATCCAGTTCATCAATTGGAAATCCGAATTCACACATTTTGTCGATGTGGCTAACAAATGCTAATTCTTCCTGGGTAAAAACTTTGGAATGACCCGGTGAGCTCGAAAACGGATTTTTTAGTTTGTTTTTAATAGTCCCTAATAGCACATGGACGTCCTTCACGGACTTTAAGGACGTCCGTTTTCGTTCAAGAAACGTCCCTTATACGTCCTATTTTAGTACCGTTTACCGGACGTCCATCTAAGGTCCGATGGGACGTAAATTTGACCTTAATCGGACGTAAATTGGACCTTAAATGGACGTAAATTGGACCTTAATCTGACGTAAATTGGATCTTAATCGGCGTAAATTGAACCTTAAATGGACTTTAATCGGACGTCCTAGGGGAAGTAAATTGGACCTTAAATGGACTTTAATCGGACGTAAATTAGATCTTAATCGGACGTCCTAGGGGACGTAAATTGGACCTTAACAGGACGTCCTAGTTTGGCCCGAATGCCACGTTGACAAACGTCCGAGGGGACGTTCGGTGGACGTCAATTGAACCTTCATAGGACAACAATTTGGTCCAATGTCGTGCTGCCGAACGTCCATCTAACGTCCTGAGAGGCCGTTAGGCGGACGTCTAGCGACGATATTTAGACCTGTGGGAAATAAAAAATATATTTTTTAAGGATATTACATTAAATTACAATTACACTTCTCCAAGAAATTAACGCACCACCTTTAAAATAGGGCATTTTTGATGTCTCGAATTTCCTAAACATGTCCCATCTAAGTGATTTTTTTTATAATATAGCCTAGGATATATAATTTACCTTAGTACGAAAGTTAATAACCGAAATACAAAGTGTCAAACTTTTATTTATTCTTGAATATTTCGTAACAGGCATGGGATAATAACACAAAATTTGGTATGCAACATCCAATGCCTGTCAGGAAATATTCAAAACTAAATAAAATTTAATGACACCGTGTATTTCGGTTATTATCAACTGTTGTACTAAGGTAAGTGAGCTTAAATCAATATATTTTAAGCTCAGGAATCTAAGGTTAAGCTATGGCCCATTCTTTACCAAACACCCTGTATATATTATATTATAGCTCCCCATGCGTGACAAGCAGTGGTGTAGTGGCAAAATTTTCAGTGTGGGAACGCTAAATACTGACTTACAATCCAATTCTGAGGGGTACCCCCTCCCCCCACATAAAGAGCGGGGGGTCCGATTCGGGGGGCCTGTAGCCTATGGAATGGATGATAAAATTTTCACAGAGAAGAAGAAAAAATATAAGATGTAACATGTTTTTATGTATACGTTTACTAACAAATTCAAACACAAAGATTAAAAACTGAACATATTCAATAAAATTTTATAATGTATTTACAAATAAATGGCAAATGCATCTTCTTCCTCTTTGTCAGGTTGGAGGTTGGCTCGTCGAGTTCTAGTATCATCAGCTGTACGGTGTCGTCTTAACCATGCCTTGACGTAATTCTCTGGTTTCCATGTCTGGATACTTGGTCCATTCAACTTGATAAACATCAATGCTGATACGTGCTCGATGGTCAGTTTTGACCGTGTTGGCGATATAATAATATTCATGTGACTGAAGCCACGTTCACACTCTGCTGAACTGCAAGGAATAAGCTTTGTGCAGTTTATCAGTGGGTTTAAGTCCTTCGGAATCGTAGTGCTGTTTTCCAGGTAATCTCTGAAGCTGTTCTTAATTTTGTTGGCATTCAACCTAAATCTTGCACAGAGATGTTCGATTTCTTGTTCACCGTATCCAACATATTTCTCTGGAGGCCAGTTGTTACTTTCAAGTACTTTCAGTTCTGAAAGGAGAGATTCATACTCTTTTTCATAATCATAATTGTTCCCTGTGGCTTTATTAGATGGTTCGTTACTGCTTCTTGTTGTGAAAAGTCTCCGTTTTAGGTTGTTAATAACACTTGATAGCAACTGCTGGTCATTAATAGCAGTTATTTTGTTGCTACTTGTTAAGGGAACATGACAAAAATTACCAGTGATTGCAGCTCTCTTGGCCTCAAGGGTCTTAGTTCCAGGTTTTTCTTTAAGGCACTCGAAAAAAGCAATTGACCTTCTTATGAGTTTGTCTGCATAAACAACAGTTGCCTCCCTATTTTGAAGACATTCTGAAACCATTGTTAATTCAGCTAATATGTCATACATTATCGCCAAATCTGACAGAAACTGAGTTGATGTCAAGCGCCTAATCAACCCACCGTACATTGCTCGTTCGGTTGTTGTTCTGTTCTTGTCTTCTTGGGCCTTCTTAAAATGGGAGTACAATGCTTGATATCCATACCAAACGGCCATAACAGTTTTAAATGAACTGGAAACCCATCTCGTGCCCAAAATGCGATCAACTTTCTGTAGTTGCAAATCAAGCTCACTAGCACACTCGGCTAGTTCTCTTTGGTTTTTAGGCGATTTACTATACAGAGTGTACAGTTTGTCCATAAACATTTGAAAATGGTTAATAGCCCCAACGTCATTGATAGAGTCACTCACAGCTAACTCTATCCTATGGTTCATGCAATGCCAAGGAACAATGTTGGGAAACTGTTGTAGTAGCTTTTCTACGACGCCAGATTTTTTACCTAACATGACACTAGCGCCATCACAGGCAAATGCAACTAAATTCTCTTTTAGGTACTCAAAATCAAACCCATATTTTTTCAAACAACCTAAAAGTGCCTCAAAAATAGAATCAGCAGTTTGATTAGGCAATTCAATTAGGTCTAAGAATAAGACATTTGGTGGCAAATCTTTGCTGGTTTCACATTTTAAATAAACAATCAAGGTAGATTTATCACTTAAGCTTGTAGATTCATCGATCAAAATCGAAATTTTACCTGAAATGCTTTTCACCTGTTGAGTAATTCGCTTTTTCATTTCATGAGAAATGTGGTCAATGATTTCAGTTGCACTAAATCTAGAGTGTAATCCTACACCAATGTCTACACCATTCATTTTCTGAAGTTGCAAAAGTTTAGAATAATCAGAAAAGGGCCTATCATTTTTTGCCAAATAGTAAGCTGATCGAAATACTTTAATTGTAGATTCTAGATTGGAAACGTTCATTTTATCACAAACGTTTTCAATAGTTTCCTCGTTCGCCTTAGCGGTTATGCTCTCAGCAGTCAAGTGGGCTGATGATTGCTTGTGAAGAAAAATTTTTTTTCTTAGGGAAGTAAGTTGGGCAGACTTACTAGACCCATTGAATGTTATTGCAAATGTGCACCATTCTTTAGAAATTGATGTACGTTCCTTTTTAAAAGCACCAAGATGAGAAACGGTGCTACATAATGTACAGCCTAATGAACCGTTTTTGCAACCCAACCATGGGAAGGCTTCTTTTTTGCGTTCCCACATATCAATAGTCCATATAGAAGGCCATTCTGATTTATTTTGTTCATCATGCTCATGCATATTCGAAGACGAACTTACAGAAGAATTACTTTCAGTTCCTGCCTGTAAATCACTTTTTTCATCTGAAGACACACGAAGAGAAGTAGAATTTTTCCCTGAAAGAGATACACCGAAATCATTTACTTCTTCACCTTTATCTTCATTTGGTTGCTTAGAAAAGAACGAAAACAGTGTTTTTTGATTTTTCTTTGACGGCTCCATGTTCGATTGGATACTATTAGAATAACACAATTAATTGTTAAAGTAATACCGCGCACGATAACCTCACTAACAAACAAAATAAAGAGAACAGTCAAATCAGCGCGTCACCACTCACCATTTGCCAAACGAACGAGAGTAGCGTCTAGCGTGACTGCCGAGGTGCCGAGTGCCAACTGCAGAAGTATGGTGTGGGTATTGACCCCTTCCCTCCTACTCGCTCCCCTCTTTCTCTGTCGCACGTGAAAGAGGGAGGGGGCTAAACTGCGCCCCGGATACCGGCTAGCACCGCGCCGACGATGACACGACCGCAAAGTTGTGACAACGAACTTCCTACTTAATCTTAATCTAAGAAAACAATTAGAATATTGAAATTCGGGTAGGTATGGTGCATGGGTGCGGGCTGATGCCTCAAATCAATATATGCACTCACCCACTCACACATTTTTTAAGATATTATTTTATCTACTTGCGTAAGTGATTTTAATTTTATTTGTTAGGGTGAAGTGGGGTAGATGTAATCTCGGGGAAAGTGTAATCAGGCATTCTATAATATTTTTTTTTTTAGTAAATTAAACCAGTGTGGGAACGCCGTTCCCACGCGTTCCCGCTCCACTACACCCCTGGTGACAAGCTTTATTCGTTAACAATATCGCTGTAATAATATTGTTGCTAGACAGGTAAATTGTCATTGTATATCGGGTGTACCAATCAAACTGTGATTTTTCCTTACACCTTACGTACACCCGGTATACAATGGCAATTTACCTGTTTAGCAACATTACAGCGATATTGTTAAAGAATAACGCTATAACATGTTAAAAAATCACTTAAATCGGACAACTGGTATAGACAATTTGAGATATTAAAAATGACCAATTTTTAAGGTGGTGCGTTAATTTCTTGGAGAAGTGTATGTTTTGCTTTCATGTAGTGTTATTGAAGTGAAAACTTCTTTAGGGACGTTGTGCACTTTCTTTGGATAGGGGAAAAAGCATTGTATTCGCGACCGTCATCGCTCATGCTATATATTATGTGTATGTATATATACATTGTGTAGACGTATTTAAATTTATAATAAATGTAAAACCTATTTTACGATGGGGAAAAAAGATTAATTTCGCGACCATCATAGCGACCGTCATCTCTTCGGCGAAATAAATTTTGTATTATATACAGTATGTCCCTGTAAGTTGTATCCATATGGAAAACTTTTTTATTATTAATTTTACGGACAAAAGTTGTTCTTCATAAAAAGCTCTGCATGGTCCAAAACCTCAGATTTAACCATCAAATATCAAAATTATTGAATATTAATACGAGGTATGTCAAAAAGTTTGAATTTCACTCAAGAGTAAAGTGGCTTTATTTTTCACAATATTGAAAATTGCTATTATGAAAAGTTGTTTGGAATTAAAAACTATATTCTAATATGTAATTACATCCTTCTAATTGAAAAAAAAATTTTGAAAAATTTTTGGATAACTAACATTATTTTCAGTTATTTCAATTCTTATAACTTTTTTATTATTAATTTTACGAAAAAAAGTGATTCTTAATAAAAAGTTCTAGCTGGTCTAAAACCTAAAATACAAACGTCTTATATCAAATTTTATCAATTTTATAAGAGGTATGTCAAAAAAGATAAATTTAGATCAAAAGTAAAGTACCTTTATAGTTCAGAATATTTTAATTAGAAGGATGTAATTACATACTGAAACATAGTTTTTAATTCTAAATAACTTTTCATTATAACAATTTTCGATATTGTGAAAAATAAACGTATTTTACTCTTGAGCGAAATTCATATTTTTTGACATACCTCGTATAAAATTGATAAAATTTGAGATAAGATAATTGCATTTTAGGTTTTAGACCATGCAAAACTTTTTGTTAAGAATCACTTTTTTTCGTAAAATTAATAATAGAAGAGTTATCTGAATTGAAATAACTGAAAATAATGTTAGTTATTCATAATTTTTCAAAAAAAAATTCAATTAAAAGGATTTAATTGCATACTAAAATATAGTTTATAATTCCAAACAACTTTTCATAATAGCAATTTTCAATATTGTGAAAAATAAAGCTACTTTACTCTTGAGTGAAATTCAAACTTTTTGACATACCTCGTATAATATTCAAGCAATTTGATATTTGATGGTTAAATCTTAGGTTTTGGACCATGCAGAGCTTTTTATGAAGAATACTTTTTTTCGTAAAATTAAAAATAAAAAAGTTTTCTATATGGATACAACTTACAGGGACATACTGTATATTCATTTATTATGTGTATGTATATATAAACTGTATAGAAGTATTAAATTTAAAATAAATATAAAACCTATTTTTAGATCGGGAAAAAGGATTTACTTCGCGACCGTCATCTCTTCGGCGAAATAAATTTTGTACGTACATATATATATATATATATATATATATATATATATATATATATATATATATATACATATATATATATATATTTTATGTGTATGTATGTATATATAAATCGTGTAGAAGTATTTAAATTTAAAATAAATGTAAAACCTAATTTTGGATGGGGAAAAACGATTTATGTCGCGACCATCATAGCGACCGTCATCTCTTCGGCGAAATAAATTTTGTATATATATTAATTTATTATGTGTATGTATATATAAATTGTGTAGAAGTATATAAATTTAAAATAAATGTGAAACCTATTTTTGGATGGTGAAAAAGGATTTATTTCGCGACCGTCATAGCGACCGTCATCTCTTTGGGGAAATAAATTTTCTACGTGTATTTATTATGTGTATGTATACATAAATTGCGTAGAAGTATTTAAATTTAAAATAAATGTAAAATCTATTTTAGAATGGGAAAGAAGGATTGATTTCGCGATTGTCATCGCGACCGACATCGCTTCGACGAAATAATTTTTGTACGTATATTATTATAATATACGTATAATAATAGTAATATTATCTATTTTCTGATTGAACTCACGAAATGTAAATTGCTTGTTAATTGTACGAACGTTGTGTATTGTCTGAAAATAACCCATTACTTTCCAGGACTACTATTGCCTCACATGTTGTCTGAATAGGAAACGTTTTAGATGTAAAAATAATAATTGTTCCGTTATTGAAGTGAAAACTTCTTTAGAGACGTTTGTCCGATTTTTGGATAGGGGAAAAAGCATTGAATTCGCGACCGTCATTGCGACCGTCATTGCTTATGTTATATATATTATGTGTATGCATATATAAATTGTGTAGGGGTATTTTAATTTAAAATAAATGTAAAACTTATTTTAGGATGGGTAAAAAGGATCGATTTCGCAACCATCATCGCGACCGTCATCTCTTCGGCGAAATAAATTTTGTACGTACTATATTATGTGTATGTATTCATAAATTGCATAGAAGTATTTAAATTTAAAATAAATGTAAAACTTATTTTTGGATGGGGAAAAAGGACTATTTCGCGACCGTCAACTCTTTGGCGAAATAAATTTTGTACATACTATATTATGTGTATGTATACATAAATTGTATAGAAGTATTTAAATTTAAAATAAATGTAAAACTTATTTTTGGATGGGGAAAAAGGATTTATTTCGCGAATGTCATCGCGACCGTCGGCGAAATAAATTGCATATTTATTACGTGTATGTATGTATAAACTGTGTAGAAGCATTTAAATGTAAAATCTATTTTATGATGAGGAAAATAATTGATTTCGCGACCGTCACCGATTCGACGAAATAAATTTTTTAGGTGTATATTATAATGTACATGTAATAATAGTCATATTATTGAAGTGAAAACTTCTTTAGGGACGTTGTGCACTTTTTAGATGGGGAAAAAAGTATTGAATTAGAGACCGCCATCGCGACCGTCATTGCGTCGACGAAATAATGTTTGAAGTGAAAACTTCTTTAGGGACGTTGTGCACGTTTTAGATGGGGAAAAAGGATTGAATTAGCGACCGTCATCGCGACCGTCACTACTTCCACGAAATAATGTTTTGAAAGAAAACTTCTTTAGGGACGTTGTGCCCTTTTTAGATGGGGAAAAAGTATTAAATTAGCAACCGTCAATGCTTCGACGAAATAAATTGTTGACGTGAAAACTTCTATTGTGGCTTTTTCAGTTTTTCGATAGGAAAAAAGTATTAAATTAGCGACCGTCAAAGATTCGACGAAATAAATTTTTAAAGCGAAAACTTCTTTACGGACGCTGTGCTCTTTTTAGATAGAGAAAAATATTGAATAAGCAACGGCCATTATTTCGACGAAATAAATTTTTGAAGCGAAAACGTTTTTAGAGGCGTTATACACTTTTTAGATGGGGAAAAAGTGTTAAATTAGCAACCTTTATTGCTTCGACGAAATACATTTTTGAAGTGAAAACTTCTTTAGGGACGTTGTGCACGTTTTAGATGGGGAAAAAGGATTGAATTAGCGACCGTCATCGCGACCGTCACTACTTCCACGAAATAATGTTTTGAAAGAAAACTTCTTTAGGGACGTTGTGCCCTTTTTAGATGGGGAAAAAGTATTAAATTAGCAACCGTCAATGCTTCGACGAAATAAATTGTTGACGTGAAAACTTCTATTGTGGCTTTTTCAGTTTTTCGATAGGAAAAAAGTATTAAATTAGCGACCGTCAAAGATTCGACGAAATAAATTTTTAAAGCGAAAACTTCTTTACGGACGCTGTGCTCTTTTTAGATAGAGAAAAATATTGAATAAGCAACGGCCATTATTTCGACGAAATAAATTTTTGAAGCGAAAACGTTTTTAGAGGCGTTATACACTTTTTAGATGGGGAAAAAGTGTTAAATTAGCAACCTTTATTGCTTCGACGAAATACATTTTTGAAGTGAAAACTTCTTTAGGGACGTTGTGCACGTTTTAGATGGGGAAAAAGGATTGAATTAGCGAGCGTCATCGCGACCGTCACTACTTCGACGAAATAATGTTTTGAAAGAAAACTTCTTTAGGGACGTTGTGCCCTTTTTAGATGGGGAAAAAGTATTAAATTAGCAACCGTCAATGCTTCGACGAAATAAATTGTTGACGTGAAAACTTCTATAGTGGCTTTTGCAGTTTTTCGATAGGGAAAAAGTATTAAATTAGCGACCATCAAAGATTCGACGAAATAAATTTTTGAAGCGAAAACTTCTTTAAGGACGCTGTGCTCTTTTTAGATAGAGAAAAATATTGAATAAGCGACGGCCATTATTTCGACGAAATACATTTTTGAAGCGAAAACGTTTTTAGAGGCGTTATACACTTTTTAGATGGGGAAAAAGTGTTAAATTAGCAACCTTTATTGCTTCGACGAAATAAATTTTTGAAGTAAAAACTTCTTTAGGGACGTTGTGGGGGAAAAGTATTAAATTAGCGACCGTCATTGCTTCGACGAAATAAATTTTTAAGTGAAAACTTCTTTAGGGACGTTGTACACTTTTTAGATGGGGAAAAGTATTGAGTTTGCGACCGTCATCACTTTTCCGAACTAAATTTCGTACGCATATATATTATGTGTATGTATACATAAATAGCATAGATCGTAGGCAACGCGTAAATAATATATTTATAGCACTTCTTTTTGGATGGGAAAAAGCATTGAGCTCGTAATTTATATACTATAAGAAGTTTTCACTTCTGTCGGCACTCCCATGAGTGATTTAATTTTTTTTTATTTACTTATATTTCAAATAAAAACTACTTTAAAATAAAAATGTATACCATTTTTATTCAGTTGCAATGCGAAGGCAAAACAATCTTACTTTTCAATTAGAATACGGAGTGCAGTCCAGTCCCTTGAATCGCGATTTTCGGCTCTTATTGGAGCCTTCATCGGAAGGAACGTAGGCACTGTTCTCCATGTAAAATAAATGTAAAATCTATTTTATGATTAGGAAAATAATTGATTTCGCGACCGTCACCGATTCGACGAAATAAATTTTTTAGGTGTATATTATAATGTACATGTAATAATAGTCATATTATTGAAGTGAAAACTTCTTTAGGGACGTTGTGCACTTTTTAGATGGGGAAAAAGTATTGAATTAGAGACCGCCATCGCGACCGTAATTGCATCGACGAAATAATGTTTGAAGTGAAAACTTCTTTAGGGACGTTGTGCCCTTTTTAGATGGGGAAAAAGTATTAAATTAGCAACCGTCAATGCTTCGACGAAATAAATTGTTGACGTGAAAACTTCTATAGTGGCTTTTGCAGTTTTTCGATAGGGAAAAAGTATTAAATTAGCGACCGTCAAAGATTCGACGAAATAAAATTTTGAAGCGAAAACTTCTTTAAGGACGCTGTGCTCTTTTTAGATAGAGAAAAATATTGAATAAGCGAAGAGAAGAAGAATATGGAGAACAGTGCCTACGTTCCTTCTGATGAAGGCTCCAATAAGAGCCGAAAATCGCGATTCAAGGGACTGGACTGCACTCCGTATTCTAATTGAAAAGTAAGATTGTTTTGCCTTCGCATTGCAACTGAATAAAAATGGTATACATTTTTATTTTATAGTCGTATTACTCCGTCGAGTAACTAGGTGCAATTTTCCGTTGGAACTTTACCAGCTGCAGACGGGGGATGTGAATTGCATAGTGTGGAATTCCTTCCTTCTCGTCTTCACTGCAGCATCCATTTGACTTGCAAATTGTAGAAGTCTTGGAGGTGTCACCAGGAAAGTGTACCAATAAGTTTTCAATTTAAAAATCTTTTAGTAATATTTTTAATATTTTCAATATTAATAATTTACTATTAGGATTGAAAACTACTTCGTCTAAAAACTACTTTATTTAATTATGGTTTTTATTAATTTTTTCTTCAAAGTACAAATTTTTATTACATCGTGACTGTCATTTTGTATTCAGTGCCGCCAACATCAAAATAACCTATAAAAGATAACAGTAGGTACCAACTTAAAATTACAAAGAACAAATCAGAGATATAACTAAAAAGGAGAATAACTTACCAACTAATACAACACGTATTTTTTATTATTTTTTTAAGAAAGGTCAAAATCTTTGAAATAGTTTGGTTTTTTAGTAACCCGACCTGAACGCTTTGGAATAAGTGATTCAGGTTCACTTTCATCACTTAAGTTCTCATTTCTAGCATTATCGCTCGACATAGAAAATGATGAATTATCGCTAAGATATATATTCAATATCATTACCTATAACTTCCTGCGAAGTTGCATTACTTGAGGCAGGTATATCAGAGCAATTATTACTTATTAAAGTGTTATTCTGCTCTGTTTCAACTAAAGTTGTTTCATGCTCTGAACTACTTAAATACTCTGATGAGTCTGTTTCAGACAATGTTTCTTCTGTAATGTTTTCAACCAAAGTAATATTAGCAGCAATATTTTGCACAGTATTTTCACTCAAAGTTTCACTAAACCTAGTATTATCAATCTCGTATAATAAGTCAACACAACAATGTTTTATAATTGTAACAGGCAAATTAGTTTTATTTATAAATTTCCTATTTCTCCTCAATTCATTGCCTTTCGTATCCGTAAGGATATAGGGTCTGTCATTATATTTGTCAGATCATAATCTCTCTTGCTCGTAACTTACATTTTTGCATCCCAAAATGAGCTGAATGAATTAATTTAAGCATTTCAGATTTAAGTTCAGAAGGAACAATAATTTTTTGATTATAAAATAGTAAATTATCTGATAAATAGATGTTATCCTTTAAATTATAAAAATATTTTAAATCCGAAGATAACTTTTTGTTATTTTTAGGCCAGTTATTTATGCAAAAGTTTTTAACTTGGGATAAAATAGGATCCTTTTCAATTGAGTTTTGAAACATTTTTTTTTCTTTAGACATCGGTACAGTTAAAGAAAGAGAATGTACAGTATACTCTAACTCCTCGTCAACTTGCATTGGACTTTTAATGAACGATCTGCTTAATGTGTCTGCAACAAACATTTTAGAACTAGGCAAATATTCAACTTTAACATGATACTTTTGTAATCTTAACAACATTTTTTGTAACCTAGCACTGACATTATCCAAACTTTTTTTGAAAATTGATATCAAGGGTTTGTGGTCAGTTTTTATCAAAACCTCACGACCATAGATCCAATAATGAAATTTTTCACAAGAAAATACAATACAATACTAAGTAACTCCTTTTCAATCTGAGCATACTTTACCTCGGCTTTATTTAGAGAACGAGATGCAAATGAAATTGGATGTTCATTTTGCATCATACAAGAGCCAAGACCTTGACTTGAAGCATCTGTTTGTATTTCTATAGGCAAAAATCGGTTTATTTGTTATTAAAGTTTTTAAAGTATCCAACTCTTGTTGATGAACACCTAACCATTCAAAATTTATGTCATTTCTTGTCAGATTTCTCATCTCAGAGGTTAACTGTGACAAATTAGGGATAAATTTTGAAAAAAATTTAAAAAGACCAACAATTCTCAACAAATCTTTTTTATTTAATGGTGTTTCAATAGCTAACACTGCCTCTATATTTTTTTGTGAAGGTTTAATCCCGTGTTTTGATATGTTTTGACCCAAAAAATTAACTTCCGACATTTTATACTGTAATTTATCGAAATTGAATTTTACATTATATTTTAAAGCTTTTTCAAGGACTTTTTTACATGCAACATCATGATCTTGTTCATTAGAGCCATATATAATAATGTCATCATAATAAATACTTACAATGGGAATATCTCAAAAAATTTCCATATTTTTACGTTGAAATATCTCTGGAA
Organism: Diabrotica virgifera virgifera; assembly: GCF_917563875.1. NCBI lineage: Eukaryota > Metazoa > Arthropoda > Insecta > Coleoptera > Chrysomelidae > Diabrotica > Diabrotica virgifera. Next base: position 121,647,889 of record NC_065451.1, on the reverse strand, counting down.
TGCTACTTAGGCCAAAGGGCACTCTGTGACATTTGTACCTTCCGAATGGAGTATTAAATGTGCAGAGATCTGAACTTTTTTCAGTTAATTGGACCTGCCAAAAACCATCTTTCATGTCTATTACTGAAAAAATTGTTTTTCCTTCTAACTTAGAGAGGATTTCGTCACATCTGGGAATAACATAGTGCTCTCTACAAATATATTTGTTTAATGGTTTTGGATCCAAACAAAGACGAAGGGACCCATTAGGTTTTTCTACAATCATTAGCGAATTTACCCATTCCGTAGGATAATCAACTTTAGATATTATACTTTTCTGTTCAAGATCATCTAGTGATTTTTTCAACCTGTCATGCAAGGCTAATGGGACCTTCCTCTGTGTTTGAATCACAGGTACAGCATTATCTTTTAATTTTATATCTACTAAACCTGGCATGCAACCCAAACCTCCAAAAAGATCTTTAAAGTTCGAGTACAGCTTCTCTCCATTTTTAGACAGCGGTTCATTTTCATTAAAAATTTTCGTATGTACAGAATTTATTCGAGAAATATTAAAATGTATACAATCATTTAATCCTAATAAAGGTTCTGAATCAAGATCCACTATTAAAAATTTTATGTTCTTAAAAGTATCCTTATACAAACATTTTAAGGTTATGACCTACAGGCTTTGATTTAAAATTGCCATATGAAATTATGGTCATGGTTGTCGGTAATATTTTTGACTCACTAATATTAAGGTTCTTAAAAAATTTTAGTGGCAAAATACTTGATTCAGCCCCTGTATCTAATTTCAATCTTATATTTATATTATTCACCTGAATATTTTCCTTCCAACTTACTTTTTTTGAGTCTTGTTTTTGTTCAAAAATAAATATTGACTCTTCTTCAATCTTTTCGTCATTGTTATCAAAACCATCGACCTCAGTTTCGACATAGTTTGTTTCTTGAATTTTTATATTTTTTTGTACCTCAGATGCCTTTTTTCCCTGTTCATTTGACGAGCTTGGTTGATTTGACGAGCTTGGTTGATTTGACGAGCTTGGTTGATTTGACGAGCTTGGTTGCTCATCATTTCTCTGCTTATTTTTCCAGAAACAAAGGTTAGAAAAGTGTCCTTTTCTATTGCAAATCTCACAGGTTTGGTTATATGCAGGGCACTTTCTCACCTCATGTTTTGTATCGCGCCGTATACAGTTTCTTGTAAATTTAAATTTAACTGCGTTTATTCTGTTTCTTCTTTTGTATTTAACAGTTCGACATGCTTTAAGGTCACCTCTATGCTCCTACAATATTCTTCCATTTTGTCCAGAGACATGGTTGTCTCTCTCAGCAAATGTCTCTGAACTTGTTTATCAAGCACGCCCAAGACCATCCTATCTTTAATCATTCGATCTGCATAACTTTGCTTGCAATTGTCTTTCTCACAAATAAATCCACAATTTGCAGCTTGCTTCTTAAGTTCTGTTAAAAATGAATCAATGCCCTGGTCTTCTTTTTGCTGGATATTATTAAACTTAAAGGTTTCCATACAAATATTTTGTTTGGGCAGAAAGTGGTTATCAAAACAAGATATAACATCATCAAAATTGTCTCTTTTGTTTTCGGGAAATGTGTTGAAAATATCCAAACAACTTTCACCAAGGATATTCAGCAACAATGCCACTTTTATTTTCTCTGCAGCCTCGCAACAGAAAGATTTCAAATTTTTGTTTCCACTTTGTCCAACCTTGTGGTTCATTCACGTTGAAGGATTCAGGAGGCTTAGAATACTCCATTGTAGGTACTGTTTTGCAATTTTGTATAATATTTTGATCGATTTTGTAGTCTCAAATTTTGGAGGGAAACGAACCTGCAACTTCCCTGCCTTTTTCCTTTCAATCCAATGGCTTTAAATCACTTCTGACACCATGTTCTGCTTTCATGTAGTGTTATTTTTTTATTTACTTATATTTCAAATAAAAACTACTTTAATTATGGTTTTTATTAATTTTTTTCTTCAAAGTACAAATTTTTATTACATCGTGACTGTCATTTTGTATTCAGTGTCGCCAACATCAAAATATCCTATAAAAGATAACAGTAGGTACCAACTTAAAATTACAAAGAACAAATCAGAGACATAACTAAAAAGGAGAACAACTTACCAACTAATACAACAGTGTAGATATTACATTAAACCATTTACAATAAATTACAATTAGATACATTACACTTTTATGGAAAAAAATATTGAATGTATTTGCAAAAGGTATATTTATAAAATCCCTTAAAAGGGCTACGTCAAAACAAAACGTTTTGGGAATTACAATTCTATTATCAGTGTTTACTTCAGGTTAAATCGCATGCCGAAGTCACCAAGATATTAGGGTAAAAACCCTTTAAATATTATAAAGGCTTTCTAATATCTAAAGGGTTTTTACCCTAATATCTTGGTGGCTCAGGCATGTGCTTTAACCTGAAATAGACACTGATGATGGATTTGTAGTTCCGAAAACATTTTATTTTGATGCAGCCTTTTTTGGAGATTTTATAAATACCTTTTACAAATAAAGGACATCGCACACATGTTATGGAAAATATAATGTCACTTAAATTCAATAAAATTTATACGAATAGATTCGTTTTAAATTAACGGTCAAATCTTATCATTGCGCCAACTCTATATTTTCAATAATAAGAGCAGAAATTGATATAAATAAATCTGAAATCAAATGGGTACGTGCATAAGTTAGAGAGAGAAAAAATATTTTAAAACACCCAAATTGTCGGTACTCCATAAATCAGCGGATTAGTTTCACTAATCCGCTTAGGCCCAGCGGGGGTTTTAAGCTCTTTTGAATAGCACCCAGAGCAATAGTGATGGTAACTGACACTTTTACTGACTCAAAAAATGTGATTTCGATAAACTTTAATTGCAATTTGCGCCGTAATTATACGTAATTTAGAGTTGGCGCAATGATAAGATTTGACCGTTACTTTAAAACGAATCTATTCGTATAAGTTTTATTGAATTTGAGTGACATTATATTTTCCATAAGATGTGTGCGATGTCCTTTAATACATTTTTTTATTTGTGGTATACCGTCAGCTACAGGAAGTTTTACATGTTTGTTGAACATGTAGCAAGGGATGCTACGCCCCACGAGACTAAAAACAAAAAAGGCAACCAGGACAATGCCTACAAGCCATTTGAACAGAAATACTAGAAAAGCGGAGGCTTAGAAAAAGGTGGCGAATAATGAGACATCCAGATGACAAAACCAACTACAATCGAAAATGTAGACCTTTAAGACCTAAAAATGAACATTTTTAAAGTTATCTAAATACAAAATTTAACAGCAACTATAGATTCCGATTTTGCTTTATAGAAGGCTACAAAAATTAGAAAAAAGACAACATATCCCGCCTATCAGGCATGATAAATGGTTACGAACAAACCAGGAAAATGCAAAATCATTTACAAACTATTTCAAAAAGTATTTCAGCTTTTACCTGCAGATCAGAATAATATTGGTGAGAGAATACAGAATTTTTAGGAAGTATGTATATCAAATGTCCCCACTTTCCAAACTTACACCTATAGAACTAGCACAAATTATTAAATACGAAATTCAGACAAAAAAGCAGCTATACGATCTCCTTACTGGTGAGATAATCAAACTAAAGTCGATTTGCTAATCTGAGACACCACTGTCTAGTGATGTTGGTAATTTTTTTGGAAATTAGGTTGCTATACTAAATTTAAAATCAAGATGCAGTAGAAATAAACAAACCAAGACACCTTAAATGCTACTGGGAACACTCCCGAATCATAATTTACAATGTATAAACTTTGGAAATCATGATTTGGGATTTACAATGTATATACATTGTAAATTATGATTCGATAGTGCTCCTAGTACTATCTAACGTGTCTTGGTTTGTTTATTTCTACTGCGTCTTGATTTTAAATTTAGTATAGATGTGACTGGCAATTACTACACAACCAAACATACCTCCTTATAGCCAATATTATTAATATTAAACAGACATACATAACATAAACGTTACGCCAATCAATAATTATTTGTTTACACCAGCGATACTAAACCTTTTTCGTTCCTGGGCCACATAGTAGATATTGCCACAGCTTGCGGGCCGCAATCAAGATGAACTACAGGAACAACGAAATACAGGGTGTTGATCAGGAGATGATCAAGGAAATACAGGGTGTTTTATTGGGAAACGGAAATACCTAAATGGTGAATAGAGGTAAATGAGGCGGTTCTAGACATAATACATTTTTATCGATGTTTTTTATCGGTGTTTTATCGATTTTGCCCTTTTTTTCTGGATCCATAACTTTAGAACCACCTTGTATATTTTTTGATATTTGGTACACATATGTCGCATTTAGAACCCAAACCACCCAACTACTAATCACAAGAAAAATCCAGATCCGGATTAAACAAAATTATACATCCATTGTGACCTTGAAACAACATCCTGTATATTGAAATTTTCAAAACTCGCTTGCACATCTGAAAAGAGCTTTAATGGAGTTTCCATTTTTTGCGCAGACAATTCAATGACTTTAATTTTGAAATTATATCGAAATTTTTAAGAACTCGAACTTTCAAAACAAAAATTTTGATATAATTTCAAAACTAATGTCATTAAATTGCCTGCGCAAAAATTGAAGCGAGCAATTAAACTTAGTTTTTGTGCTCTTTTCAAATGTGCAGACCAATTTTGACAATTTGAACATACAGGGTGTTGTTTCAAGGTCACAATTATTTAAAATTTTTTTTGTTAATCCGGACCTGAATTTTTCTTGTGATTAATAAATGGGTCGTTGCAATGTAGTAAATAAGTATTGATTATTTTTAAAATGAGTATTTGTTCATTAACTTTAATAATTTATTATTAAAAGTTAATAATACCGTGGGCCGGCGTAGCCGAGTGGTAGTGTGCTAGGCTAGCGTGCCGGTGGTCCGGAGTTCAAATCCTACCGCCGGCAAGAACCACTAGACATTTTTAAAATGTTTATAGGCCCCAGGGCGACTCAGCCTGATTAAAATGAGTACCTTGGGTAAAACCAGGGGTAATAATAGGCGGTTGAAGCGTAGCATTGGCCCTGTTACCTTCCTTGTATACCGTAGGCCCTAGATATAGCAGACTACCCTGCTATACTCCCAAAGCCACGTGAGCGGTATAAAACGGGAGACTATTATTATTAATAATACCGTGCTTTCTAATCAGAGTTCTTAAAAATTTCAATATAATTTAAAATTAAAGTCATTAAATTGACTGCCTTACACCCAAACGCGCCTCAAACACATCGGCACACTATCAAATAATTTGGAAAAATACGTGAAATTTGACAAACAGTTTGATCACAGGGCCCTTTAGTTGGACTTCGGGCCGCATAAAAAACGCTAGAGAGCCGCATGCGGCCCGCTGGCCGCAGGTTGAGTATCACTGGTTTATACTATTCTACCGTGCTTAGCCAAAACGCCGTATCTACAGAGACATCACCTTTGAGTAAAATCGATTTTTTTTTCAAAGTATTCATATACATTTACATAGGATACGGCATAAGATGTGGTGTATGTATTTTGGCTTGACTTGCGTCATTTTTAGTAAGCAAATAAGATATAATGCACATTTGGGTTAGAAAGAAGTAAAAATTTAATTTTTTCAGATTTTTGCAGATACGACGTTTTCGCTAAGCACGGCAGTATTATAATGTATTAATAACAAATGAGAAAATTATTTTTGTACAAAATAAAAATATTTTGGAGAGGAATTATATTCCACAAAATTTTATGAGTTTTGGTATACATACACTCCCACTATGTCCAGTAATTTAACACCTGCCTGGGAAAACATTGTAAGCGACAAATTTTTATAAAGTAATATTTTAGTGGAAAAACGATCTATATGCGCTAAGCAAACTAGTGACGCTATTTATTAGCATTAATTTCATAGTCAAGTGATACAAATACGCAACACTTTCACAAAATTCAATTCAAATACAATTTCACAAAATTTGGCGAGTAATATGATCAAAACAGTTTTTTGTTATTATCTAACAAATTTCATTTTGGCGTTTGCAATGTTTTTCCGGGCAGGTCTTCAGACAAAAGTGCATGAAGGGTTTATGTGACAATATTTTCAAAATAAGCTTTTTCTGCTAAAATTACCTTGTTCGAACCTAGAAATCTTTCAAACAGGTCAAACACGTTTTAAAATTAATATTTTATCGCTTTGTTCTTGATACCATTAATAGAACCAGCTAAACAAACAAATTTGGTATTCGCAAAATTACTTATACTTCCTATTAAATTTTTGCAATGTTGGATTCTTAAATTCATGTGCTTTTACGTAAAAAAAATTAACTTCTGATTATAAAAAAAAATCTATCACATAGGTTATTGACTGACCTTTTTGATTCACACACAATGATGTCTCCTCTTGACCCAAACAGCTCCTCCTTGTTGATTATGTTAGGCTACCAATCAAAGCCCTCTCCGTTCTCAGCAAACAATCCAGCAGGATACCAGCAACTATTTCTCCAAAAACACAAGCCAGGCCTCTTTTTTGCCAGTACTCGTTCAATAAACTCCAAAACTCTCTCCTCTCTTTCTCTCAACAATAATCTCCTGAGACCCAAGTATCTTTTTTACTTGGTGTCACAAATAATTTTAATAATGATAATTCTTGTAACTTACTCTCTTGGACTTTACAGAATCAAAGAGGTATTTCTTCTCGATTTGATTTCTCTCGTTCCACTTTTCAGCTACTCTCACTATCAAAACAAAACACTAGTACTTGCTTCGGAACTACTCACGAAAACTTGTGACTGCTCTTTTCGGATGCCGGTAACACAATAATCTTTCTTTTCCAAACTTTCTCAACATTCAAAACCTCTCGTTCCCCCTTCCAAATTGCCAAGCCAATCAGAAACATTTCTCTTTTCCATTCGACAAACCCAGCCATTCTTTCAAACAATACGTCTACTCAACTAATCACTTTTCAGAAATTATATAAATGTTTGTGTTTAAACAATATTAAAATTCCAAATCTCTCTACCTTTATTTTTCTAAAAACTAATAATTAAAATTACCTGTGGTTTTACCTTCCTCGTAATAACAAAACAATCTTTTTAAATTATAATCCTAAATGTTCCTTTCCCTTAACTTATTTACAAATGTCTTTAATTCATGGAAAAACTCATTAAGGAGAAACCACCTTGCGTGAAAGCTAACTTCTAATAAATATTTACAAAATAAATAAATATTTACATGTTCCTTGTCCATTTCCAGAATTTCCTGTTCTTCTTTTTCCTCTGTTATTTTCATCGTGTTATTTTTAAAATCTATCACCACTTGTTTTTCTGACAATTCATCCACTCCTACGATCATATCATGTATCATGTTCGGCATTATAACACATTGTAGTGCATAAAATTTCTTCCGCAATCGAACCCTTATTCGTATTCCTTCATTTATTGTTGGCAAAATCCGTTTATTTGCGCTCACTAAATTTACCCTGGGAATTTTGTAAATTAAATTCGTTAAATCAACCTCTTCTATTACTTTCCTGTTAATCAATGTAATTTCCGAACCAGTATCAATCATAATTTTAATCCGGTTCTCATTGATAAAACCATCTACACATTTTAAATTAAATCCACTTCTTTTATCATTATTTCCTGCTAATTTAATAAATTCCTTTGGGTGACAAAAAATTCCTGTTTGTTCTTTTGTGTTTAGTGAGCGCCTTCGTGAAAAAACGCTTGCTGTTCTTCGCTTATTTTTTCGCCGCTTTGTCTCTCATCCTCATATTTACCTATTTGCGTATTGTTTACCGCTCTTCTATTTTCTCTTGGTCTGTCGGACCCGTATCGGTTTCCACTATTTTCCTGTTCATTCCTTCTATTATCATTTCTGTCTTCTTGATATGTGCGGGTATTATTTCTATTCTGGTTTTCTCGATATCTGTCTTCGTTCCATTGCCGATTTCTTTGTTCATAGTTTCCTCTTCCGTTGTCTCTATTTTCGTTTTCCCTCCTTGGAATAAATTCTCTTCTTGTATAATCTCTCCTAGAGTTTTGTCCTCTATCTCTATAGTCTTGATTTTCGCGTTGTCTATAATTTTCTTGCGATCTTATTTGTCTTTCTCTCATTTTTGCTTGTCGTATTTGTAAGAATTGGCACAAACTGTCGATATCTTTGTAGTTTTGTAAAGTTATGTGATCTTCTAAGGTATCTTCAAAATGTCTGGCTATCAGTTCTACTATCTGTTCGGACGAATAATTGTAGTGTAGGTGTTTTGCATTGTTGTATAATTGTAGCGCGTATGTTTGTTTTGAAATACCCATTCTATCATGATACCTTCCATTTTGCAACCCCTTGTTTATTTCTAGCTGTTGTATTTTTCCCCAGAAATAACTCAGGAACTTTTGTTCGAATTTATGCCAATTGTCCAATTCTTCTTCTTTGCTATCAAACCATAAACTCGCCTTATCTTTAAGATGGTTCCTTATCGTTTCTTTGGCTGTTTCGAAGTTACCGATGTATTGTACTTTCTTTTTTAAATTATTTATGAAAATTACGGGTGTAATTTTTTTACATCCCCGCCAAATCTTATTTTCACATCCTCTGTACTATGGATAATCGTTTCCCTTCTTTCTCTGGAACTTTGTTGATTCCTCATTTCCTTTATTTTTCTTTCTATTTCTCGCCTGTCTTGTAATGCATTTTCAAATTTGGTTTCTAAACTTTCTAGTTCCTTTTTCTGGCAATTGTTTATCTCCTTCATTTTGATTTTGATTTCTTTAATCTCTATTTCCTGTTGTCCCATCTCGTTCTTGATCATTGTCAAACATCCTTTTACTTCCTTTTCATACTTTTCTATGCGTTCCTCCATTTTCTTGTTGTTCTCTTCTATGGCTTGTTTTGTTTCCTTCTGATTTTCTTGAATTATTCTTTTTGTTTCATCTATTTTTTGTTATGTTTCCTTCATGGCTCGTTTTGTTTCTTCCTGACTTTTATCCATTTTATCCATTTTCTTTGATGTTTCTTCATGATTTTTATCCATTCTTTGTTGTGATTCATCCATTTTTTGCGACTGAAGTTGCATCAGTTGTAATAATTTATCTATTCCTGATAATTCCTGTTTTTATGATGCCATGATTGTTGTTTTGAAAATGCCTTCTTGTTCTATATGTTCTTCTTGTTCCAAATGTTCTTCTTGTTCTAAATGTTCCTCTTGTTTTTTGTTTTCTTTGCTTTTGCTTCTGGCGGTCGGCATGTACTTAAAATTTATCCCCGCCTGATACGAAATTCGAAAATACCTTGTATGCTGTAGAAACGAAAATTTTTTCTCTCCCCAAATATAATCAATTAATCACAAATTTTTAAATTTATCAAAATTCAAATCGATCAAAAATAAAATAAATATGCAAAAACTGTACCTAGATAAAATAACTCAAACAAAATATTTCATAAATTTTAAATATATCAACTTTTTCCGACGGGCAAATAAATTTTCCTTCTCCTGTTTTTCCGTTTCCTATCCTTTCAAATTCACAACCAGAGATACTTTCACGCCACACGTTGGCTCGCCATGTTGTTATGATCTGCTTTCTATTACTTTTATATTAATTAGTATTTATTTGATTAATTTTTTTTCTATTACTTTTGTCATAAAAAATTTAATTAAGTTTTTTTTAAGCAGTTTTTAAATTAGCGTATTAATCGTAATTAAATTCTCTTAGGTTATACTTATCCTTTCTCGTGGCTTCAGTATCTCTTATGGGCCATTCCACGAACATACGCCTGTTTTGGATTATTTCGACAACGAATATTTTACTGTGCAACATAAGAAGTACGAAAGTAAATGGCGCTAATAATTATTCCAATAAACAACAATGTAATTTGCAATTTACTTTCGTTCTCCTTATTTTGAACAGTAAAATATTCGTTGTCGAAGTAATCCAAAACAGGCGTATGTTCGTGGAATAGGGTATAGTTGATCCTTATCGGGATAAAATAGGAAAAAGGAAATAAATAGAAAAATCATAAATAAGCACATACAATTACCTTTATTATCAAAAGCAATGTTTTGTAAATTTATCAATTAAATTCTGTGGGCATAATTGTCCAAAAGAAACTTTTACCGTATAAATTAATCTAATTCAAACAAATATTTATCGCTTTGTTCTTGATACCATTAATAAAACCAGCTAAACAAACAAATTTGGTATTCGCAAAATTACTTATACTTCCTATTAAATTTTTGAAATGTTGGATTCTTAAATTCATGTGCTTTTACGTAAAAAAAATTAACTTCTGATTATAAAAAAACATCTATCACATAGGTTATTGACTGACCTTTTTGATTCACACACAATGATGTCTCCTCTTGACCCAAACAGCTCCTCCTTGTTGATTATGTTAGGCTACCAATCAAAGCCCTCTCCGTTCTCAGCAAACAATCCAGCAGGATACCAGCAACTATTTCTCCAAAAACACAAGCCAGGCCTCTTTTTTGCCAGTACTTGTTCAATAAACTCCAAAACTCTCTCCTCTCTTTCTCTCAACAATAATCTCCTGAGACCCAAGTATCTTTTTTACTTGGTGTCACAAATAATTTTAATAATGATAATTCTTGTAACTTACTCTCTTGGACTTTACAGAATCAAAGAGGTATTTCTTCTCGATTTGATTTGTCTCTCGTTCCACTTTTCAGCTACTCTCACTATCAAAACAAAACACTAGTACTTGCTTCTGAACTACTCACGAAAACTTGTGACTGGTCTTTTCGGATGCCGGTAACACAATAATCTTTCTTTTCCAAACTTTCTCAACATTCAAAACCTCTCTTTCCCCCTTCCAAATTGCCAAGCCAATCAGAAACATTTCTCTTTTCCATTCGACAAACCCAGCCATTCTTTCAAACAATACGTCTACTCAACTAATCACTTTTCGGAAATTATATAAATTTTTGTGTTTAAACAAACAGCCTTAAAATTCCAAATCTCTCTACCTTTATTTTTCTAAAAACTAATAATTAAAATTACCTGTGGTTTTACCTTCCCTGTAATAACAAAACAATCTTTTTAAATTGTAATCCTAAATAAATGTTCCTTTCCCTTAACTTATTTACAAATGTCTTTAATTCATGGAAAAACTCATTAAGGAGAAACCACCTTGCGTGGAAGGTAACTTCTAATAAATATTTACATATCAATATACAGGGTGTATCAAATTTATGTGCCCGCGTTATATTAAAAAAAATTAAATTTTTACAAAAATTTGATACACAATAGTACACAATATATATGTAAAAATATAAAATACATGTTTTTTTAATATTGTTAATAAAATATATTAGTTTTAGGACTACCTATCCTATAAATTTAGTCTATTTAGATCTTATCGTAAAAAAATTCTACTAAAACTTTAAACTTTTTCTCAATAACTTGCAAATGTCACATAGACGCTTTATGAACGTGTGTCTTCAATTCTTTTTTTAATGAAAGATTAAGTTGATTTGAGAAATTGTGTGAGGTAGCAATTTGCATCTTTGAATCTGTCAAAATGAATCTCGGCTGAGAGAATTTAGTTTACACAAAAATAAAGAGAGTTCAATGGTAACACAATAAATAAGACTAAGGCTAGGATATTTTCCAACACAATGGAACTTAGCAGACATACTAATACAGAAAGCAAGAAAACTTAAAAAAGATAAAATCATACAGACCAGTAAGATTATTACATGGGCTAGTAGATGAAGAATAAAAATGAACAAGGAACAATTGGTCAATGTAACTTTCACAAAATACGAAGGTGATACACTGTCAATACACTATAATAACAACCTAACTCCAAACACTTGGGATTACATCTACAGCGTATTTCAGACATACAATTCAGCATACAAGGCTAGGGCCAAAAAAATTAAATAAGAACTTTCTTAACCATGTTGCCGCCGTTTACGGCAGCAGCCATGAGAGGTAATATTAGGCAGGTACTGGTAGAGGATTATCGCTGTTATCTGCTGTAGAATACGAAAGGAAGATTTATTTATGATAATTCACAGAATGTATGGAATAAACGTAAACAACTAGGAACTATACTAAAAAAACATTACTGGCTGCTTGGAAGTAACTCGCAACTATCATAAAAAATAAACTGGTCTATTTGACATCTGACAACAATACAGTGGTCCCAAAACAATTCCTGTCAAAAACATTAAGAACAATAGCGACTGCCCCTCGGTTTATCTCAAATCAGGTCATTTACAGTAATTTAAAAATCTCTACAGTTAAACAAGTGATCGCCCAGTTTAGTGACAAATAGGGCTTTTCATTGACAGTCATTTGTTTCGAGCTTCTGTCATATTTCGTATAATCCGTGTACATTAATATTATACACAGATTATACAACATGACAGAAGCTCGAAACAAATGACAATCGATGAAAAGCCCTATATCTAAAACATCTTATCTATATGGTAAATCCAGTGGTCTACGAATTTTTAGTCTTATATTTTAAACTGTTATCTAGGAGCAACAATCACAAATGACAACAAATTAGAGCGAGAAGTTAAAACGCGAATAATGGCAGGAAACAGATCTTTCTTTCCAATGCAACATCTAATGAAGTCAAAACTTCTTTCACGAGGTGCAAAAATCCAGATATATAAAACCATAATACGACCAGCAGTCGCGTATGGAAGCGAAACATGGACGCCAACAAAAAGAGAAGTAAATAAATTGCTGGTGTGGGAATGTGTCCTTCGAATGATATGTCCCTTGCATAGATAGCGTGACAAACGAATGGAGGCGCAGATACAACAACGAGCTAGAGTCTATTCGGAAAAGAAAATCTAGTCAGATATATCTGTACCATCCGTGGATAAGTCAAATCTTAAATTTTTTATTCTTCAAAACTAATAAACTGTTTAAAATGGCCATACCGAAAAGTTTGCATTTTTGAGTTATTGACTTATTCACAGATAGTACAGACCGTGAATAAGTGGATAAGTCAAATCTTAAATTTTTTATTCTTCAAAACATAATAAAATGTTTAAAATGGCCATACCGAAAATTTGCATTTTTGAGTTATCGACTTATTCACAGATGGTACAGACCGTGAATAAGTGGATAAGTCAAATCTTAAATTTTTTATTCTTCAAAACTAATAAAATGTTTAAGATGGCCATACCGAAAAGTTTGCATTTTTGAGTTATCGACTTATTCACAGATGGTACTTTATATTATAAAGGCCAATAGACTCAGTTGGGCAGGGCATGCGATACGCAGTAACGACAATCGCCTTATAAACAATGTGTTCTGGGAAAGGCCAGATGGAAGATCTGTAGGGCGGCCTAGAAAAAGGTGGAAAGATGCAGTCAAAGAAGATCTAGAGAAAATGAGAGTGCGACAATGGGAATTAGTGGCACAGAACCGACAAACATGGAAGGCAATAGTAAACGCGACAAAGACTCACGACGAGTTGTAGCGCCATTGATGATAATGATGTTATCAATGAGACTAATTGCAAGATTGCTGAGGTGCACACCTCAACAATCCTGCAATCAGTCTACTTTCTAACAGTTTACAAAATAACAGACTAAAAATTTGTAATCCACTGGATTTACCCTATAGACAACAAGTAAAAGTTTAGAATGAGTTTAAATCAAGTAGTGAAGTAAATAGACAAATTAATCAGATTAAATTAAATTATTACAAGAATTTTTTTACTATGCAACAACATTTTTATTTAATTTAGTAATATTTTGTATTTTTAAAACGACGCCTGAGGCGGAAGTCAAAACGTCAATGAAATCATTTTTAAGTTAAGTGCCTTATTTCCCATTTAGAATAATACAATAGACATAGAAGTCGTACCAATGTACACTTAGTTAGAAAAATAATGAAGCAATAGTTGGTCAGTGGGCGATCACTCTGTAGCATTTAAAACAAAAGAAAATTACAGTTTTATTTCAGCATCCGCTCTTTCTTTCGCCCTCTTTAGGTATTTCATTACTGCTTGCTCGATGCCCTTCTCCGAGGCAGCACTGGTCCTTGGATTTTTCCTAGCAGCATCTAAAAACAAAATGAATGCGCATTAATAAATTGAAACAAATTAATTTCAAATTTAGGTGATCATATTTTATTTATTGTGAATAAATCATTCAAATAAATAAATTCAGAAACATGAATTTTAAGAGGCCAATATTGTGATCCACAATATAAAATACTTTATGCTACTACAATACCAACCCAGTCTTATAAAAGCCCTGTATTTATTTCTAATGACCAAATGAACAGTGATTTACTTAAAATAAATGTTCAAATAAACCATGTAATGTATAAATAAATCACAACAAAAATATTCATGTCATATTTTCAGCTGTAGTGGAGGAAACAAACTACACCTGAACATTAACACAGTTAACAATATGCTTTATCATCTGTACATGCCCACTTAAGATGTAAGCAGAAAATTTCGGCTCCAGTGCTTTAAATGCGTTCATTTTTTTCGAATCTGGAGAAAACTAATATTTTTGAAAAAAATTAAATTATTAGAAAATGGTTATTCATTTTTGATTAAATTATTAATTTGAAACACAATGAAAGATTCCATTATTACTGAGGGCTGAATGTCCTTTAGAATAAACAAAGTTTCATTTAAATGAGATATTTAAATTCAAAAGCAGACTAAATTTTCTCTTTTTTCTTCATCCCTCTAACATCCCTCTATTAAAATAAACATTATAGAAGTTTTCAGGGACTTTCGGCCCTCACTAATACCAATATTTCTGGGTTTATATTTTTCAAAAACACTTAGTTTTTTCAGAATTCAAAAAAAATAATGCATTTAAAAAAGCATTTGACCCGAAATTTGCGTCTACCCCCTTAAGGGACAGTTTAAATTCTTAAATGTACCTTAAATTATTTATGTCTATAAGTTACATACCTCGTATAATTTTTGCGAGTTCTAAATCTGCAAAAGCCTTCTTTTGCCGCTTCCCCAGCCAACTGAAATTTTGTTGCAAATGGTTGGTCAATATTCTTTTAATTGCTCGTTTCATAAACTCCTCTATGGCGTCCCCATCAATTTTGGACAGCTCATTAACCTAAAATATAAATCAAAATGTAATGGTAATCTAACTACCCCTCAAACTTGATCACGCATGCTTAATTATTTTAGCTTAAACTACCTAAAAGTTTTATTAGTATTAGTAACAGCGTAAATACAACAGACATTAATAACTTAAGCTATTACTATTAATTGAATTTTGTTTGATTTTAATTTTGGTTTGTTTTTTAACTCAACCTATGTATGCTTTGTAAAGGTTGACGTCATATTTTTGTAAAAATGTTATATCCGTAAAAAAATAAATAAAATAAAAACTTACAGATTGAAATTTCCTTTCAGGACACTTTAAGAAATCCTCAAAATTGCTCAGCTCTTCCTCACAGTTTAATGGTAGGGGAAAATTTTCCCACGGATCCATTATTTCAGTTGGCTGGGATGCTGTTGGTTGATTTGATTTTATTTGTTCATTAAGTTTGGTTTGCTCATTTGCCACGTCAGTAACTCTGATCTCTAGCAAGGACAGCTTCCTCAATATTTGTTTAAAATATTCTGAAAGAGAAAATTCATGTGAAAGTAACATACAGTACATGGATTCTAAAGGTGCCAGTTGGGAATGGCGTCTATCGCATTTATGTTCAAAATTTCGCCGAAATTCGCATCTATTTCGTAAAAACGAAAATTCCGTACCTCTAATTAGAATATATCTTTTTTTATTAAATATTTGCTTTTGTTCACTAAAGTGTGGCATTTTTTGTAAAGTAGGAGCACAATTTAAATCTATATTAACAACGGCATAAATCAGTGGGGCTTGTATTAGATCATCCGCTACATAATCATCTGCAAATAAGTTACTTCTATTCAAGTGTAGGGAAGCTTCTGAAGTTGGATAAGCTGTAAAAATATATTTATTGAAACTAAAATTACCCATCAAAAAATTTAACAAACCTTTTATTACGTTTAGAGCACAATTTTGCAAAACTTCCTCGCTTGGAACATTTGTATTGTAGGCAGAATCTTCTGTTTTTTATGTGGCAAAAGTTTTCCATGGGTTCATCCCTGTATATCTCTTTGGAATGTGTTATTAGTTTGACTCACTTTTGTTGTAAATCGGTACAACCCAAATCATTTAGATTTGTTATTTTCTTTCGATAAAGTAAATTTCGTTTAAAAATAATATGAATATAATCACTAGATAATGTAAGGAAACACTTAGGTATTTTAATACATTTACTTAAACTTCACACATGTTTATGTTTGTATTTTTTCCTGCTCCTGCTTTACATGCACAAGCACATTTTATTGTTTTCTTTTTGTACTTTCACCACTCACTTTAATGTCTTTTATGGGGTGCATCATGAATTTTGTTACTTTGTAGACAAAGAGCAAATATTTCAATTATGGTTGTGGGTTTTGTTTAAATGTCACAAATAAATACATGGTTGGTATTGAAAACTGCTTCCCCTTCAATTAATGGTCTCTTTGCTTCACTACAATACTCAAAAATATCATTAAGGCTGATTTCCATTTTTAGATGATAAAAATAACTCCAACTATTTACTATCACATGAGAGATAATCATTAATTAAAATTTCGTAAAATTAAAGGAGAGATACGGAAAGTTTTTATAGTAAGTTTTACTGAACTTTTGTAAACTATGTTAGGTTAAAACCGAAGTTTTAGCTACATTACGTGTGATTAATTCACACTAAGTTGTATATACATATAGCATACTTACAATAAAATGATCTTCACTACTATATAAACAGGACACTGGAAGTACAGTATCTCTTCTCATCATTTTCCATCACTGTTTTCTTAGTTTACCATCGTTTGGAATACGAAAAAACAATTTATTGTGTGTACTTCTACTAGTGTTTTTGTAGTGGGGTACCATACAATACTTGTAAGAAGGTCGTTTGCTTCTTCCATGATTTAAAAACTAAAAATATGAGTAAGTATGATGAAATAACTAAACTTATGGTAAACAAAGTCTATTTATATTTTTTCTGCATTATAAAAAAAATTCATGCAGATTCTCTATTAGTAGTTTACCAATGTGTGTAGATAAATAAACCAAAGTTGCATTTTTCCGACAAATTTTCACAAAGTTGTCTATCGTAATCCACTTTTAATATTGTCTTTTTTGTCCTTTTACAATCAGGATCAGCAACACAAAATAGGGCCTTTGATTTAACAGAAAAATACGTCTGTAGTTTTACTTGGCCCATGTATTTTGCTATGACTTTACTTCCTGGGCCGATATATCTTTCCGTGGCTGTTTGGATGTTCGGCATTTTATTTCGATACTGTACGAAGTTGTTTCACTATCTGAGGAAGTTCCCATGATAGGATATATGCCATTTAACTTCAATCCATACTTACTTATTTTATGCCGTACTTTTTTTCTACTTCCTTTAAAACATGTTTTTCCAAGGATCTACTTTTTTTCATAGCCTCTGTGTTCCTCAATTTACTTGCTCCCAACATGGTCTGCGTTAATGTTCCATTAAGTGTTTTGCAATATGCAGATTCATAAGCTTTTGAAGCCGTGATTCTTCCTTAGCTCGTGCCACAAGGGGAAATCATTTTGATTCAGAGTTGCTGATTCAGCTTCTTTGCATGCATTACACTTGTACAGTATTCTACAAAATCGAGAGGGTTTGTAGCTTTACTTGAAGAGTGTAGATGATGCATTGATAACTTTTCCATATTGGTTGGCTCTTTATACAATTTCATCAGGTGATTGTTTGTATCACCAACCATTGTGCAATGATTTTTAACCACTGTGAGAAAGTTTTCGGCATTCAAAGCTACTGGCATAAATTTACGTTTAGGTGCACCGCAAAAATTTCCTTAGCTTTTCTAAACTACAGACTAGTACCCATTGATGATAACTTGGATATTTTCAATAACACTCTAGATGGATCTTCACGACGCCGATGTAGCCATGCCAAAAAGCTATAGCATGCTTACATCTACATAAAATAAAACAAAACAAATGTAAATTGACTTTATTTTATGTAAATATTATTTTAAAAATATAGAAAAGGAATGGTTGTATCAGTGGACCAGTTACATTCAGTAACTAATGATGAAACAGGAGAACAGTCATTAGAAACGAAAGGGATATCATTATTATGAGAACAAGTTATCTATGATATCAAAAATATAAAAGATTGCTTGTATCCCTTTTGCTAAATACTTCTAGAATTAAATATATCAAATAATTTATTAATAACTCGGATAAATTTAACAGTTGCTTCGGAGTTTTTAAATTGTTCTCTTTCAAAACTATTTGAATACCTGTTTCATGAGTTATACTTAAGCACTGAAGTAATAAATTCTTCTTTTGAACGCCTGTTAGACTGTCAGTCAGACGATATCCTAGCGGTAGCTTCCATGAGTCAATGGGTGCGTTCACCAGACCAGTGCGCTCTGTTAGCGGTTTGAAACTGTTTAAGCTTTTTCTGGTGAACGTCAATGTCAATTTAGGCTAAACTTCAACGTGTTGACGAAGCGATCGCCATTTTCTTGAACGTATGGCGAGGAACGCTTCATAATTGAACGTGTTGAAGAAATTTAAATAATGGCACACGTAATTCAAACTATGTACGTATATAATGGTTTTTATTACACAATAAATGCAACTGAAGAAGTGCATAATATGTTAAATGGAGGTAAGTACTATAGATATCGATATTTTTTTATTATATATTTATTGCTATGATATTTCACCCTTTTATGTTGTGATGAATGAAATGTGAACTTTTATTGTTTTATAATATATTTGAATTTTGTTGTAGATGCAGATTTTTCAAGAATTATATGGCGGAAAATTTGAAAATGCAGTGTGCTGGTGACTTGGAAGAAAATAAAGGTATTGTTTTTATTGTCACATGTATCTAAATTCAATAGTTCCATACTATGCTAACCTATCTTTGTTGAGCTGATAAGCTGTTTCATGTTATGAAAAAAGTACTCACTAATTAGTGAATTATTTATAACTCTTGTACATAATCATATCTTTCCACCAAAAGAACAAACATTGGTTTATATACCAAAAGTCAGTACACCTAACATTTTAGTGAAAACAGAGTTACCCGTTGTCCTAGGTGAGCGACGGAAAACGACGCGACGCGATGCGAAGCGTTGCGATGCGATGCGACCAGTAATTCACGCGACGTGTGGCTTATGTAGCGTCGCATCGCGTCGCTTTCCATCACTCAAACCAGGACAAACGTGACGATGTCAATTATTCATTCCTATTCTTAAGTGTGGGGAAGTATACGGCAGTATTACTAGAAAATTCATATTTTAAATACTTAGCTAAAAAATTCCATAAACGAAAAAGAAAGACAACAAATGTCATATATTTAGAACGAGTAAATTTGGAGAGTTTAATCATTTATATCGGAAATTAATGAAATAATCCACGTTGGTTTAAAGAGTATTGTGGCTTTTTCTCTTTCAATTATATCATTGCAGCTGTTAAACTCAGTATTAATAACTGAGCTATCAATAACTATCAATAAGTAATTTTCAAAAACCAAATTCTATTGAGGAGAGGCTGTTACTGACTTTAAGGTATGTTAATGAAAAAACACTGGTACTATATAGTTATTATTAGTTTTTATTTATTTAATAAACTATTACATAGCATAATTTGAATTGAAAAAAGCAATGGGGCGTCACACTGTGTCGTGTCTCGTCGCGAACAAATCAAGTTCGCACTTTGTCGCGTCTTGTCGTAGACTGATTAACCCGAAAACGTAGGCCATACACAAATACAACCATTACTTGATATTTTCGCGTCGCGTCGCGTCGTGTCGCGTTGTCGCGTTTGTCGTTCACCTAGGACAACGGGTGAGGCATCTTAACTTACGAAAATTTTATACACCACAAGTCACTAATTAGTGTTTTCCTACTAGCAATTACTATAGTAGAGTCGATGGAGTTTTAACTTGAGGAAAAAATCAAACAAGATAGAACTTTTTATAATTTCATTAAAAAATGTACCTATAATAAACAACATATTATCAAAAAGTTCTAATCCAAAAGTGGTTGAGTTTTTAACTAATGCATTAAATTTCATTTTACAATTGGAAATGAAAAAGAATATTAAAGCTATCTGATAGTTATAAGGTTTGTTCAAACACGACCAAGAACCGTCATGAAACGATCACGTTATTAGATAATTAACATTACATGGGAACAAAATAATACGTTCCATGGTACTGCACAGGACGGTGATCATTACATGGACAGTTTCTCGTGTTGGAAGAAACCTATAATATAAAGAATAAAATATATGTATAAGTACAGTTGGATTTACATAACTTTTGATTAAAAATCTCTTACAGTTTGTCAAATGTAGGAAATTTGAAAACATCACAATTGTCATAACGCTGCATGTCTATTGTAAGTTTTTCAAAAGTTGGAAGTAGGATTTACATGAATTGTGTGTGTTACAGTTTGTCAAACGTAGGAGAAAGAGTTTATAATTGCTAATACAATTTTACCTATAAAACTCTCAAATATGCAATAAATTCTTTTACTTTAAAAAAACTTCTTTTTTAAACAATTAAGAAAGATAAAAACATGTAATACAAAAACCGAAAAATATCAGTAGAAAAAATGTTTATACAAAGTCATCAAAACTTTTTTCTGTACAACTTACCTAAAATACATTTAATAACAAGCTTAACCCGCGAGTAGTCGCGCCGCCGTTAGATAGAATCTCACATTTTATCCTTTCTCGCAATAACTAGATGAAAAATTTTGCAATTTTGAAAAAAATTCATAAGTGCCTCAAGGAAGGGTGTAGTAATGCGTAGAATTTTTTTTATTTTTATTTTTTTCTTCTTTTTCTTTTTATGGAATTTATGGCTTTGGGGAGAGCCAATTGGCTTTAATAATTGTTAGAAATAATATTTCTAACATAACAAGTAAATAAAAATAATATAAATAAATAAATAAATATAAAAAAAAAGAATGTGTGTGTACTTTGTACACACGTAAGAAGTTATACTTCTAAATATGATTTCAATGAAATAAATATACTTCCGGACAGTTTATTTGTATTTTATTTAAAGATTAAATTAATTTTTACTTACTACTTTCCAAAAATTTTTATTAAAACAATACCAAAAATTAAAAAAAGATTAGAAAACACCATGATTTGAACCGGAGACCTCTTGATATCGAGCCCAACGCTCTACCACTGAGCTATACCCTTTTGTTTATACGGGCTACAAGATTTCTCAGACATAGTGACAAACATACGAAGTGAATTATAAAATACTTTAAATATTACTTATTATCTTATTCCCGAGGTAGACAAGTCCAGATACACAAAAATTATAATAATAGTTATTTATGATATAAATGTTAAAAGCACAATTTTAAGGCACGTATGTAAAAGATTCGCTTCGCTCATTCTGCAATTCACATGAGTGCCTTAAAAATGTACTTTTCAACACCTATATCATACAATATTTTTTCTACAAACGTCTTATATATCAACAATTATAATTTATTCATTCTCAATTACAGGACAATACCTACAAAAACTTTTACTTGAACTTGACTGACATTCCATTTTTATATTTTTCTTGACATTACATCAAAACTGCCTATACTGTCAATACATATAATTTTATTTTTGTATATTCTACCAAATTTTAATAGTTTTTTTCTACAAACGTGTTAAAAATGCAATAATACAGTTTAAATTAAATTTAAAAAAACCTTTTAAACCACCTTTTTCAAATTGCGCAAGTTGTATTATTAATATTAATGTTAATAAATGAAATATAAATATTTTGACGTTTGACAATTTGACAATTTAGTTTTAACTGTAGTGCCTTAAAATTTTTAAAGCACTGGTGCTTTAAAGTAGCATTTTTAACGCTCCTATGGAGTGCTATAAATTGCATTTTTAACACGTTTATAGAAAAATATATTTAAAAACACTAATATATCCTTTCCACACCTTTTCTGGACTGATACATACATAAATTAAAACATTTAGTAACGAACTCATGTGCTTATGCGCGCAGATTAATAAAATTTCAACTTCAATCGCGCCTAGACAAGTACAACTTCAATAAAAATTTGTTGTAAATTCGTATTGTGAGATAGAATCTAACACGCGACTATTCCGTTACAGAAGTGAGCGCGACTACTCCCGGGTTAAAAAATAATAAATATTACAAAAAGTTTTTTGAGTTTTTTGAGCTTTTACACAGTATGTCTGGGTAACTTGGAAACTTTTTCATTATCAATTGTATGAAAAAAGTTATTCTTCATAAATTGCTCTTACTTATTTACTCTGTGGCGTTACAACCCTTTGTCGGTTTTAGCTGACTAAACAACATGCCTCCCCACTGTTCTCTGTCTTGAGCAACCTCTATCCAATTCTCCATGCCCATAGTGTTCAGGTTTCCTGCCAAATTATCTGACCACTGGAGTCGAGGGCATCCACATGGTCTTTTTCCAGTTGGGACTTCCTCCCACACCAGTTTTTCTATTCTTTTGTCAGAATGTCTTCTGAGGTGTCCTGTCCATTGGAGTCCTCTGGACTTTATTTCTTTTATGATGCTGATGTCTGGGTAAAGTTCTTCAAGCTCTTTGTTAGTTCTTATCCTATATTGTCCTGATGCTTTATCCAGCACAGGCCCAAAGATCTTCCTTAGGATTTTTCTTTTCTGCTGTTATATCTGAAGTCCGTTATATCAAGATTTTAGTGTGTTTTTAAAATTGTTTATACAAAACAGTTTTTATTGTTTAAACAATTAATAAACAATTAGTGACCAAATCTGTGAGTAGACCTTTTACTCTAACATATTTATAAACCAACAAAAAAAGTTAGAAAAATATAAGCTTGTTTGATTTTTTCTGAAACAATGCAAGTTTTCGATCTTCATTGACTCTCCTACTACTATTTTACTTCAACTGTAATAATTGTTTATTTTCGAGTATTCAAAAGTAGTAAATCCTTAAACAACCAGAACTATGTTTTATTGTAGTGACATCTTGCAGTAAACCGACCATGTTTTAGTGTGAAATTTATCATGTTTTGTTTTAATTCAAATAAGTAAACCATGTTTTACCTAATACTTGCATGTTTTCTATTTTAGTTGAGTGTTTCGCATGGAACTCCAACGCAACGAAGTTGTTGCTCCAGTCCTACTTGGAGAAAAAGGACTTATTTAGAAACCCAAAAATAAAAAAAAAAGAATTGTGGGGCCAATTTAGTGGAGTATTTCAAAAACATGGCTACAGTGTTACAGATGATATGCTGGACGAAAAGTTCAGAAATATGAAATGCAGATACAAAACCATTAAAGACAATAACAGAACAAGTAAAACTGGTCAATGAAGGGTAAAATGGGAGAAAACCTGATGAGGTTTTCTCCTCCATGAAGACAAATGAAGTGTTAATCAAAAATAAAACACTAAAAGAAAATTCAGTGATCTTCAGAATCTCCCTGAGCCTCATTCAAGTAGTAGCAGTTTGGTGAGGATAGACGACCCTCAACCAGGCCCAAGTAAGTTGGAGGTAATAGACGACCCTCAACTGATTACCAGAATACTAGAAGATACAGTAAACTTCTCAACCAATTACCTCAAAAGCGAAGCAAAATCAGCTTGGGAGGAAGAAAACTGTATCTACACAGAAAAAAATGGAAGAGTTAGAAGAAAGAAGAGTTCGAGCTTTGGAAGAGATAGCAAAGCAACTAAAAGACTCTAATGCCATTCAGAGGGAGAGAAATGATCTGATGAAACAACAGCAACATTTAAATAAAGAAAATTCATTATCATAAAGGACCAGGCAACACACCTTATGGAAAAGTGGTCCCGGTCAAATTTGATGAAAGTTTGGTCAATGATACTTCTTGATGTGTAGATTAAAAAAGTCCATGGCACCTGGGTCTGAATAACTACTATTCTCGAGTTACAGTCTTCTGAAGTTATTGGATTCGAGTGCTCGGTTTACGTTAAGTGCACTAATTGACGGTCAATTGAACGAAAATATTTATTATTAGAAGAAGAGAAACTCATGTTCTTCATACATACTTGCGTGTTGTATATGAATTGGTCAAAAATAAAAAGGATCGTATTTTAGTCTTCAGAAAACCTCCGAAAAGTCTTCAGAAAACTAAAGAAGTGCGGTATAAAATGTGCTGCTAGATCGATATAAGCATTATCATGTTTTCACGAATGCTTCTCAGTTATGGAATACCAGCAAAACTGCAGTTCCGCCTTATCTTTAGAAAAATACTGAACAGTGGCGGATCTAGGGGGGATGGGGGTAATTTCATTCGTAACATGTTCCAGAATAATTTGAGAAAAAATTGTTGAAACATTAAAAAATACATTAGTTGACATGAAACTTGTCCCGCATATCAGATATAAGACAGGTAGAGAACATGGACTTGATTTCAATACAAAAAAATCAAAGTACCTGGTAGTTTGTAAATGCTAAATATTGCTAGTTTGTAAATTATGTTATTCGTGCATTAACATTTTGCTGATTTCGGTTAGATGCATCATACGTTGTGTTAACTAACGACCTGTCAGGATACTTAACATTGGGTTGATGTCTTGCAAAGCCTAAAAACCATAACACATTGGTGACATGAGCACAAGTAGGTACCTACAGTTCTCGCACCAGATTGACAGGTACAGTAGTACCCGTTAATCGGTTCTTCTACAGGCTCATCTTCATCATTATCTTCATCAACCGTATAGGAAATAAATACTTTGTGTTTTGTAGCTTGCCGAAACCTAGAAAATATTCGAACTCTTATGAATCCCGGTTCATCCATATTCTCATCAATTTGCAACTATTCGTCATTTTCTCTTATTATCTTATCTTGTATGTAAGATGGTGCCAGTTTAATTTGATATATCCCAATCGTAAGGTCTTTTAGGTAGTCTAAGTCGAAAACAGGAAAGTTAGCAAAATCATGATTATGAAGCCTTCTCCATTGACCATTTCTTCTAATCAGATTATCAGTCTCAACTCTAGCTTGTACATCATTGGGAATTAATAACCTCTGTAATAACTGTTCAGCTGCTTCAGCTGTAGAACCTTGCATGTGGATCGCTGGGTGATATACTTATTTAATAGTGCACCAGCAATACGGTAAAAATCATTTAGTTTTTTTGCATGGTGCATGTTTATAGGATTGGCAAAGAATTTAAAGACAGAGCGTAAATGACCATTTCTTCCTTCTACAATCCATCGATTTTTCGTAATAATACGAGTTATTAGCATCTTCAGTTGAAAGTTGCTTTTGTCCACGTAACAAAAGGGCTGGCATCTTATGTTCGATACCTAGTACAGTGGAACCCCGATAAGTCGGCCCCCGATAACCCGGAAGTTCGGCTAACCCGGACCGATTTTTATCAGATAAACATTTTGATTTTCAATATTTTGTATTTTTCAATTTAATTGTGGCTTATTTCCCATCAAAATAGTTAATTATCAGACAAACCTTTCAACAATAAAAATGTATGTAATATAATATTTGAGAGATAATGTGTATGTGTGTAATTTGAACTATACGATATTAAAAATGACTCATAGCACACGCCGCAGAAACAACAGCCACCTGTCTGTAGTATTACCTATTCCTTTTTATTTCAAACTGTCTTAGCATTGTTTAAGAAAGACTATTTAAAAAATTCTTTTATAAACAATGGTCTTTAGTTTTCACTGTTCTTAAATAACATTATATCGTTGTGACTGTATTGTGTGTCTTGTATTGTTCGCTTCCATTTGCTTACGTTTGTGTTTGGTGTTTTTTTTAGTAATTTTAATGAGTAGGTACTGTGCATATTTATAAATATATTTCATGCTATTTCAATTCTAACGGAGTTTATCTGTAAGTATACCGTATTTTATTAATTTTTACCATATTCTCCGGCTATCTCGGATTTTCGATAACCCGGATCGGCCGCGGTCCCGATTAATCCGAGTTATCGAGGTTCCACTGTAATTGTAAAAATGGTATACAATCTCGATATCCTCTGTCTACCAGGAGTATGTCTCCATTGTGGAACCAATCTCTTAAATAATTTCCATCTCTGTTAAATTCATGTTGAAGAATGTTGGCTTAATTATTATACGAATCAGAAAAGTATGATCCAAAAATCGATAAAATATAGCCATCAGGTGCTACAACTAATGTTGGTTTTAAAACATGTCTACTTTTGTGCATTGAATAAGATTGTCGAAGTACTTGAAAACAGTTGCTTTTATGTAAGTAGGCATATGTTGCCGTATGTAGCCATGTGGGATGCGGCCACTAAAAAGAATACACCCATAGTATCTCCTACTGGTCGTAAGAGGCGACTGCAGGAGCAGCTGACCGCTGTCCCTACCCAACATTCCATCTCGTCCTATACCCAACTATTTACCTAGAACCTATCTCAGCCACACCCCGAGTGTCGGATGAGTCCTCTTGACCGTGTTTGAGTGGAAGAGGTCCATTTTGCGCGGGGGGTGTGTGGCATGTACATGTCGCGCACCCTACACACAAACCGCGTAACTTGCGCCGCTCTCCATTCATACACTCCTAAATTCCTCAATACCGAGTGATTGCCGGTATAAGCGATCTGCCACTTGCTGACCAACGGCTTCGGGCGGATGAGTTGGTAAGTGGTAGGACACTCTTTTGTCCTGGAGTTGAGAAATCGGCTTCGAAGGCGGAGGAACTATTAAGTAGTCAACGGCATAAGGATGTGGAAAGCCACGGGATGACTACCACATTATATATCCCTAG
The DNA here is from genome assembly GCF_917563875.1 of Diabrotica virgifera virgifera. Taxonomy (NCBI): domain Eukaryota; kingdom Metazoa; phylum Arthropoda; class Insecta; order Coleoptera; family Chrysomelidae; genus Diabrotica; species Diabrotica virgifera. The sequence continues at coordinate 121,620,996 of NC_065451.1, read as the reverse complement.
TAAAACCGTCATGACGAGTAGGAGATTTAAAGATGATATGCCATGCGACCCGATTAGCAACCGGCGTCGTCGAGTTTCCGGGCTGGACAATGTGAAATCAGAGACCGGCCACGCAACGGTGGGAACCAGGCCTTGCGTGGAAAATATGCGACTGGATAAAACAAATGAAAATGTCAGAAAATATACTATTAAGATAGCTACATGGAACGTAAGAACTCTTTATCAGACTGGAAAACTAAACAACGCAATTAATGAAATGAAGAGGCTCAAAATTGATATTCTGGGGATGAGTGAAATAAGATGGCCAGGTAATGGTAAGTGCGAGAAGGAGGATGCAACAATATTTTTTTCAGGCAGCAGAGAAGAAGATGTCAACCATAGGCATGGAGTAGCGGTTCTAGTAAATAATAAAATCAGAAAACATATAAAAAAATTTTATTCCATATTCAGAACGCTGCATGTTGATCCAGATAAGTGCGCACCCTCTAGACATAAATATAATTCAGGTTTATGCTCCCACATCTGAGAGTACTGATGAAGAAATTGAAGAGTTTTACGAACAATTAGACGAAATCATAAAAAACCTAAAGAAACAAGACATAACCATGGTAATGGGAGATTTTAACTCCAAAATAGGAAAAGGCGAAGTCAGTGATGTAGTTGGCAAGTATGGGTTGGGAACAAGAAATGAACGAGGTGATCGACTAATACAGTTTTGCCAGGAGAAAAACTTAATTATCACTAATACTTGGTTTAAGTTACCATTAAGAAGATTGTACACTTGGAGGTCACCACAGGACAAGTCTGGGTACATCGTTAGAAATCAGATAGACTTTATAACAATCAACAAACGATTCCGTAACGCAATAATATCAGCCAAAACATATCCTGGAGCTGATATAAACTCTGACCATAATCCTCTTGTAGCCCAATTACGAGTCAGACTAAAAACCTTAATCCAGAAACAGAATAACAAAAGACTAGATATGGATCAACTTAGAAATCCCGAGATAAAAGTCAAGCTTACAAATAGCATTAATAGTAATGTTGCTTTAACAACAAATACGGATGATATTGAAAGAGACTGGATCAACTTAAGGGACGCTATATGCAACGGTGCGAAAGAAGTAATTGGTGACTACGAGCGGAAGAAGAAGAACGAATGGATGACAGATGAAATATTACACCTCATGGACAGAAGGAGGGAAAATAAGAATAATCCCGAACAATATAAAGAACTGGATAGAACTGTCAGCAGAAAGATAAAAGAATCCAAAGAGAAATGGTTACAAGAAAAATGTCAAGAGATAGAAGAGCTAGAACGAAGACACGATAGTTTTAACATGCATAAAAAAATTAAGGAGTTTTCTTATACTTACAAGAAAAAACAGTTTGGTAAGTTAATAGACGAGAACAACAAACTTATTGTAGATAAAGAACAGTTACAGACTTGGGCAATTTACATAAAAGATTTGTTTACGGATTATCGTCATATTTCTACGAACTCTCTTGATCTGAATGGACCAAAAATATTGAAAAGTGAGGTGATAAAAGCTATAGATCAAACGAAAGATGGGAAAGCAACAGGATGCGATGAAATACCAGTCGAATTTTTAAAGTTTTTAACGAGAACAACATGAATGTAGTATTGAAACTGTTCAATAAGATATACGATACTGGTCAAATTCCATCGGACTGGCTGAAATCTACATTTGTGCCCCTTCCCAAGAAATCCAATTCTAAGACGTGTAGCGAATATCGCCTTATAAGTTTAATGAGTCATACACTTAAAATATTCTTGCGTATTATCCATTCCAGAATACGAGCAAAATTAGAACACAGCATAAGTAAAACACAGTTCGGTTTTAGATGCGGTTTTGGAACTCGAGAGCCCCTATTTGCAATACAAGTCTTGATTCAAAAATGCCTGGATCAACAGAAAGATGTTTACGCCTGTTTTATCGACTATGAGAAAGCATTTGTTACTATCAAACATGACAAACTCATAGAACTATTACAGCTTTCAGGACTTGACACTAAGGACATCCAGATTATAAAAAATCTATATTGGAATCAAACAGCCCACATAAAGAATGGACATATGGTGAGTGAAAACATAACCATTTCTAGAGGGGTTAGACAGGGCTGTATTCTTTCGCCACTGCTTTTCAACGTGTACACGGAACAAATATTTCTAGAGGCACTAGAAGAGTACAATGAGGGCATCAAGATTAATGGCGTACCAATAAGTAATTTTCGATATGCAGATGATACTGTTATACTAGCCGATAACATCGAAGATTTACAGATGATGCTAAATAGAGTAAATACAACTGGCAACCAATTTGGACTGAAGATCAATAGAAAGAAAACTAAATTTATGGTGATCAGTAAAAAGAACATTCAACATATCGACCTGAATATTGAAGCCGAACGTATTGAAAGAGTACACCGATTTAAATATCTGGGATATACAGTAAATGATAAGTGGGACCCAGACGTAGAGATTAGGATCCGAATTGAAATAGCAAGATCCAAATTCATAAAAATGAGAAAGCTCTTAAGCAACCGCAACCTAAGCGTTAACCTCCGATGGCGCGCCACAAAATGCTATGTACTCTCTACGCTACTTTACGGAGTAGAAGGGTGGACGTTAACAGCAGCAACTATAAAGAAGTTAGCGGCTCTAGAAATGTGGCTGTATCGACGCATACTGAGAATTCCTTGGACAGACAGAATGACCAACACAGAGGTATTGAGACGAATGGGTAAAGAGTTGGAATTGTTAACAACTGTTAAAAGGAGGAAAGCGTCATACCTGGGCCATGTGTTCCGTAATGATAAGTACAGTCTGCTACAGCTTATCGTCGAAGGCAAGATTGAAGGTAGAAGAGGTTTGGGCAGGAAGAAGAAATCCTGGCTGAGAAACTTGAGAGAATGGTTTCAAATACCAGAAGCTGCGAACATAATACATGCTGCACAAAACAGAGAAACCTATCGTTTGATGGTCGCCAACCTTCGGTAGAAGACGGCACATAAAGAAGAAGGCATATGTTGTATCTACTAATGCAATCACCTTTGGTTCATTCGGATTCGGATTGTACAAAATATTAGAGTAAGCCGTTACATGTTGCTGAATGAATTGATTCCTTGGTATTGATTAGGGCCCAATATTTTGCACAAAAAACCTTTGAATTAGTGATCTTCTAACACGTTCCACTGTTATACTAACATATTGTCTAGTATTATAACCAAACAAAACCCTGAGAAAACTGTCACTCAAACCTTGTTTCAACTTACATAGAAACATCAGTACATCTCTTTTATTAATATATTTGTCTTTACCGTTTTCGAAAACAGGATCACAATAAGTAAATAGTTCCTCGAATTGTTCTTTAGTTACTGGAGCCAAACATTGAAAATCTTCATTATCTAAATTATCAATATTTAGACCTTTTATTTCTTTAGCAGCGCAGATTCTAAGTTCGACTAAGAACAATGCTAATTCTGGACCTTTGATTTTATATGGTCGTTTAGTGAAACCTAGACCAGGTAACAAAATATCAGGAACTAGGCAAATATAATGTGCAACATCTTCACGTTTGCCCCCCCCCCCTAAAATTTTTTATATGGGCGCCCGTGCTCTGGGCTTACGTCTTTTCGTCACACTATCCGCTCTTTGGTTATAAATGTGTTTTGATGGCTCCATCTCGTTCATTTTCGTTAAATAAAGTTATTTCATTAATTCTGGACGATGTTACCGGTGGAATTACCCCTATCCTCCCCTTGATCCGTCACTGTTCAGTAGTTTCCTAAAGATAAAGCCGAACTGCAGTTTTGCTGTTATTGCATAACTGAGAAGCATTCATGAAAACATGATAATGCTTATATCGATCTAGCAGCACATTTTATACCGCACTTCTTTAGTTTTCTGAAGACTTTTCGGAGGTTTTCTGAAGACTAAAATACGATCTAACTATTTTTGACCACGAATTCATATACAACACGCAAGTATGTATGAAGAACATGAGTTTCTCTTCTTCTAATAATAAATATTTTCGTTTACTTGACCGTAAATTAGTGCACATAACGTAAACCGTGCACTCGAATCCAATAACTTCAGAAGGCTGTAACTCGAGAATAGTAGTTATTCAGACCCAGGTGCCATGGACTTTTTTAATCTACATATCAAGAAGTATCATTGACCAAACTTTCATCAAATTTGACCGAGACCACTTTTCCATAAGGAGTGTTGCGTGGTCCTTTAATGTTATTGAATAAAGTTAATTGTAGTTAAAAATATTTTTTATTTTACATGATAATTTATACAAATCAGCAATAGGGCTTTTCATTAATTGTCATTTGTTTTGAGCTTCTGCCATATGTTGTATAATCTATGTATAATATTAATATACACGGATTATACGACATATGACAGAAGCTCGAAACACGTGACTGTGAATGGAAAGCCCTATAAGTCCTGCTGTAATAACCACATCATCCGCAAATGCACATTCTGTCATCCCTATTTGTTCTAATTTCCTATAACGTATGTATATTGGTTTATCTCTGTTTATATATATTATAATCGGTTTAAAACGTCTTCCGATACCCAATCTCCATGCATCTCTATCTTCCCAAAGGTCTTCGTCTAAACCTCTCTCTCGGGTCTCTCTGCCTATTCCTTCTCCCCAGCTCTTTCTGGGTCGGCCTCTTTTCTCTTTCCATGTGGTGACCAATCTAGAATCTGTTTGGGCAGACGGTGTTCTCGCATTCTCTGCACATGTCCATACCACTTTAGTTGTTGTACTCTTATATCTTCGACAATTATATGTGTGATTCCCATAATCTCTTGTATACGTTCGTTATTAATTCTTTGTTTACTTTCTCTTATATTTCATCCATAAATATTGTGAATAGAAGTGGACTCAATCCCCCTCCCTGTCTAACTCCTACATTTGTAGCAAATTTTTCTGATATCATATTATGTCTTATTACACAGTTATTTGTTTCTTTATATAAACTTTGTATTACCCTTATTAGTTTCTGATTTACATTTTCTTTTTTAAACATTTCCAAATCGTTGCTCTATTTACTTTATCAAATGCCTTTTCCATATCCATAAAGGCTAAATATATGGGTTTCTCCGCCATCCACTTCCTGTTAATAACTTCTTTCAAAGCGAATATATGATCCTGTGAAGTAGTCCAGGGTAATAAGGTTTTTTCCATGACACTCGAGCAGCCAGGGTACTGAAGCGTTTTTTCGACAGGTAATACCTATAAGAGCAAATTGTAACTATTTCCTGCATAGGATCTGGCGGCCATTTTTATTTATAAACAATTAAGTGTCAAAAAATGGCATTTTTCCCTTTTTTTTTCAAATCAACGGAAAACAGTGAAACTTATGGTTTTTTTAGTACAAATATCTTTGAGATTATGGAAAAAGCTTTAAAATGACGTATTACAAAGTTTGATATACTCATTTATTGTTAATATAATTGCGAAAAAAGTCGGAATTGCAAAAAAAATTAATTTCGCAATATCTATTGTAAAAATTAGTGTACAGCTTTGAAATTTTTGTCATATAAGGGTTCTTTGTTGCTTAATATGTGATAAAAATTTCAAAGCGATTCATTCAATTGTTTAAATTTTATTCAAATTGTTTATCCCAGAGAGCATTTTTTTACAATAACATAAGTCAGAAAAAATGACGTTAGAACCATTCCACAGGTGTCAAATGAAAGAGCATGAGCTATATTTTCAACTTGGTTTAAAAAAAGCGAATAAAAAATGCATTTATTAGTAATAAATAATTATGCAAAAGTATCGTAAATCTTTCCCTATAAACTTTTTATTTTGTTATATAAGAAATTATATATATTTATTACACTTTTTTATCAATTATGATATAAATAACATTACTTGGTAGTTGTGCACTTAAAACAGGGTAAAAAAGTTATTTTTTTGGAAAAAGTTATTCAAAAAGTTTATAAGGAAAGATTTACGATACTTTTGCACAATTATTTATTACTAATAAATGCATTTTTTATTCGCTTTTTTTAAACCAAGTTGAAAACATAGTTCATGCTCTTCCATTTGACACCTGTGGAATGGTTCTAACGTCATTTTTTTCTGACTTATGTTAGTGCAAAAAAATGCTCACTGAGATAAACAATTCGAATAAAATTTAAACAATTGAATGAATCGCTTTGAAATTTTTATCACATATTAAGCACCAAAGAACCCTCATTTAACAAAAATTTCAAACCTGTACACTAATTTTTACAGCAGTTATTGCGAACATTTTTTTTTTCAATTCCGACCTTTTTTCGCAATTATGTTAACAATAAATGAGTATATCAAACTTTGTAATATGTCATTTTAAAGCTTTTTCCATAATCTCAAAGATATTTGTACTAAAAAAATCAAAAGTTTCACTGTTTTCCATTGATTTGAAAAAAAAAGGGAAAAATGCCATTTTTTGACAGTTAATTGTTTATAAATAAAAATGGCCGCCAGATCCTACGCAGGAAATAGTTACAATTTGTTCCTATAGGTATTACTTGTCGAAAAAACGCTTCAGTACCCTGGCTGCTCGAGTGTCACGAACAGGGTATATTTTTGTCTTATTACCCTGGCCTATAGGTACTTCTCTAAATCCACTTTGAGATTCTGTTACATTTGAGATTACATACCTTGTATAATATTAAAAAAATTTAATATTTGATGATTAAATCTTAGGTTTTGGACCATGCAGAGCTTTTTATAAAGAATAACTTTTTTTCGTAAAATTAATAATAAAAAAGTTTTCCATATGGATACAACTTACAGGGACATACTGTATATCGAATAATACTAGTTTTCCACTATTTCCCATATATTTTATCATTTCCGATGTTATATTATCTCTTCCTGGTACTTTGCTGTTCTTTAGACTCCTTATTGCTTCTTCTAGCTTTTCTCTAGTTATCTCGTTTATTTAGTACCTCTTCTTCTATATTCCAGTCTTCCTCTTCCATTTCGTTATCTTGATTTTCTGTTCTGTGCTTAGTAGATTCTTAAAGTATTATTTCCATTATCTCTTCCTCCTCTATCAGTATCTCCTCAATTTCGTTTTTTATTGCGGTTGTATTTATATCTACTTTTTCTTTTCTAAGATTTTTTTTGTTGATCATAGTCATTAGTCACTCAGTTAATTTGCTCCATATTTTCCATGTCATTCAGAACATCCACATTGTAATCATCTAAAGGATTGCCTTGGCAGTAATATAAAATAGACAGAAGAGCAGCAACAAACGTAATAGATACGATATCCAGGAGGGAGCGGTATGCGGCTCAGATCACTTCTACAAATAAAATTTAGATGCCATATAAATAGACAGGAGAAGAACAAAAACAGAAAAATTAAACCTGAAAAATCCAGAAATAGAAAAACGATTTTGAGAACTAAATAGAGAACTCAAAGAACAGAGAGAGGAAACAGTACAATAATTGAATAAGATTAGAATATAGAGAAGATGAATTTAAAGAATAATAACATGGGAAGCAGCTAAAGGAGTGAATGGAACTAAAAAACATCAAAGAAAAGAGCTTTGGTTTAATGAAGAATGTAAACAAGCAATAGACAAAAGAAATGAACTATAAATGCAGTACACTTAAAGAACAACACGAGAAAGACGTGAAAAATTTTAAGCACAACGAAGACAGGCAGACAAAATATACAGAGGAAAGAAGCGAGGAGGTACGAAAACGACCAAATACTAAGAGTAATCAGGACCATAATTCCTGAAAACTGGGAGACAGATATAAACCACACACTAATCATTTTAGAAATAGGGAAGGTCAAATTATCAGGATTTCTTCGTTTGGGCATAAGAGGATTAAGTGGCCGTTCAAGTATTACGTAACGTAGGTTGGGGAGGGGTGGGTCAAAAATCTTAAAAAATTGCGTTACGTAATAGTTAAACGCCCATTACAGTGCGTTACGTAATACTTGAACGCTCCCTAAAAGAAAGTAATGCCATTCAGAGGGAAAGGAATGGTGTAATAAAACAACAGTTAAATATAGACAAATAGTTATATTGAATAAAGTTAATAATTGTGGTTAAACATATTTTTTATTTTTACATGATACTTTGTACAAATCAGCAATAAGAACATTGTTGATTGTTCAATAATTTGATCATTTATTTAGTGATCATTTCTTCTGTAACATAAATTTGCTCTCTTATTTTCAGCATTCCCGATTATTTCCTGATTCTCCCCTCCGTTAATTTGCTCCATATATTCCATGCCATTCAGAAAATCCACATTGCAATCATCTAAAGGATTGCCTTGCAGTAATATAAAATTGTGTAAAATACACGCAGCTAATACAATACGATTTGCAGTCTGTCCATTTTTTTACATCTAGATACTTGAGCCTTCGAAATTTCACTTTAAGCAGACCAAAGGCTCTTCCTATAACTGACCTAATACTTGAAAGTTTTGTATTATAATTAATTTGTACTGGTGTTAGATGCCCATTGTCCTGGTAGGGTTTCATAAGATTGTTCATCAGTGGGTATGCCGAGTCACCAATCAAATGAAGATTTTGTGGTAGAATCGGATTTTGTGTTGTTAAAGAGGCATATACATCACTCAATCTAAAGACGCGAGCATCATGCATCCGTCCTGGCTGACCTATTGTTGTGTCAATAAACACACCCCTTTCATCACAGACTCCTAAAAATGAATGCAATGTGTGTGTGTGTGTGTGTGTGTGTGTGTGTGTGTGTGTGTGTGTGTGTGTGTGTGTGTGTGTGTGTGTGTGTGTGTGTGTGTGTGTGTGTGTGTGTGTGTGTGTGTGTGTGTGTGTGTGTGTGTGTGTGTGTGTGTGTGTGTGTGTGTGTGTGTGTGTGTGTGTGTGTGTGTGTGTGTGTGTGTGTGTGTGTGTGTGTGTGTGTGTGTGTGTGTGTGTGTGTGTGTGTGTGTGTGTGTGTGTGTGTGTGTGTGTGTGTGTGTGTGTGTGTGTGTGTGTGTGTGTGTGTGTGTGTGTGTGTGTGTGTGTGTGTGTGTGTGTGTGTGTGTGTGTGTGTGTGTGTGTGTGTGTGTGTGTGTGTGTGTGTGTGTGTGTGTGTGTGTGTGTGTGTGTGTGTGTGTGTGTGTGTGTGTGTGTGTGTGTGTGTGTGTGTGTGTGTGTGTGTGTGTGTGTGTGTGTGTGTGTGTGTGTGTGTGTGTGTGTGTGTGTGTGTGTGTGTGTGTGTGTGTGTGTGTGTGTGTGTGTGTGTGTGTGTGTGTGTGTGTGTGTGTGTGTGTGTGTGTGTGTGTGTGTGTGTGTGTGTGTGTGTGTGTGTGTGTGTGTGTGTGTGTGTGTGTGTGTGTGTGTGTGTGTGTGTGTGTGTGTGTGTGTGTGTGTGTGTGTGTGTGTGTGTGTGTGTGTGTGTGTGTGTGTGTGTGTGTGTGTGTGTGTGTGTGTGTGTGTGTGTGTGTGTGTGTGTGTGTGTGTGTGTGTGTGTGTGTGTGTGTGTGTGTGTGTGTGTGTGTGTGTGTGTGTGTGTGTGTGTGTGTGTGTGTGTGTGTGTGTGTGTGTGTGTGTGTGTGTGTGTGTGTGTGTGTGTGTGTGTGTGTGTGTGTGTGTGTGTGTGTGTGTGTGTGTGTGTGTGTGTGTGTGTGTGTGTGTGTGTGTGTGTGTGTGTGTGTGTGTGTGTGTGTGTGTGTGTGTGTGTGTGTGTGTGTGTGTGTGTGTGTGTGTGTGTGTGTGTGTGTGTGTGTGTGTGTGTGTGTGTGTGTGTGTGAGTGTACCTCGGAGAGATCAACATTATGTTCATTTTCATAACTCTACAGGAGAATGTTTTTTGACAATAGGGACATTACTTGACTAATTGACTTCGCATCCTTTTAGAGGTCATTACCTCGATGAGAAAATGGTTTAGGGCCTAGTGCTCTATTCCTTTAAATAAAATGTTAAAAGTTTATTAGAAAATAATATTATTATGTAAAAATGTCATAATTGAAAAAATGGACATAGTGTTGTATCCCGCCATGTTCAGACATATATGTATATATACAGTGGGTGATCATATTATTAGAGCCACCTCAGAAAATTTTACTTTTGTTTAATAATGGTATGTACTTTTTCTTTATACGGTCCACGTTGCCTTTGAAACTTTAGAAATGGATGCTATGTTTCTGTTGGAGTGATTAGTATTGAATATTAAAGTTTTTATTTCTGCTATTTTCCTTGGTGAGATGTCTTTGGATTTCCCATGATGTTCTGGTATATCCTATTCCACGAACATCCGCCTGTTTTGGATTACTTCGACAACGAATATTTTACTGTGCAAAATAAGAAGAACGAAAGTAAATTGCAAATTACATTGTTGTCTATTGGAATAATTATTAGCGCCATTTACTTTCATACTTGTTATGTTGCACAGTAAAATATTCGTTGTTGAAGTAATCCAAAACAGGCGTATGTTCGTGGAATGGCCCATACAACTACTGTAACGAACGTGCAATTTTTACTAAATTCACAAAATATAGTATAGGACTGTCAATATATCACTAGAGAGCAATGGAAACTCACAAAGTTTATTATAACTCTAAACACCAAGAATACAAAATAATAGGCACACGAGTTGCAAGCTAGGCTGGGCAGCAATGTCATCTGAGTCACGCATTGCCACACATGCATGTTGCCACTATTGTCAGACTATTTATTGCACTTTCATAAAGTGTAACAAGACAGCCAAATGGAAACAAATTAATTAATATATGATACAGCTCAATTATACAGGGTGAGTCAAGAGGAACTGTACATACTCGTACCTCTTATAGACCCAAACGAACTAATTTTTTAAAGTTGGACCTGATTTTTTTTCTAGTTTGAATAAATCAGTTGATTAGGTGGGAATAGTGTAACGATTGACCAAAATAAGAGACACATCGATCTGACCGTTCAAAAATTATGATGAATACAAATTTTCTTTCAAAATGCGAAACTCGCCCTGTATATTAAAAAACAATGTGAGCAGACACTTTTTAATGGTCATTTGTTATTCCCCATAGGAGCCTCTATACAAGGTAGGAGTATGTACAGTTAAACTGGAAGGAGTAGGAGTATGTACAGGAGTATTAAAACTTAATAAACTTAAATTAAACGTAAGTAAGACAAAAGCCATGATAGTTACATCTAAATTTAAGTACAGGAGTCTTAATACTAACAATATAATGTTAAACATTGATGGGGAACCAATTGAAGTAGTGACACAAATTAAATATCTTGGTTTTCAATTAGATAATACTCTATCATTCGACAAGCATCTCGAGTATACGTGTAAAAAGCTCACAAAAAAATTGTATTTCTTTACAAGAATTTATAAGAATTTGTCACTTCAGTCAAGGATCACTGTATATAAATCGATAATCCAACCTCATTTTGATTTTTGTGCATCCATCTTATATCTTTTAAATCTTAACCAACTAGCCAAATTACAAAAATTACAGAATCGTGGAATGAGGATCATTTTACGTACAAGTAGATTAACACCTGTCACATTGATGTTGAATACTTTGCAGTGGTTTTCTGTATCGCAACGTCTTTTTTATTTGACCATGATATTGATTTTTAGAATCGTACATGGATTGGCACCTAAATATTTTCTCGATCTTGTTAGTTACAATTCAGATATTCACCCTTATTTTATGAGAAATTCTAATAATATTTACATCAGCAGAACCAATACTACAGGTGCTATGAACTCACTTCTCTATAAAGGTTTTGATAATTTCAATAAGTTGCCAACGGAACTCAAGTTGAAGACCTCAATTAACATGTATAGGGAAAATTTAAAGAATTATGTTGCAAATCGTATTTAATGTCTCATGTTTTTTAACTGCGTGTAGTTTAATGTAATATTTTTAATGCTTGTATTGTTATGGAATATTTTAAGTGTTTTTTTTTATTTTTATTATTGTGACTTGGATATTGTATCTTAATAACACTTTTCTATTGTCAAATAATTTAAATTGTATATACATTGTTATGATCTACTTTTTATTACCTTTATATCAATTAGTCTTTATTTGATTACTCCAATTAATTATTTAATCAATTATCCAATTGTCAGAAATCATACAAAAAAAATTAAAAAAAAATCTCAGGGTGCCTTTTTATAATACAAAAAAAAAATCTAAATTATCTTATGTTATACTTATCTTCTCTCGTGGTTTCAGTATCTCTTAGTTGGTTCTAATGGGGAAAAATATTAGGAAAAGGAATTAAATAAAAATATAAAATAAGCATTCAGAATTGTCTTTTATTATCAAAATCAATACTCTAAAAATTGATCAAATTAAAACCTGTGGACACAGCTGTCCGAATGAAATTTTTACCATTCAAATTTATTCTAGTTCAAATAACAATTTATCGGTTTGTTCCCGATGACTTTGATAAAACAAGCTAAACAAACAAATTTAGGTATTCGCAAAATTACTTATACTTCCTATTTAAGTTTTGAAATTGTAACAATTAGAAATAGGGAGGAAGAAGCGTTCGAGTAGGATGAATACTACTTTTTAAAAGAAAGGGGTCTGAAGACAAATTAGGGGATATTTCTAAAAGCTACTTGCTACGGCAGCTCATGGTTGTGCGGTGGCGGGTCATAGGTTCGTTTAAGGAACTAGGGAGTATCAACTTCTATTACCAAATTAAATAAGGGTACTTACACAGATATCCTAGGGTGTTTACATAGAAATGATCCTGGATATATTTTGTTTGAGGGCGCCTTACCAGGAGTTTCTTTTATATAATCCAATATTTTTATAAATATACTCTAAAATAGTTTTAAATGTGTGGTTAAAATTTTGCCAATAGGTAGTTATAAATAAACAGGACAAATATAGTTACATATTTATTGAAAACTTTTCCTGTCAAACAACAAAACAAACATTAGGTCTTATAGGTTACATTGGCGATATTTAATTACCTGTGACTAAAATATATCTACTTTCTATAAGATAGATATGGTGCACCAAAAAATAAGCAAATTTATTGTTTTATTGACTTGATATCTGACACACTTAAGACATAATATATTATTATTAAAAGGGAAAAATGTTTATTTTTACTGAAACTTGAAAATAACAACTGACAAGGCATTTATATTATTAAAAGGGAAAAATGTTTATTTTTACTGAAACTTGAAAATAACAACTGTCAGTTACGTCACTTGTCAAATATCATTTCAAAAATATTTATGTCTCAATTAATTTTTATATAGTTAAATCACAATTTTGATTTAACAATCATTTTTATAATGATGGAAGCAAATATCTTTCTGATCCAATTAAAAGTTTACTTGTTATATTTTTATATTTTAAATTAAAAAAAAAATATTTATATTCATAAAAAAAATTACTTTAATCCTTGAATCCAAATTTTATAATTAAAATAGTCACTATACCTTAAACTTTGAAAATATTCATCTGTCACAACATTACTTCACCATAGGAAAGTTTTGACAGGTCACTCATACGTCACCATACGTCACTCGACGGATGACTGAAATTTCCACTGCTATGGTGGATATGTTGGTATTATACCATAACAAACAGGAAAATGCTAATTTACCTCTAGTTTTCTAATCCAGGAAACTTAGGTTTAATCCATTACCATGTAACCATAACCAATATTATTATAACCAGCTATAAAGGTTTCATAACAGCTCACCGGCTTCACAAAGGACTAGATACGCCATACCAAAAGTTTACAAAAGCGTATAATCCAATAATTCACTAATCAACAGAACTGCTACACTATCAAATCATCAAACCATTAAATATCTTCACCAAAAGAACTTTAATAGATCCCAAATTTAACTTGAAAATTCTTTTGTGGAACAAAAAATTGCCGGTTAGAATCTAACTTTTTGACATGTTTATCGGTCAAAAATTATTTTGAGACTATCGTTCTTTGCGATTCTTTCTAAATATTCCTACCCATGTCGTACCAACTTCGTATTTTCGTTCGTCGTAGCCAATCACGACTAACGATTTTTACGCGACATTTGAACAGGCCAATGACTGCTTTCTGATTCTCTCACACTAGAATATTCTAAATGACAAAAACGCAATTTTCGCTACAAGAAGAACGCATGGCAAATTACCTCGATTTCCAAAACACGCATTTCTTCTTAGAATGTAACGGCGTATTTAATATTGTGAAACAGTTCAGGGGCGGGTTAGAAATTTTATTTGATTTGAATTTCAATAAAGAACTGACAAAAATATTTGGATTTACTTAGAAACGGATTGTAAAAACTATATAAATTAATATATTTATATTTCCGCTGGTTTTATAAATGTTATAACAGCCTAGTTAGTTTCAGTTTTCGATAAACTAAACAAGAAATCAACCATGATTCCTTGAGTGAGGCAAACAATCACATAAAAAAAAATTATTATTATTTTTTTTTAGATGATGGCAAGTGGGGATTAAATTAAACAAACAACAAACGTTAGGGATTGGGCTAGCGTACCATCGATCGCCAGACTCTTTAAAGTCGAGTAGACTAACATGTTCAATGACTCTAAAATGAACTGTAGGTGACAAGAGTTTCTGTGTCTTGGGGAAGAAATAAATCTTATGCCCTGTGTGGACCTCGCTGACATTCACAACAGTAACACAAGTGATATATATATATATATATATATATATATATATATATATATATATATATATATATATATATATATTTGATGGAATGTGTCTAAAGATATTCAGCCTCTCATCTTTATTGATAAGCCCAGAGAGGTTGAAGAGGGCGAAACACATTTCTAAGAACAGGTGTTTGGATCTTTGATTCTATTCAAGAAAAAATTTTTCCCAACCTGAAATGGTGGATGTGTGAATTATTCGTAAGGGGATTTTTCCACATTCTCTATTTCATTTGTTTTATATATATATATATATATATATATATATATATATATATATATATATATATATATATATATAAAAATTTTTTCATGTACAAAAAAAGTACAAGTTGTACCTACTTAATGTCTGTTTTCCAATGTTTAGATTTTAATATTCAAAAAAAATTTTTGGTTTTAATTAATTTATTCAAATGTGTATTGTTACAGTTTTTTGTTGTTCAGATGTTTTTTGTGTTTTATTGACAATAATTTTTAAATCACAACATGTTTCCCCTCTGGAGGCTTTTCTACATATTTTTTTAACAACATAGCCACATTCTCAATTTTGTAAGTCGAAATTTTCAATTTATATTTTGTAATGTAGCTCACCAAAACAATCTTTTAGCTATCACTGATGATGGTATCAAATAAATACCGAAATATTTGATATTTGAAAAAAAGAGTACTCTTGGCTCCATTATTCAGCTGCTTTCCCATTGATCCTTTCCTTTGTGTATTCAATTGTTCAGCTGTGATCAAGACTTGGATTATATATATATATATATATATATATATATATATATATATATATATATATATATATATATATATATATATATATATATATATATATATATGAAATGATCACAGCTGATTAGTAATTATCAATTTACAAATTATTGGGTTAACAGCTGAAATGGAAGACTCAGTGTACTCTTTTCTACGATTCCAATATTTCGTTAACAGTCGTTGATTAAAATCTCAAACTGGTGAGTTGTTTTTTAATACCCAGTTTCACTATTATACCTTTAATATTATTTCAGCGTCCCTGATGATGTTAACGACTGTTAACGAAATATTGGAATCGTAGAAAAGAGTACACTGAGTCTTCCATTTCAGCTGTTAACCCAATAATTTGTAAATTGATATATATATATATATATATATATATATATATATATATATATATATATATATATATATATATATATATATATATATATATATAAATGAGACCAGAAGGGAAGTCTTTGCTGACAATGTTATATAACAAGGTTGTATTCTTGGGGAATTCTGATTTTAATTAACTTTTTTACAACACCTTTTTGTGAACAACCACAACTTACTGTGAGTATATTAATTTATAAGGTCCTATACCAAAAAAAACTACCATCGTTTTTTATTACAGTCTACCCTGATGATGTAAACGATTCATTAAAGTTTACAAAAGCTTGGATCAAGTAAAAAGTGTTTTCTTTCACATAAAATTTGCTGAATTCCCCAAGAATACAACCTTGTTATATATATATATATATATATATATATATATATATATATATATATATATATATATATATATATATTATATATAATATATCATATAATATATACCATATACCTGAGCAGACACAGCCTCATCACCTCGTTGCCTAACCGGGAGTGGTTTTCAAAAACTAAAAAAATCATTCGAGCTCTAGGCTCAGCAGATAGGCATCTGCTTCAATTCCACTAAACGCCTAGCGAGTTTCAGGGAATTTTTATCGGCAACGGTTCAACAAAAGTGAGGATTTAGAATCTCCATTCTAAATACCTCAATGAGACAAAAGGTACTCATTTGTCTCAAGTCGAGATCGGTAATTTTACGGTAAACAACGTCTCGCAGGGAATATACTCACTTTAACAACTAGACCAAAATAAAAGAAGACTAAAAAAGGGTATAAAACAAGGACTAAAAACGACATGCCAAAATCATAGAGGATGTCAATTTCTTATCAAGACTAAAGAAAAAAATTAAAAAAATTAAGGGGAACAGAGAATAGGGGATCAGGACTAAGGGGATGACATATTATCTTCATCAGATACAAAAGGTTTTAAGTCTTAACATGCCATTTACCAAGATCAGAACCTTTTAAATCAGAGAGACGATACACCACTGGTGACAACTTTTCACGGACTGTAGCTTCAATGTACCTCGGTGCTAGTTTAGACATAAACTTGTTAGCTGCATTAGACAGGACTTTATTCCTTTTCCATACCTTATCAGCTACTTGGAATTGGACTTCTCTTCTTCGTAAGTTGTAACTTCTAGTGTTACGTTCATATCCTTTTCGAAGATGAGCCCTGACCTTTTCGAAGACTTGACTTAATCCTTTTACTTCTGAAGCGTACATATCACGGTTACCAGGAATAATTTCTAGATCTTGGTTCCATTGATCTTTTTGATCAATACCATAGTAATTTCCACTTAGGGGAACATGACGGCCATAATTAAGGAAAGCTGGGGTATATCCAGTTACTTCATGCTTTGCGGTGTTAATAGCTTGTCTGATCTTTGCTAAATTCTTGTCCCAGTCTACGTGGTTTTTTACATACATACGGATTGCTGTTCCAATAGTTTTATTATTCCTTTCCACAAAATTACATTGTGGTGCATACACGGGGCTAAACCATACTTTCTGAACATTATACCTACTACAGAGATTAATTAGAAGAGGGTTGTTCAGATTTGAGGCATTATCACAAATCACATACTGGGGAACACCAAACATCAGGAAGACATTATCTTCCAAAAATTCAACTATACTGTTAGCTGTAGCCTTCCTCAAAGGATGGACTAAGGTATATTTACTAAACCAATCAGCAACCACTAATAACCACGTATAACCTTTTTTAGAACGAACAAAAGGACCTATCAGATCAATGGCAACTATCTGCCAGGGATATTGAGCTTCTCTTTGCTTACCCATTTTACCTAATGGAGTATGATTTGGTGTTTTCTGAGCACCACACACTCTACATGATCTGACAAACTTAAGCACATCACAACGCATTTTGGGCCAATAGTACCTTTCTTGAATACGGGACAAAGTTTTATAGAATCCAAAATGAGCACATATAGGTGGCTCATGACAAGACTGAATAACTTCTAGTCTTTGCGGTTTGGGTACTAAAATTCTCCATTCAACATCATTAGTCTTGAAAGAATTTGGGGATGGGGCATACTTGTAGATACAATCATTTCCCACTTTCCATTGTGGAAAATTATCAGGGGAACGGACTATCTTCGATCTTAAATCATCGAACCAAGGGTCTATTCTATCAATATCTATTTCTAGATAATTAACATTTTGGGTATCATTGGTATGGGCTCGGGATAAAGCATCAGGGACTAAATGGGATGTTCCTTTTCTATGAATTAAATCAAAGGTATGTTGTCTTAGGCGCATAGCCCACCTGACTAATTTGCCTGTAGAATTGGACAGTTTATTCAGCCAGAGAAGTGAATGGTGGTCTGTAATGACCGAAAACTTAACTCCTTCAATATAACCTCGAAATTTCTCGATAGCGAAGATCACTGCGAGACATTCTCGCTCTGTAACTGAATAATTTCTTTCAGTTCGGGAAAGAGACCTACTAGCATAAGCTATAACTTTTTCTCCACCATCAATAGTTTGAGTCAAGACACCACCAAGACCAGTGTCAGAGGCATCACATTGCACAACAAAGGGAAGTTCGAAATTGGTAGGAGTTCTTTAATTTTCAAAAACGCTTTTTCAACTTCACTAGTCCAAACTACTGGTTGTTTTTTCTTTCGATGACCTTTAAGGAGGTCATTAATAGGGGAGGCTAAACTGGAAAAATCTTTAGTGAAACGACGATACCAGGAACACCAGGAACACATACCATAGCTAAGATTTTTTCAGGATCTGCTTTAAGGGAATTGTTACCAACTACATAACCAAGATATTTCAATTCAGATTTAAAAAAATCACACTTTTCGATGTTAATGGTCAAGTTTGCTTCTTTAGGTTTATCTCTTATTGTTTTCAACAATTGGATATGTTCTTCAAAAGATGGGGTACATACTATGATGTCATCTAAATAACAGAATATATAGGGTTCAAATTCAGGTCCAAAGATAGCATCAACTAATCTTTGTTGAATCTGTGCACTATTACACAAACCAAAAGGAACAGAAGTGAATTGAAAAGAACCTCTGCCAGAAACATTAAAGGCTGTCTTTTTCCTAGAGTCAGGATGCAGCGGGATTTGCCAAAAAGCTTTTCTTAAGTCATGGCAAATTACCTCGATTTCCAAAACACGCATTTCTTCTTAGAATGTAACGGCGTATTTAATATTGTGAAACAGTTCAGGGGCGGGTTAGAAATTTTATTTGATTTGAATTTTTATAAAGAACTGACAAAAATATTTGGATTTATTTAGAAAGGGATTGTAAAAACTATATAAATTAATATATTTATATTTCCGCTGGTTTTATAAATGTTATAAAATATTGGAATCTTAATTCATATGCTTTTACTCAAAATTTTAGTTTCCGAACATAAAAATATCTTTTACATAAATTGACTGACCTTTTGCTTCACTCACTCTGACGTCTTCTCTTGACCCAAAACAGCTCTCCCTTGTTGACTATGTTAGGCTACCCATCAAAGCCCTCTCCGTTCTCAAGTTTCAATCTAGCAGCACACCAGCATCAATTCTCCAACAAAAACAACGAGCCCGGCCTCTTTTAACCAGCAATCGATTCAAACAGCTCCAAAAATTCTCTCCTTTCCTTCTCACAATAATACAGAATCAAAGAGGTATTTCGTCTCAATTTGATCTGTCTCTCGTTCCACTTTTCAGCTCTATTCTCCACTATCAAACAACCACTGGTACTTGCTATCTAACTATCCACGAAAACGTTGACTGCTCTTCAGCGATGCCAATAACATACTGAATTCCTCTTTCCAAAACTATCTCAACATTCCAACAAAACTTTCCCCATTCCAACTTCCCAAACCAATCAGACATTTCTTCTTCCCCACTCTTTTTTTTATTCGAAAAATCCAGTCATTCTATCAAACAATACTTCTACTCAAAACTTATGACTTTTCGGAAATTATCTAAATATTCCTATCATTAAACAAACATATTTAAAATTCCAAACTTTCTTTACCTTAATTTTCTAAGAACTAATTACTGTGGCTTTTGGCCTCGTGCATAACAAAACACCGTTATAATCTCCAAATACCATGAACAATTATTGTCTATTCATATCACTTTCTTTCCTAATGTGTTTTGTTTTTCAGGGAAAAAACTTACTAACGATAAATCACTTCTTAAAAACTACTTATAATAAATAGTTACAAATCAATATACAGGGTGTATCAAATTTATGTGTCCGCGTTATATTAAAAAAAATTAAAATTTTTATTCTATCTTTGATAAATTGAAACACAATAACATATTACAAAATATCTCAATTGTAACTGTATATTAGGGTTACCTAATTTTTGAATAAATTCTTCAGTTCCTCATGACGCACCCTGTATACCCTTCCTCTAAAACATTGAAGTTTATTAGGTGGCTCTAATAATATGATCACCCACTGTATATTTATATATTCTTTAAAATAACAGCAGACCTGGTAGATGGAAATTTTGGTTTATTGAACAGTCACTACATATTAGTAATTTTATATACATATACAATGCTAATAACCAGCAAAATAACGCAAAAGGCCTCAACGTTCCCAAGTCTATTACGCCAGTCAGTGGTATCCATTGCCAACAGTTGCCAGTTTGCTGCACCTATTTTTCTTCCATCCTTCCTACTTCCCACAGGTTGTGACCTAAGGATTCTTATAAGAGATGCTACGTCTTTACCACCAAATATATGTTCATATCACTATACATATCGTCATCGTCACAGCAAAATTCGTTAAGTCCACTTTTGTTAAAATTGAGTTAAGTGTCTTGATCGATTCACAATATCAATTTTCATACTCTGGCAGATATAACGAAGTCCTAGAAAGTATGTAGAGATGATTAAGTCACTGAATACGCGTAAGTCCAAAATTACCATTTTGTTGCAAGGCAGAAGTCATTAAATGTTCGTTTTCTCAGATCTGTTATTTTGGACTTAGTGATTTTTGTCGCGACGACGACGATATATTTAAATACACGTCTTACCCTGAAGAATTATAGAATGGAATCCCTTTCTGTTATAAAAATCAACAGCATTTCCATCGAGCTGCTTGATAGGGATGTGACAGCCGTCTATTGCACCAATAACTCCAGGAATACCTCGAGACCGAACCTCAAATACCTACAAATTTATTAATCAATACAATATATATTATGCATAATCTATGGAAATATTCCAAGCTCCAGTTGAATTGGAAACAAAAACGAAAAGTAGTTGTCAAATCAATTTGTAAGCAACAATTATTGATATGAGATTAGTATAATATAATCTACAAGCATACAGCTATTAGTGTACTTATTTATTAGGTACTTACATTTGCAGAGCGAAGATGATTTTGCATATTAGGCCATCTAATATACTGTGGCAATAGCTGACCAATAATTTCGATCATTTCTATAAATATCTTGTGAGCAGAACTTCGTGCAAGCCCAAAACGATCCCCAGCGGCTAGAAAGCTTTCTGGTTTGCTCAGAAGCCATATAGTGAACAGAAGTTTCTTCTGTAATGGGATTGTTCTGTCCCATTGATTTTCGTCACCTCTAATAAGCCCTATAGAAATGCCCAATTCCTAAGAATGAAAACATAAATAAACTCCCATTTCATTTATTTACTTCTAAATCTTACCTCAAACGTGACTCGAGACATACGAAAATGCTCACGAAATTGTAGATCTGTGTATTGTTATGTTATTTAGAAAATATTACGCGAATTGACTTTTAATTATTATTAAATAAATAAAAGACTTACTTGAAATTGTTTAATTTATAACACTTACAATTTAACACTTAAGTTTACAACAATATCTAATTTATGTTACACTTTCTAACTTATTTAATTCATTTACAAATATTATTTATCTACTTTAAAAATATATTCATTTCAATAACCCGATCGCGACGTTACAATAATTCACGCGATGGTAAAATATTAACTGACTGGCTTGCGGACGAATTTCGGTTCTTTATATATACTTCGGCAGCGCTGGCCTCGAACGCCCTGGTAAGGACTTGCCTTTTCTCGTAACGTCGAGAAGCTTCGGAAATAAATAGGCCGGGTTGTGAGCAGCATTATAAATAATGTCACAGTATTGTGGAACAATATTTTCAACGTAATTCCTATTTCTGGTGACATGATTATTTCTTTCTACTGGAAATACATCCTCCAATGGTATTGCCAAGTTCATCACAGCATTAAAAGCACCAAAAATCATTTCATGATAATTATTAAACAACATCAGATTTAGTAGATTATTATCCATTTTTGATTTAAATTTGTTTATGATAACGCTGTACGACAAACAAAAACAACGAAATGACAACGAATAACGAATCTTGTTTTAGGTTAAGTTCATAGAACAGGTGAGAACATTAAACAAAACCATAAATCCAACTATCAAAGTGTCAAACGGAAAAATGCCATTCACCAGCCTTAAACATAGTTTTAAAGCGCTAAAACATAGCTGTTTAGTTGAAACTTCAACCAATTAATTCTGGTGAACGCAGCCATTAATACAGACTAACATGACAACAAACGCGTCTTTAGCAACTAAATTGTATTCAGTTTCAATGTCAACTCCAAAATCAAAGTAGTTGTAGTTAGTGTTGGAAAATTCTCGAGAATGAAAAATCGGAGAAGTAGGGTATTAAGAATCATGAAATTATATGAGACAAAACAACAGTGTTCTTTATATATAAAAAAATACAAAAACAAGAGAAAACACAAATTTTATTTGACAAAAAAAATGAAATTTTCTTCTTAACAGCAAATAATGGATGTGGTGATCTTATCTGAAAAACATTAGCCTCAGATTCAGAATCTGTTTCTATCATTAGCTCATCCTGGTCATCTACATTCTGCATTTCAATGTACTGATGAGAAGTTGTGAGATTTTGATTTTCACGAGACGCCAGCTCAGTCATGGCTTGGTCTACGTGTAACAATTTTAAATTGTGAGCAATAAAAGTTTTCTTACCAGCCTGTTCAGCAGTAAGCCGGTTTCTTTTAGAGGAGTGGATTATGGTTTTATCGTACTAAAACTTCTTTTAGTTGGTGCACTGGATGAAGGCATATTTGATATATCAACTGCTATTTTGGTTAATTTTGTTCCGAAACATGTAGCTGTTCATCATATGATTTGATTGGGTCTAGTTTTTCAATTGATTTTACAACGTATGGTTTTCCAAAAAATTCCTCCTTAGATCAATAAAGTGCTAAATCTGCCATTATTTCAGCCTAGTCATCACCATATTTTAATGTTGTTCTTTATGTACATACTTTAATGTAATGTTGCAAGGTTGAATATAATACTCGATAGTTTGCAAGGAAAAGTGCGTGATGAAAGTTTGGAAATTTTAAGCCGAGGCATAATATATTATATGGAACTGACCTTAAAACTTTTGCACTTACTTTAAATTTTTATTCCCCAAAAACCTATAATTTTGTCCGTGATACTTTCAACTCACTTCCACATCCTAAACCAATTTCTAGATGGTACCAAAGCTTAAATGGGGACGCAGGATTTATTGTTGAAGTATTTGAATTACTTAAAGTAAAGGCTGACAAATGAGGGCATATAATGAGTGTGTAGTTTAACTATCGATGAGATGGCCATTCGTCGACAGGTACAGTGGGATGAAAAAAAAAACATTACGGCTACGTTGATTTTGGAGTTGACAATGAAACTGAATGCAATTTAGTTGCAAAAGACGCATTTGTTTTCATGTTAGTTTGTATTAATGACTCGTAGAAGCTACCGCTAGCATATTTTCTAACTGACAGTTTAACATGCATTCAAAAGAAGAATTTATTACTTCAGTGCTTAAGTCTAACTCATGAAACAGGTATTCAAATAGTTTCTGTCACTTTTGACGTAGCAGCCAATAACGTTACTATGGCAATTGATAATAATTCTTCAAATCACAATCCTTTACAAAATATCTTGTATTGGTTTAGATCTGTGGATGATGTGTTAGCTATTATAGATGGAAATTCCTCAGATGCAGGAAATATTCTAGTTTCACTCAATAATTTACATCCATCCATAACATTTACTTTAGAAACAGAGTCTAACAATTCTATTAATTTTCTAGACTTAACATTGACTAGAATAGAGAACAAATTAAGTTTTTCAGTCTTTAGAAAACCAACTCAGACTGACCATACTATCCCTAGATCTTCGAATCATCCTTTTCAACAGAAGATGTCTTCTTTTTATTGCTATATCCATCGTTTACTTAGCTTACTACTATCAGACACAAATTTTACTTCTGAATTAGATATTATTAAACAACTTGCACATAGTAACGGTTACTTCCCTACTTTGGTTGATAACATTCTCAACAAATTAAGGAATAAAAGGAACAGATCTCTAGCTTATATTGCGACCCCGGACAACTCCAACTCCAATACATAGGTTATCCTTCAGACAATATAACAAAAATCTTAAATAACATTCCTAACTTAAAACTTTCATTTAAATGTAAAGATAACATCAATTCTATATTTTTTCTCATACTAAAAACAAAATTAAAAAAACTTCAAAAAGTGGCATTTATAAATTGTCATGTGGTGACTGCCCTGTGACCTACGTGGGTAGAACGATGCGACCTTTGGATACTCGTATCAAAGAACATCTGTCAAAGATCGATAAATCTAGCTTTGGTCATCATTTACATGCATCGAAACAGCTTTAGTCCACAAAGAGATAATAGGATCTTACACAGCATACCTAATAGTAACTATACCAAAATGAATCTACTAGAAGATCTAGAAATAGGTAGAGAAATGAAAAGAAACCCTCAAAACTGTGTTAACACCCGGATTCAGTTAAATTGTAAATTTGATCCTATTTTTAAGAAATTTCTTTAATAATTTTGGTTTAGTATACAGTATACCCAACAATTTATGAAAGTTTTTGAACATTACTTTTAGGTATTCTTGAGTTTTCGTTCATTGTTTACATATTTGTAAACAAGTAAATATTTGAGATTTGTCTGAATCAATTAATAAGATTTTTAATGTTGTTCTGAAGCTATTTCCTTGTGGCATTTTTATGATTAATTATTTATATGGGAAATAAGCCACAATTAAAATGAAAAAATAATTTTATTAACGTTTCGACGCCCAAATCGGGTGCCGTTGTCAAAATACAAAATATTACTAAAATAAACAAAAATGTTGTTGCTAAGTAAAAAATTCTTCTAATAATTTATTTAATCTGACTCATTTATATTGGCAATTCAGACATATATTATACATTTTAAAGTAGAAGACTTTAAAATGATATTGCCAATATTTATGAGTTGCGCTCATGGGACGACTTACTGAAAGATAGTTCATTCGGTTACATGAAATCAGCCCCAACTCAAGAATATTCCGGGGAATCGCATGCCGGGGAATCGCATGATTTCCCGGCTGGCCAAAGCGAAAAGGCATTTCATGAGCGGAGCGGCAAGTAGGTGTTTGGCCTTCAAGAACAATAATGTTTGAGATGCAAAAAATACACTAGGTGAATTGGAAAAAACAATATACATACATTTTCTTTAAATTATAATAATTTGACCCATATCTAGCTTTTAATTTTATTTCGGTTTTTGTAAATATAGAAAATTCTCGCCGAGAATTTTCTAGCCAAGAATATTCTCGAGAATATTCTCTTCTTACATCACCAGCCGTAGTGTTTCTTTCCATCCCACTGTACCTGTTGACGAATGGCCATCATATAGTTAAACTACACACAATCGTATGCTCTGATTTGTCAGCCTTTACTTAAGTAACTCAAATACTTCGACAGTAAATGCTGCGTCTCTTTTTAAGTTTTGGTACCATCTAGAAATTGTTTTTGAATGGGGAAGTACTGAAAATAAATTACACTAAACATGTACAAATAAATTACACTAAACTAAATACATACACTAAAAATTGAAAATAAGTGCAAAGGTTTTAAGGTCAGTTCCATATATGCCTTTTACTGTGACTATTTCGTGGGCCGATATATATTTCCATGTTTTTTTTAGATATTAGGCATTCTATTTCGATACTGTACGAAGTTGTTTTACCATCTGGGGAAGTTCTTATGATAGGATAAATGCCATTTAACTTCAATCCATACTTACTTATTTTTGTGCCGTATTTTTTCTACTTCCTTTAAAACATGGCTTTCCAAGGATCTACTTTTTTTCATATCCTCTGTGTCCCTCAGTTTACTTGCTCCCAATATGGTCTGAGTTAATGTTCCATCAATAGTATTGCAATGTGCAGATTCATAAGATTTTGAAACTGTGATTCTTAGATACCTTAGCTCGTGCTACAATGGGAAATCATTTTGATTCAGAGTTGCTGATTCAGCTTCTTTGCATGCATTACACTTTTACAGTATTCTACAAAGTGAAGAGGGTTTGTAGCTTTGCTTGAAGACTGTAGATGATGCATTGATAACTTTTCCATATTGTTTGGCTCTGTATAAAATTTCACCAGATGATTGTTTGTATCGCCAACCATTGTGCAATGATTTTTAACCACTGTGAGAAAGCTTTCATTATTCAAAGCTATATTGCATAAGCTTACGTTTAGGTGCATTACAAATTTCATTAGCTTTTCTATAGTGCAGGCTAGTATCAATTGATTATAACTTGGATTTTTCCAATAACACTCTAGGCGTTTAGTTATTATCCAAAGATAGAGCAAGGAATGGTTGCATCAATCGATCATTTACATACAGCAACTAACTTTAATCCAATTTTTAAATATTTTCTTGATTTATTTTTACACCGACCTCCTTAATTGTTCTTTTATATTATATTGTGATTGTGTATAGTTCGATAATGTCTTACAAGCTTAAAAATGTGCCACAGTAACTAGTATAATTCAAGAAATAAATGTTTGGCATGGTTCAAAGTTAGACCCGCTATGGGTGAACTTTGAACCATATCTACAATTATAGAGGAAAGGCACCAAAGGCTATAGCGGGATAAGATGGTCAAAAATGCCCCCGCACCGATCAGCGCCGCTACCTATGTTTTCGATAAAGGATATAAAATTATGCCCTCATGCAAATTTTTATCTTCCCAGAGGTCCTAAAACCTCTTAAATCGAGAAAAGAAGAATTTTTAGGTTTTATTTTTTTGTGAGCGCAATTTTAATTTAAAAAATCTGAAAAAATTCAAGAGGATGTATATTTCGACTACAAAACA
The DNA here is from genome assembly GCF_917563875.1 of Diabrotica virgifera virgifera. NCBI lineage: Eukaryota > Metazoa > Arthropoda > Insecta > Coleoptera > Chrysomelidae > Diabrotica > Diabrotica virgifera. The sequence continues at coordinate 121,593,914 of NC_065451.1, read as the reverse complement.
GCTTGATGTTTTTCAGATTTTTGTAATAAAAAATGAGCCCAGGAAAAATTTTTGAAATTTTCAAAAATTTTTTAGGTTATGTAAATATCATTTGGCCAACTTTTAAATAGCATTTTTTTGTGTTTTTTGTCGTTCTTTTGAATGGCAGAGGCAGAATTTTTAATATCTGAGCGGAAAGAACGAAAAAATTGAAAAAAACCGTTTTTGGCTGTCTCGAGATGCATCTCGGGACAGCCAATTTTAGGATTTGGGATCCTGACTACAACAACAGAAAAAACGATAAAAGTGTGAATTTTGTCATAACATTTGGTATGTGGGCTTATAATAATATTTGGAACAGCTTTTCCAAATAACTTTTTTCGATATCTCTAACGCGAAGCAAATCGAATCGCATATCGAAAATTCACCCTGTTTGTGGATATATTATCAATTTGATAATTTATTGCAACTCATAGTCGTATTTTTTATACCTAGATTCAAAATATACATTTCAAATACTGACTAATTCACTAATTTTATCATAAAAAGTTAAAATTGATTGCATTGAAGTATTGAACCAATTAATGAGTATTAATATAATATTATTATAGTAATTATAATATACAGAGTGAGTTTTATGTATAGAAACCCTCAATTATCTCGGAAACGTCTTTCACGATTTGTATAGGTTTTGGTGGGTACGGGTTTTCTAATGCAGCCGATAATATAGTGTTAATTACATTGTTGTCAGATCTTCCGACAACTTGATCAAATTCCGATCAAATTGATAATATACAGTGTGTCGCATTTAAGATGAAGACCCCTATATTTCGGCTATCAAAATATATACAGATTTGAAATTTGGCACAGTCATACAGGTTGAATGTTCACAATTTTTAAAATAGTCAACTGAAATTTAAATTTTAAACGCGGTCTACTGCGAATCCGCAAACAGGGTGAATTTTCGATATGCGATTCTATTTGCTTCGCGTTAGAGATATCGAAAAAAATTATTAGGAAAAGCTGTTGTAAATATTATTTATTATAAGCCCGCATACCAAATTTTATGATAAAATTTACACTTTTAGTGTTTTCTCAGTTGTTGTAGTCAGGATCCTTAATCCTAAAATTGGCTGTCCCGAGATGCGTCTCGAGACAGCCAAAAACGGTTTTTTCAATTTTTTCGTTCTTTCCGCTCAGATATTAAAAATTCTGCCTCTGCCATTCAAAAGAACGACAAAAAATACACAAAAAAATACTATTTAAAAGTTGGCCAAATCTAATTTACACAAACAAAAAAATTTTTGAAAATTTCAAAAAAATTTTCTGGGCTCATTTTTCATTACAAAAATTTGAAAAAAATCAGGCTGTTTTGTATTCAAAATATACATCCTCTTAAATTTTTTCAGATTTTTTAAGTTAAAATTGCGCTCATAAAAGAATAAAACCTAAAAATTCTTCTTTTCTCGATTTAAGAGGTTTTAGGACCTCTGGGAAGCTAAAAATTTGCATGAGGGCATAATTTTATATCCTTTATCGAAAACATAAGTAGCTGGGCTGATCGGTGGGGGGGGGGGGGGGCATTTTTGACCATCTTATCCCGCTATAGCCTTTGAGACACTTTTTTTGAAAAACAAATATAAAACAGAATATTCAAAATTTTTAAAACATTTATTTCGAAAACTTAAATTTAGTGTTTCTACAACACAACAAAAAATAAATAAAGCGAATAAGACATATATTTTTGCAAAAAAATACATTTAATTTTTTTGCGACATTTAATATTAAAAATAAAAGGTCGCTTAATTTGAGATAGCCAGGTATCCAAATTTGAGACAGGTACCCCAATTTGAGATACTATTCAAAAAAGCCCTTTCCTTCGCAGAAAAGACAAATAAATGTGCTGGACTTTATTTCTCCACAGTCTTCATGTGCCCACCTGCCACATTGGTAACACTTTGCCCATCGTTCTCCATATTTATCGTCGGAAAATTTTCCGGTGCAAAATAGACATTCCGCATCGTTCTCTCCACTTTCGTCAGACGATGAATCAGCTAATGGAAAGTCTTCGCTGCTATCTGAACTTGAACTCGAAGAAACTTTCCGTTTCCTTCTTGATGTTTTGCCTTTTGATGTAGAAGGTTGACCTGCGTCTTCGTGTACTGCTATTTCTTCTTCGGACGTTGCTGTTTATTCTGATCTAACACTTTTTGTTGAATTGTTTTTTTCTGGAGCTAATACACAATCCAAGACTAGCTGGGGTACTAGTTTTTTGCTTTTTGCTTCTGCAAACTTTGCTCTAATTCTTCTTTGTAGGGTGTTAGAGTAATTACTGAAGCCTTTCCTGATCTGGCATGTGGCTTTTTAGTGGTGTCTCTCTTGTATATAGGGATCGGACAGATGTCTTTCGGAGACACAAGTTGTTGATGATGAGGTAGTGGTGGACTAGGAGTTCTATGTTCTCGCATTGGATGATTTGGTTGTTCATGGTTTGGTTCTATTATTTGTTCGTCCCTTTCGTTTTGTGTTTCCAAGTGCTCTTGAATTCCAAATTCAAAGTCCCTAAAAATATGGCGACAAATAGGGACCAGTCCAGTTTTTCGGAAAGCATTGCAAGATATTTCCATCGTCGCAGCTTTGTTATACGCTTTACAAAAAATACTGGCAATGGCATAAGGCGACACAACACTCAACTGATTTTCTCTAAGCCAGTTTTCTATTTCTTGTGCGTAGTAAGTTTTCAGCGGTGCCATAAAAGCAACATCCAACGGTTGCATTTTATGTGTAGAATGTGGTGGGAGGCAAATAATCGTCACATGATTCTGTTTGGCCAAATCTATTAGAGCAACGTTTCTCGTATGAGAATAGTGGCCATCACGGACGACAAGAACAGGGTCTGCAGCTGAAGGTTTAGTGAATTTTATGAAGTGTTGTAGCCATCTAGTGAAAATATCGGCCTGTACCCAACCTGACACATGGCATTCTGCGACTGCTCCAGTGGGAGCTCCTAGCATCAACTATGTTTTCATATTTTTTCTAGGGAAGATTAATAATGGTGGTACGAAAACTCCTGCAGCATTCATACATGAAATAACAGTAATCAGCTTGCCCCTTTCTGCTGAAGTAAGTGACGAAACCTGCTTCTTATCTCTCAAAGAAATGACTTTGCTATGTTTGTGCTGAACAATTGTAATACCTGTTTCGTCTACATTGAATATGCGTTGTGCAGGGTTAGTAAGCTTAAGATATTCTGGTTCATACAGGTCAAAGAACTTGGATACATTTTCATGAGTAAACGATTTTACTCGAGCAGATGACATTCCCTGAGGAGTACGCATTGAAAGCGTCGGATGCCTTTTCAGAAAGAGTCTCAACCATTTCTTTCCGGCTGATTTTTTGACTCCGCTAAATGGATGTGGTATTGAGTTTCGTATTGCAAGTTGAAATGCCAGTCGTTTTATATCACGCGCTCTTAGCCCGAAATAACGTTGCTCCATAGTTAGGGCATACTCAACCAACTCATTTTCTAATTCCAAAGGAAGAATAGGTCGGCGGCCAATTGATATCCCGACGAGTTCTTCTGGAGTCTTGTCTGATTTCACATATCGTTCTAAGGTACCTTTTGGTACTCCAAAAACTTTTGAGGCCTTCAAATAGCCCATCTCTCTATTTATTACTGTATTTACAGCCCGTATCATATCATTTGCATTCCATTTTTTATTTTTTGGCGGCATCTACAAACAAAAAAATACATAAAAATAAAAATTTTACACGGGGTCCTAATTTGAGACACTCTCAAATCTGGAACCTACAGGTGTCTCAAATTAGGATTTTTCCGTCAAAAAATAAAACGGATTTTTGTTGGTTATGTATGCCACACAATTACCGTTTAATTTGCATAAAATGTATTAACTAATATTAAACTACCAAAAAAAAAAAAAAAAATACTGGAGTAAATGTAATCATCTTACCTTGATGTATTGTAAGTTTTTATAAATTCTGAAAAACTTTGTGTATGGTGTAAATCAAATTAACGTCGACAAAACAACAACGGTCACTTCTAAGCGCCAACTAAAAGCAGATCTACTACTAACTTCACAGAATGATCAGTTTTCAATATTTTCACTAGATGTCAACCCATCGTACACAAATATACGACGGTGTCTCAAATTAGGCGCCTGTCTCAAATTTGGTGCCTTTCCTCTACGGAAATTCCTATATACTTGGTGTTTTAAATTATCAGGACACCTTTGCAACAGTGTATTAGGTTGCTTAGGATGTACAAAAATTACACAGTTGTTACACGGCAGAAAATATTTAGCTGTCCTTTTGTGCTGATTTTTCAGTTTGTTCTATTTTGTTCTGTCTTGCGTTCATTGCTTACTTCATTTAACTGCTTTAACTTTATTTAGGGCCGGCGTAGCGCAGGTGGTAGTGTGCTTGCCTCGCATGCCGGTGGTCCGGAGTTCAAATCCTACCGCCGGCAAGAACAACTAGACATTTTTAAAAATGTCTATAGGCCCCAGGTCGACTCAGCCTGAATATAATGAGTACCTTGGGTAAAACCAGGGGTAATAATAGGCGGTTGAAGCGTAGCACTGGCCCTGTTACCTTCCTTGTATACCGTAGGCCCTAGATATATCAGACTACCCTGCTATACTCCCAAAGCCGCGTGCTGTATAAAACGGGAGACTATTATTATTATAACTTTATTTTCCTTCATTCTACTTACTATGTGCTGTTCTTAGTTAGTGAACGATGTCATACTGTTCTGTCCTTTCTGCCAGTACAATAACTACTGGCATCTCCTCAATGTCGAAATTGTAGCTAATTGAGTCCTCGACTATAATTTCAGTCATATTGGTTTTTTCAAAAATTTGCTGCCCGTGCAGATCTCCATAATCCAGCATCAGTTCTTGATTTTCCTCGTCAACGTCTCCATTTCCTTGCACATTGCTCTCAACTGCAGGTATGTATTCTGCTTCTTCAACGATTCTGTTGGTCGTAATAGATCCTTGCGATCTATGACCCCCTCGTATTTTTGGTCCACCTCTTGTTTTTGATCCACCTCGTGGTATTGGTCCAAATCGTGTTTTTAGTCCACCTCGTGGTTTTATTACACTTCGTGGGTTCGGTTCACCTTTTGTTGTAGATCTTCTAGTATTGCTAGTATTTGATCCCCTGTTTTGATAATACTGATTTACTTCTTCGACTAAAACACTTTTGCCAGGAGTTATTGGAAGAAAAAATATTTTTGCCCTCGTAACGTTTTCCAGATAATTTTTTCTACGTATAATTTAAATTCTTTTACAATATCTTCATTTATTTCGCCCATTGGTCGAGCATACAACGGAAGTTTTAGCAATGCCTTGTTTCTGTCAAACCCCTTTTTGAGATTCTGAGCTGCAGTGTCCTTTCCGAGGTCCAGAGTTGTTTTGAAAAATTGGCAGAATACTGATTTTGGCATAGCTACTGTCTTTATTCCTGCCTTGGTCGCTCTCCACTGGATTAAAATTTGGCGCCAATATGTTTTAAGACTGGCAAAATATCCCACATTAAATTATAAAAATGTGACAATAAAAAGTTTTGTTCAGAGAAATGGATCTTCATTTATTCTTCTGCCTATATTGATATGATATTGTTAAACTATTTCTGCAGTGCTACAAAGTAAATATCATATGAAGGGTAAGTTAATGCATTCTGAAGGGATACCATTCGACGTACAACGTATACAGAAATGTACGTTATTACTTCTTTTTTATATTCGGAAACATTTATACAAAATATAATTTCAGACAGATTATTGCTCTCGTCCAATGTGTCATCAACTCCATCAACTATTCTTTCCTAGCTACACGATTTATTTATTATTTCATAAGTCTTCACAATTGAAATCATTTTCAAATGAATACAATTGCCCATAATGAATCTCTTAATTCAAGATTCAGCATCATTTTTTTATACGCGCTTTTAAATTGTCTGACTGGCGGGTTATTGTTGTAACCCCCCATCGATCTAATTAACCCAAACAATAATTCGACATGATCTTGATTCAACTTGTATGAATGAATGTATTCTAAAGAACAATTTTGTTTTAACTAATTCTTTATATAAATGTCTTAATATGAATGTCAAATAATTTTAATGCCAAAACCAATAATACCCATTTTCTCCTACGTTTATATGTAAACGTAGGAGAAAATGGGCATTATTGGTTGTATGTATACAAGTTTCGTATTTATAAATGCAAGTGATTCAAAATAATCTGAGGTTTCCTCTAAAACGTTTTCAATAGAAATGTAATTTTCTTCAATAATATATTGCTTGTATCTTTTGGTAGATACTTCTAGAATTTAATATATCAAATACTTTATTAATAACTCGGATAAATTTAACAGTCGCTTCGGAGTTTTAAATTGATCTATTTGTAATGTTTGATTTAAGAATTCTGTAGCATCAACTACAGAATCGCTGAGTAGTTGTGTAGCTAATCTTACTTTCAATTTTTGATTTTTATATATGTGCTCTTTTCTCAATTTATTAGCTAAATTAACACCCTCCTGTTGTTGATTTTCATTAAGTTTTACTACATGATCCCATTTCATAACTTCAAAACTTCATCACGTAAAAATAATTTATCTCCTAATGTATTGCGTAAAAGTTTAACCATATGACTAGGATCAAAAAATACTGCAATTTCACGACTTGATGTAGGGTCTAAACAGGTAGATTTCAAATTGTTTGTCTCGAAAATACATCCTAACGCTTTAGCCATTGTAACGTTATTGGCTGCTACGTCAAAAGTGACAGAAACTATTTGAATATCTGTTTCATGAGTTAAGACTTAAGCACTGAAGTAATAAATTCTTCTTTTGAATGCCTGTTAAACTGTCAGTTAGAAAATATGCTAGCGGTAGCTTCCACGAGTCATTAATACAAACTAACATGAAAACAAATGCGTCTTTTGCAACTAAATTGCATTCAATTTCATTGTCAACTCCAAAATTAACGTAGCCGTAATGTTTTTTTTTCATCCCACTGTACCTGTCGACGAATGGCCATCTCATCTATAGTTAAACTACACACCATCATATGCCCTCATTTGTCAGCCTTTACTTTAAGTAATTCAAATACTTCAACAATAAATCCTGCGTCCCCATTTAAGCTTTGGTACCATCTAGAAATTGGTTTAGGATGTGGAAGTAAGTTGAAAGTATCACGGACAAAATTATAGGTTTTTGGGGAATAAAAATTTAAATTAAGTGCAAAAGTTTTAAGGTCAGTTCCATATAATATATTATGCCTCGGCTTAAAATTTCCAAACTTTCATCACGCACTTTTCCTTTCAAACTATCGAGTATTATATTCAACCTTGCAACCCTCCTCTTGTAATGTTGAAGACTTACTTTAAGCTTTTTTTATAGTTTTATTAGCTTTTTCTGTTCGACCTTTCATTTTTCTTTTTCTTGGCCTAGTTTCCTATGACAATTATGACAACTTTAGGTATTTACACACCACATAAATTCTCGTGAACATATGCGTTTTGCGTAGAATTAAAAAAAAATATATTTTACAACTTTAACACCCCGTATATCTATTTATTTTTAAGTAGTAAAAACTTACTTGATCTTTTTTTGATCTAGGTGAACTTGGTGCAAATATGGATGTGAATATTGCTATGAAATTAACCTACCCTGTATAACATTACAAGACCTTATATTTTAAGAAAGAAGACATCGAGGACAAGCCAAAAATGTAAAAATATACAGAGAGTCCATATATACCAATATATAAATTTGTTAACTTACCATGTTTAGATCAAACACGTTTCCAAAGTCTGCCAGTTTGAAATATGTGCCGTAAATCATGATGTTAGAGGCTTTTATGGCCCGATGAATCAATGATTTTTTGTGCAAATGAGTTAATGCTTTGCACATATCGGGCAAACAATCCCATAGCATATATTCCTGTACTGTATTATTATTTTTTTGAACATAATCTGCTAGGCTCATCTGACACATTTCTAGAACCATGTACATTATATCCTCTTGTTCCCATGCCATAAAAAATTCAACAATATTTTTATGCTCTTTATTAGGTTTTTGTGCGGTTAAAAGAGTTTCTGAAAAATATATAATTTTATAACAAATGTTACAAAATTAAGTTAGTTCAACTTAGAGTCAGCTAGCTAGACCGGTTAGCATAAAATTTACCTGTTTTTTAGATTCTCGTTGGTATAGCTATGAAGATATTTCTACATTACGTTCTTCACGCATCGCAGTATTTTTTAAAATTGGTAGATTCTAAAGATATATAATTGTTTGAAGACTTTAATAAGTCGAGCAAAAGCTCTTGTACCTAAAGTTTGCCCGTCAAGTCTTTGGAAAAGGTGCCTTAAGGCAATTCATTAGCGTGAAGCTGGCAGACAAATCTTTATAAAGGGCCTCTTAATTTTAATTCTAGTTGAGAAATTCCACCAATTTGTCTACCTATATTTACCACGGTTTCGTCACAGCCTACTACCACTAGTTCGTTTAGACCAGTGTATTAATGCCATGAGAACTACGTATCAACCGAAAACTACGATCAGGAAGGCAAAAAAATAAAAGCATCAACTACAACAAATGCGTCAACTGAAGACATTTATGTGCCCAATATATAGTATATAAACTTAATATCCCATTGTTTTATTGCTAAATAACATCTATAACTTAATATTCCTATTTACTAACATTTCAAGAGCGTTGGCTATTCTTTCTTGTGAATTGGCCATTATCTCAATATTTGAGTTTATTTGATTTAACACAAGAAGTGTTTCCTTGTGCATATCTGTCAGATTTGTTGAAGGTATCTTCTGTGTTTTGGTGGCACTGGTGCACCCCCATTTCCCTTTTTTGGGAGTAGATGCTTGATTATCTACACTCTCCGGAGTTGCATTTGTGAAAGCTTCTTTGTCGTTTTCTTTTGAAGTGGAAGCTCTGCTCTGCTCTAAGGTACTGCTGCATCCCCATGGCCTTTTTTTAGGAGTAGATTCCTTCTCTTGCTAGGCTGATGAGATGGCTCTTTCAATTATGCTTTCCGGAGTTGAATTACGGTCAATGTTATATAAAAGAGGGGGTTGAGAAATTCTACATTGAACTAAGGCAGGAGTCACTTGAGATTGAGGTATGTTCATTTATTGGTCCTAAAATATTAAAACAATATTAACAGTGCAATTACAAGATAGAGGACAATAATATTTTTATAAATAATAATATTGTTCTGAAGCTGTTTCTTTGTGGCATCTTATACACTTTACTATTTTATTGGGAAATAAGCCACAATTTAATTTAAAAATGAACTTTATCCCTTCTCTTAGTAATATTTCCTTATTAAATGTTTCAGTGTCATCAACTGAGATTTATGTTGTAATCTAATAGTCAAAATTATGTAAATATAGGTATCTATGTACTCATTATATACATTTTAAAAACGTATAAATATCAGATTACAAAATAAGTAATTTTAGTTAAAGAAACCCAAATGTAATACAGATTCTAGAGTTACAGTCTCTGCTATCAAAACATTAAAAAATACATATGGCCTTGATACTATACATTATATGATATTCATATTGGTGATATAATGTGTAGATGATTTTATTATGTCAATATTCTAAAATTTTAGTATTCAAATAATAAAATTTTTCTTTGTGATCATGTGCAAATGGTTTTAATCATAAAACATTGACATCTTCGTGCATTATCATTAACCAACATAAATATACCATATATCAGCTCACTTATACAGAGAAAGGACTCTTCAAATGTTAATAAATGTTTGAATATAACTTACTAGCAAGCAAGAAATACTGGGAAAATAAATTTCCAGGTGTAGGAAACCTGATACACATAATGAACTTTAATCAGTTAAAATTTCAAAATATCAAGAACACATTCATGGTTATCTTAATACTGACTGGAATTTATGAAGCAACAATATAATATGAAGATTATAATATTCCTGGAACTACATACATACAACGGGATATCATACATTTCAAAACATGGTTTCTTTAGTAGGTAGGATCCGCATGAACTGACCAGATAAGAAAAACCTGAGCGCACGCTCAGTACGATCCTGAATCAGTTCAAGATTCTGCTGGCACAAACCTAATATTACAAAGTAAACCTCCAGACTGAAACAAATGTGACCATTTGGTCATTTCCGTAACACTTTAAATAGAAAACTAAAATGTTTGTCAGTTTTTTCATGAAAAAGTATTGGGCTTTTAAGTCAATTCCGAAATATGTACCTAAATTTGCAAGTTGGAGCATTCCTTCGCAACTTTGCCTATTTGCTTATTATTGTACACGCTATAGATAAAGGTATAGTACCATTAGTATTAGTAATACAAAGAAAACTTACCTAGCCAAGTTCTTTATTGGTTTGTACCCCAGTAATAAATGATCTCCCTAAAATGTTGATTAGGCGCATCTCGTTCTCATTTAGTCTCGTTCTCATTTAGTTGAGGTAGTGGTCCTCCACCCCCTGTTTGTCTGACTCCTCTATTAAGTTCCGCCGCCTTTGACTTCACCTTGGATTTCCAATCTGCCACTGCCTAAAAAACAACATTTTGGATTATGAGGAAAACAAGCATTAATAGGGCTTTTCATTCAGTCACTTGTTTCGAGCTTCTGTCATGTCACATAATATTAATATATCTACGTCATATTGGTATATACCAATGATTCAAACCAAAGACATACGGCATAATCGATGAAAAGCCCTATAGGGGTTTTCATTGATTGTCATTTGTTTCGAGCTTCTGTCATATGGATGGCTCAGAAGTCAAAGGGTGTAAGTCACATTTTCCCTAAAAATTACTTAAGAGATATAACACTTATTATTATATATAATAATATTATTATTTCCTTGTTTGTATTTATAAATATGTTACCCATATTATGATAAATAGAGTTTATTTGTTTTTAATAACTACTTATATTTCTGCAACATTGCCAGAGACATCTTAGTATCTCATTTTAAACACTTATTGACTTGCACTGATTGGCTTCTGAGGCATGGATATGTTGTATAATCTGTGTATAATATTAATATACATGGATTATATGACATATCACAGAAGCTAGAAACAAATGACTGTGAATGAAAGCCCTATAAAATAATGACTGGCAATATTCTATTTAAACTTAGATTACATATTTTCCTTTGCATTAAATAATGAGGTGAGTATCAGCGATTTCCTATTGTTAAAAAGTTTTGAAGTGGGGAAAACTTTATGAGTTTTTACAATTTCAGTTAAACCTACTAAATAACTACTAACCTTTTGCCATTTATCCACTGACTTGTTTGGGTACCCCATACTGTTGAGTACCTCAATGATTTCCTCCCATAATTCTAGATATTTTTTTCTTCCATTTACCCCATCAAATTTTTTAGTGAGAATTTGGGGATTTTTCTCTGCGAAGTCCAAAAAAATCGCTCATTGAGATGGATGTGTTTTGAGCCTCTTTTCCATATCGAAGGTAAATTAAATCACTAAATTTTCTAAAACAACTACTAAGAAACAAATAGTAACAATATGGATATCCGTCCACGTACAAACAACAAGTATTAGAAGTAGACCCGCTTGGCGCTTGCGCTTGTATACCACGTGAAAATGATCGACCAATCACTATCGAAAGCGAAACGAAACGCAAGTCAAAATGTATCGCTTTAGATTTGTAATCGGCTTCGTGATTGGCTTCTCCGATTCTTCCCGAATGAGCTTACAGAATTGCAAACCGGACAAATCGAACGTAATTGTTTCGCTTTGATCTTATAGAATCGCTCAGCTGATTCTTAATTTATCTCCAGAGTCTCCCATTCTCGAGAAAATGAATTTATTCCAACTCAAACGTCCTCACTGTACCTATAACTTCAGAGGCTTATATCTTAGAACTATGATTTTTTGGAGCTACGTGCTCGTGGAGTCTTTTGTTCTACATAAAAGGACTACCAGAATCCAAAGTTTCAGAGCATTTGACAGAGAGCCATTTCCCATAAGGTTTCTGCGGGGTCCTTTAGAATAAACCTTGAATAATAATTCGTCATTTCTGCAAAGACTCTTACCTCTGTAATATTTTTAGGTACTGGAATATTTACTATTGCTTTCATCTTCTCTTCACTTTTCTTTAACCCTTGTGCTGATATTATGGTATGCCCTAAATATTTGATACTACTTTGAAAGAAACTACACTTACTACTTCTTTGGATGCCGTCTTTTTAGCGAAGGTTGGCGATGACTTCTGCAAAGTCTACTCTATTTTGGGCTTTTCTTATTAGACTTTGATCCTGTCCATTCTTTGATGTTACTCAGCCAGGTCATTTGTCGTCTACCCGGGCCGCGTCTTCCTTTTATTTTCCCTTCCATAATAAGTTGAAGGAAGTTATACCTGTCGTGTCTGAATAGTCTGGAACAGAAGTGATCCAAGTGACGCTGCATACAATTTGAGAAAATGAACAGAACGTGTATTATTAAATTTCTAGAATATGAAATTGATTACGTACATTTTTATTTTTTATTAACCTTGTAGAACAGTTTTATGTTGTAATGACAGCATTATCACATCAACTGACTTTTGTTTTTGTTTTATTTTTTTATTCCCTGCACTTGGATCACTTCTGTTGAAAGTTTATTTATTCGGGCTATAATGCAGAAATGTGCCAACCTGACAAGTTTATAAAAAATGAATGAATGAAGTGTTAAACTGATCTTTTATTTATTTTCCAAACTAAACAAAAACATTAGAAAAAATTAAGCTATTTTCGTAGACTATTCGTCGATGTCTTCGTCTTCATCTCCACACAGATTTGGTAGGATGTTCTCTTGCTCAGTTTCATCATATTCATTCGAATTTTCAGTTTCATGTTGACCTCCACGCTGACGTCTTTCTCTGCGGTCCTTATGTGGTATATTAAGATAGAATCGATGATGTATTGAGGCACATACTATCATTTTTAGATACGAAATAGGTTTAGCATTGCTTTTAGTTAGCGGTGGATATAAACTTTTTAAATCAGTAAAATAAGTTGTAGCGCTGTTCGTGAAAACTGCAGTTTCATAACTATCTTAATAATCATCGTTAAAGTATATCTTATTGTCATTCTTCAGAAATCGGTTTTTTTTTTCATCTTTAAAATTAGAGGTATCTTACCAGCCAGATTTTTGGGCTTTCCTACGGTTGGTGAGATACCAGCAATATCTACGAATTTACCAACCATGTTGTTCACGATAAAGGGCTTCGTTTTCCTACAGTCGGCGACGAGTTTCATCCACTGGTCAGGAGTGTAAACATGTTCTTTTTTTTTCTCTTTTGTGCCCTTGAAATATCCGAAAAGTCCGAATCATTGGGTAAAAATGTATGACCACTCACCAGAAAGCATACGATTACTTCTTCTAAGTTTGGTGTAGCATTAACAAGATACATCATGTAACATAGCATATTCCAATTTCGGTTCTGCCCCGTACGTGAATCACTAAAAGTGACTAATTTTTTATATCTTTGGAAACCGCCTCTTTTATGTTGTAATGAAGGCAACATATTACTACTTGCGAGCCCCTGCCACCCGTCGATTAATACCACATGTTCATGATTATCTTTTCATTGTCAGGTAAATATAAGTGAACGCCAAAATTAAACATTTGCAGTTGTCGAAGATAGTACACTTCACCCGTTTGGACATAAGGTGTTGGTAATGTCCTCTCCAAATCAAATGTTAAAAGACATGTAGTTTCAGATACGTCAAGCGATTCTTCCTTGTAATCGTTCATAAGTTTTCGTGCTTTATTTGCAAGGGAATGGTGATTATCCCTCTGTGTTCTTATTTGAATGCATTTTTCAATGTCCGATTCTGTGGAAAGTTGAACTCTGAATATATCGCAAGTTTTACATGTATCTTTTTAGGTACATAATAATGTAAATTAAATTGACTGTTAAATATGTGACGATAAAAGGATGCTTTCTCTGGTTTTTTTCCATCTATCATCTATCTGGGAAATTTGGTCTGGAAAAGAAGCCCCTTAGACCATCCTCCGTGTGGAAGTTTGTTTCTATCAGCGATAGTGTTTTGTTTGTGTTTTTCAGCAAAGTCGTTTATGACATCTTTATTTCCATATTTAGTGTTACAAGTTGCCGTTTTTAGGCGTAACTTTGATTTGAGAATTTATCTCACATTCTTACATTTGAAATAGAAGGAAGTAGGGTAGAGAAACACAGTTTTGAAGTAGAAAACAAAGAACTGCAGCACAGAATTCTAAGTATGAGGACAACGTGTCCGTAAAAGAGGCCACATGGCCGCAACGGCGTAGGCCGAAGCCCACTAGAGGCACGTCAGGTGCTTGTGAAGATCGTAGATGCAAGAGACCGTCGGTGTCGCTGTGGATGGTTTGTTGCTTTTTTGTTGTTTGTTATTTTGGATTGGGGTTTGTTCTGTTTTAGGTGATTTAACACCTCATCAGGACGTATCTTATCTAGATGCGCAGTTGTTTACGTCCGCAGAACCACTGGTGATAGTCTGTTCCGTTGGTGGTACTGCACTGGAGGCTGCTGGGCTAGATTCATCAGCGGAGAAAGGTTAGTGCTACGGTTCTTTTCAGATTTTTGAGCTAAAACAGAGTTATTATGCAAGCAAAGTATAAAGTTTGAAATTTATTGATACTATGTTTATTAAGTGAGTTTATTGAAGGTTTACGTATAATTTATATATATGTTTAATTAAAATTTGAGTTTAATGTATTTTGAAGTTATGTAAATGAATGAAATTCGCGTTGAGGGCAGCTGTGGCTGTATCCTCGCTAGGGACAGGTATAATTTACAAGTGAGAACGGGAAACCACAGAAAACCGAACTCTCCCTGTCCGAGGCAAAGCTCTAAGTGAGCTATTTAGCTAACGGTTGAATCTAAAATAAAGAGGAGTTGCCTTCAGGATATCAGTGTATTCACCAGGGATGTCGTTTGTGCTGGCAAGTGTCAGCCATTTTGTCGGTAGGCGTGGTAGTTTTCGTTTAGGTATTCTGGTGAATACATTGCCGAAGGATGAGCAGGTAGTTTTAAGGACATTTTTGGCTCTGACGTTTTGGCCGTTGATGATTTTTGTAGTAAAACTCCTGCTCAGAGAGGAAAGTCTCTCGTTTAAGGCTGAATTCTTGCTAGACGATGTATTAGTCGTGATGGGTAGTCTCTTCGTTTGTAGTTCATTTTACGGAGTATGCTGCGCTCGGTCGCCAGTAGTCTTTCTGTGTCGAGTTTATTTAATAGTGTGTAGATGTTTGCTTTTTATTCAATTACTGGTCGTATGAATGTTCTGTATGTGTGTGTTAGTGTATGTTTATGCGCCCGACCGAGTCTTCCACAGAGGCTGTTGAGCAGACCAACCCTCCGTTTGACCCTATTACGGGTTTCGGCCAGATCTTTGTCCCATCTTAGCGTCCTATCGAAAGTGACGCCGAGGTACTCAATCTGGTCACGGAGTTGTAATCTTTCATCCCACAGCTCCAGGACGACCCTTTCTTCTGCGTTACGTATGGTGTATCCACTGAGGTTGGGTTGTCTGAAGAGTATGGTTTGTGTTTTGTTTGGATTAAGTGTTACTCGCCATCTTCCACAGCATCTTTCGACGGTGTTAAGGTGATTTTGAGCACCTATTCAAAGCGTGGATGTCTCGTGATGTGGTTACTAGCGCAGTGTCGTCCGCGTATAGTAATGTTAGTGTGTGGGTGTTTCTAGGGTTAGGGAAGTCGCTGTTGTAAATCGTGTACAGTATAGATGCCAACACGAAGCCTTGTGGTACTCCCGCTGATGGAGTAAAGGGTGTAGACAGCAGTTCTCTAACCTTAACTACAACGGTGCGATCAGAGAGATACGAGCGCATGAGTTTGATAAATGGTATGGGCATACCGACGTCCCAAAGTTTCTTTGTCAGGCCGGCATGCCAGACCTGGTCAAAGGCTTTTTGTACGTCTAGGAAAATGCCAAGTGCTAGTTTTTTGTCGTTTAGGTTTTGAGTGATGTGTGTGACGATTTCTGTCAACGCCGTGTTCGTGGAGAGACCCTTCTCTAAAGCCAAATTGGTAAGAGGGAATGATATTATTTTCGGTGGTAAAGTCAACGATTTTCTTCTTGAGGATCCTCTCGAGGACTTTACCAAGAACGCTTAGGAGAGAAATCGGCCTGTAAGAGTTTAAATTTGTCTTGGATTTGCCCTTTTTTTGGAGCATGATGGTGTGAGCTACTTTCCAGGCTTTTGGAAAGTAGCAGAGTGTTAGAGAGGCGTTGACTATGTTCGTCATGTATTGCGTGACGCTCAGTGGAAGGTGTTTTACGCAGTTCCTGTTGATGTTGTCAGGACCTGGTGCATTGGAGTTGCCAATTTGACAGTAATCCTCCAATGTTTGTTGACTCACGGGTGCCATAAGCGGATGCTCGTGACGAACCCGTGGGTCGAGTGGGGCTGCGAGCAGTCGTATCGTATCTCTCTCGATCAACTTGTAGAAGTCTTGGTCAAAGCTCTGGTCGTGAGGTTTGACTAGTGTATTTTGTAAAGGTGTCTTGAAGGCTTCAGTCTTCTCTTGGTCTGAGTTAATTATTTGATTGTTCACCAGTAGGTGAGATGGACTAGCTTGTTTTTGTTTTGTTAGGACTTTGAATTTGTGCCAGAATCTAGCACCATCCCGGTAGTTCAGGCCAGAGGTGGCATCACGCCATTGTGAGGATTGCATGTTTTTCACCTCGAGCTTGATTCTAGCCGAGATACCTTGACCTATCAGTGTTTGGAGGACCGTGATATCGTTATCGATGTCAGCTTGGGTGTTTAAGTTGCCTAACTGAGGAATATTATTATTTAGAAAGTGTCTGTATAGGTTCCAGTTGGCATGTTTATAGTCTCTTCTTACTCGTAGTGGTGCTTGTGGGTTCGGGTTTAATATGTGTTCTCTGACTAGTATGGGTAGGTGGTCCGACGTTATAGAATCACCTATGATGCAAACATCATCCAATACATCTATCATATCGTACGTACATATGATATGATCGACGATAGAGGTGCCATTGTGATTAAATAACGTAGGATCTGTGTTTCTGATTCTGTGAATGGGCAGTTCAAGGAGACAGTCAGACAGTAGGTTTCCCGCCACATTAGTGAACGTGTCACCAAACTGTGTGTTCCTGGCATTAAAATCGCCCAGGATAATCGCCTTGTCCAGTCCAGAGACATAATCCAGAAGAGTTTCGGCTAGTGGACGTTGTGGATGTTTGTAATAAGAGACTATTGTCAGCGTTGTGTTGTTGTTTAGGTGAATATCAACTGCCAAGACATCTTCATCGGCAAGGCCTACATGAAGAGGGATAGTATGAGGAGAGAAGGGTATACCATACTTTATAAGGAGGCCGTTACCGCGAGATATCCGGCACTTAGGACGGTGAAGGGTACTACATCCAAGAAAAGTTGGAGGTTGTTAGTAGGGTGTCGTTAAGGGCAAGAATTTGGATGTTGTGGGTTTCAAGTAGGTTTTTGATGAACGGGCGTTTCCTCCTTATGAAAGAGGTATAACCTCCTTCACGAGATACGATGCGCCAGAGGCGGACCACTGGGACATCCATCTCGGTGAGAATGGTTTTCACTTCATCGTCAGAATAATTGTTGGCAATGCCTTTCAAGACGATCATGTAAGTAGGTTTGTGGGTTGTTTGGGGACGGTTAGGTTGCCTATGTTTTGGTGTTAGGGTGAGACGAGGGTCACCTAGTTTGTCACGGACTTTACGTTGGATTTCGGTGTGGTTAATTGGGTTTCTAGTTGTTAGGTATAGTCCGTTCTTTAACGGTAAAATATTGCAAAACCTCTAAATTGTAAAGAACCGCTTGGATTGACATGAAATTTGGCATACACATAGCTAACAAGTCAAAGAAAAAAAGTGATATTGTGCCGATATGTGCTTTTTCCCTGGGGGTGGTTTCCACCCCCTCTTGAAGGTGAAAAAATTTTCGTCCAAAGAAAGTCAGGAAATGGATAAACTGGCTAATTTTAAGTCACTTTTGCTCTATAGAGTTTTTTCACTAAGTCAATACTTTTCGAGTTATTTGGCAGTGAATATTTTCATTTTTTCAACAAAATAACCACGCTTTTAGACGGTTTTTCGCAAATAACTCAAATAGTATGTATTTTGTCGAAAAGACATTCTTAGCAAAAATATAGCCTGTAAAAAATTTAAAAAAATGGTGTATACGTCACGTCTCTACGCCTAGGAGAAGCAGAGTTATAGCTAATGAAAAATAGGTTCATATTCGTCAAATTCCAAATGAAATACTTTAACGTGAAATAACCAAAAATGAAGCACATTTCGGGGAAAACTCATTACAACTTATTTAAAGTGTTTAAAAAAAGCTTCATTTTTGTTTTATAAAAAAAAATTCTAGCATCAAAATAAATTAAGTTACGCTCAAAATAAAGTTAGTCCCTTTTGGTTTTGGTAAAAAAATCGAGAAAATCACCCCCAAATTAGTATCTTAAATGAACTTAATCGTTAGAACTTCATAAGTTTCTTGACTCCTGTATATATTGTTTATATGATCTGTAAGTTTCATCGGTTCAAAGTCCTTATTATTGAAAGGGCTGTAGTTAAAAGGGGTTAAACGAGTCACTGATCACGAAAGTATGCAAATTTAGAAACACCAAATCTTAATCAATTTATGTTCAACAGAAAAACAAAAAAATACATGATATTCAGAAAAGAAAATCTAACTTTTTTTGTTTTTAGAGATTTTTGGTATCTCTAACAATTTTTAAGTTATTTTGAAAAAAAGCGTATTTTTCAAAATTTAAATTTTTAAAAATTTTACTTTGAAACCAAATTTTTTCAAAAATAAGCACTTTGAATCGATGAAACTTACAGATCATATAAACACAACATAAGTAAAATAATTTTTGGAGCGGTAACGATTAATTTAATTTAAGTTGCTAATTAAGGGGTGGTCTTCCCGATTTTTTGTTGCAAAAACAAAAGGGATCAACTTTATTTTGAGCGTAACTTGCTTAAATTTAATTCTAGAAACTTTTTGTAAAAACAGAAATAAAGCTTTTTTTTAAACACTTTAAAAAAGTTATAATAGGTGTTCCCCAAAAAGTGCTTAACTTTTTGGATATTTCAGGTCGAAATATTCTATTTGAAATTTGGTGAATATGAATCTATTTTTCATTGGCTATAACTCTGGTTCTACGAGATCCAGAGACCTAACGTGTACACCATTTTTTTTACTTTTTTATAGGCTATATTTTTATTAAGGACGTTTTTTTCGACAAAATACTTAATTTTTGAGTTATTTGCGAAAAACCATCTAAAAATGTGGTTATTTTGTTGAAAAATGAACATATTCACTTGCAAATAACTCGAACAGTGTTGTTTTGGCGAAAAAGCTCTATAGAACAAAAGTTACTTAAAATTAGTCAGTTTACCCATTTCAGGACTTATTTTGGACATATATTTTTTCACCCCCAAGAAGGGGTGAAAGTCACCCCCAGGGCAAAAGCACACATCGGCACAATATCACTTTTTTTCTTTGACATGTAAGCTATATGTATGCGAAATTTCATGTCAATCCAAGCGGTTCTTTAAAATTTAGAGCAAAAACCGTGAAAGAATGGACTAGTAGGCTATTTGAGTGGGTAGAACTATGCATTGGATGATCTGGTTAAGGAGGATTTCTTGAGTGTTGATGATCCTGTGGAAGTCACGCTGATTGAATTTTTCTAAAGGAATGTTGGCAAAGATGTATTCGAAGGAAGTAGGATAAGATTGAGGGGTAAAGTTATTTTGTGATATAGCAGAGGATGAGGCTGTGAGTACTGACGTTTACCAGAACGTTGACCGTAGTGACTAGTGTAGCGAGATAAGCTTTTAATATGGTCTTTTATGTTGTCGTCAACTTCATCGCTTTTTTTTTGTTTCCAGGTGGCCCCTTTCTTCGTTGATCGGGTGAAGGTATATTTGTGATTGCATCATTTTTATGTTCAAGTGCATAATCCAGTCTTTTGTTGCTGATCTGAACTACTGAGAAAAAAAATCTTACAAACTTGTTGCTCATTAAACATGAATAGACGAGTCGATTGCTTATGGCTTGGTCTGCAATTAGTTCGATTCTTTCGTCTTTTTGGTGCACATAACTTAACTGTTCCACAAATCCAAATAGTTTGCCCATTCCAATCGAGGTTATAAAAGCGTCCATGTATTGTTTTTTGCATATCTATGCTTTGCTTGCGCATTGTCTTTTGCATTGGCAATCAACAGGAAGAAAATTTTTGCCAGGTACAGTCTTGCCTTTGTAGTTTACATACGCTTCGCCACGGTTTCTTTTTGCCTTCATTATATTACGTTTCCACGATGTGGTATTCTGACGTTTCCTTATTGAGACTTCCTGTGAACGGCCCAAATTTTCTAGAGCTGCAGTTGAGGTACCTGGTTCTTCACTATCTCTCACAAGTTGCTGAATATTCTCAAGAGTCTCTAAAAAGAAACAACTTGATGCTGCATGAATAACATGGAAAAAGGTGTTTTATTCATAGTAGGGGAACAGTGGGCAAAGTGGCCATGCTAAGAAATATTTTTTTATCTTGAAGAAAATGAACAAGAAATAAACTATATATTAACATAAGATACCCTATATACTTAGCTACATAAGGCAATTCTTATTTTGACTTTATCACGGTAAATTTTTTATATATATAGGGTGTTCTAAAAGTAGTGGAACGGTCAAATATTTCGCGAACTAAACATCGGATCGAAAAACTGAAAAATACGTTTTCAATCATTTTCAAAAATCTATCCAATGACACCAAACACCAACCCCCACTACACCCCCTGGAGATGGGGTGGAGGGTAACTTTAAAATCTCAAATGGAAACCCCTAGTTTTTCTTGCAGATTTGGATTCGTTACGTAAAAGTAAGCAATTTTTATTCAAGACATTTTTTCGAACTGTGGATAGATGGCGCTATAATTGGGAAAAACCATTTATCCTGATACCATAGGTAAATTATAGAAACGGTCTAATATCTCGAGTAATACACTTCCAAATGAGAAACCAAAGAACAGGTTTTTAATATTTTTCGAAAACCTATCGATAAACACGGTGGGGGGTAAATTTAAAATCTTAAATAGCAACCCCACTTTTTATTGCAGATTCGAATTCGTCATGAAAAATTAAGCAACATTTATTCGAAACATTTTTTAAAATTGCTGATAGATGGCGCTAATAAATCGTATTTTTCCAATTAAAGCGCCATCTATCAACAATTCTAAAAAATGTTTCGAATAAATGTTGCTTAATTTTTCATGACGAATTCGAATCTGTAATAAAAAGTGCATTTAAGATTTTAAAGTTACCCCCACCCCACCTCCAGGGGGTGGGTTGAAGGGTCATGTTTAGTGTTATTCGATAGGTTTTCGAAAAGTATTAAAAACCTTTTTTTTGGTTTCTCATTTGGAAGTGTATTTCTCGGGATATTAGACCGTTTCTATAATTTACCTATGGTATCAGGATAAATCGTTTTTCTCAATTATAGCGCCATCTATCCACAGTTCGAAAAAATATCTTGAATAAAAATTGCTTACTTTTACGCAACGAATCCAAATCTGCAAGAAAAACTAGGGGTTTCCATTTGAGATTTTAAAGTTACCCTCCACCCCACCTCCAGAGGGTGTACTGGGGGTTGGTGTTTGGTGTCATTGGATAGATGTTTGAAAATGATTGAACACGTATTGTTCAGTTTTTCGATCCGATGTTTAGTTCGCGAAATATTCGACCGTTCCACTACTTTTGGGACACCCTGTATATATTTTTTACTCTAACCCTACCAAATGGCCACTTTGCCCTTCGGGTTAGAGCAAAGTGGCCATGAGGTGGCCACTTTGCCCGATATAAAATACACAATTTAAAATGAATTTATATACTAAATAAAAGTGTATTTTCAAAATAAAAACATTATTGCGATCATAAAAAAAAGTTTCACTTAGAGTTTATTTACAAACGTCACAAATATTCTTCTTCACACCCGGTACAAGCCTCATGTGCCCATCGTAAACAGCCGGAACACCTTATCCATCCTTCATTGTCCCTTGACTTGGAATATAAGTCCCCGCAGAAAAGGCAATCAGTATCGGTATCACTCACGTCACTTTCTGAGTCATTAAATAAAGCACGCTTCACTGATTTTGATTTCATTTTCTGCTTTCCTTTACTTTTTTCTTTGCTTCCTTCATTCCGCTTGTTAACCTGTTTTGCTTTTTTCAGGTCCAGCTTTATTTTCTTACGCCTTTCTTTTTCTGCTTTTGCGGCTACTAGTTCCATCTTAAAAGGGCTTGAGGTCAAAACTGCAGCTGTTCCTTTTTTTCGTTTATTTTCTCGTTTGAGAATGTTGGTTTTAGGGATTGGAACAATATCCTGTGGGCTTATAGCAAAAGTATAGTGCCTCTTGCCCTTGGAGATGCTGTTTCTATCACGTGAAGTACTGCAATGAGGCAGTGGGCTAGGCTGGAAGGTTGAAGTACTTGGCTTTGGCGAATCTTGGTCTTGGGAGATTAAAACGAATGTAGAATTTGGATCTCCAGATCCTACAGTGACATTTTGGGTATGATCATTGGAAAACATAGGAATTGCAGCGTTGGATGCAGAGGTAACTGGTCGGAAATCTACCTCTTCAGAATGCGGGTTCTCTGTACTTTCAAGTGGTGTCAATTGACGTGGAGGAATATTTTGAAGGGAATCTGCAATATCTTTTCCTGGTACCATAGTCTCTTGATCTTCAACAGCTAATTCTTGATTTTCAGCTTCTTGAAGAGAGGTAGAACCTTGCACGGAGATTTCTGTGGTCATGGCTGCAGCAAAATCCATGTCAGTAAACTTATGTCTATTTATGGGAACTATGCCACATTTTCCAAACCCCTTTACCGCAATTGTTGGAGTAGCTGCAAGTGGAAATGCCTCTCCAAGAAGTTTAGACACCTGATACTGTGTCACTTGCCTACCAGGATTATTACGCATAAATCTTTCAATTGCTTGGATATAGTATGTATTAAAAGGCCCCGTGAAAGAAACGTCGAGTGGCTGCAGCTTATGACTACAGTGGGGTGGAATGCAAACTACAGTTGTATGATTTTCTCTAGCCCTTTCAATGAAATCTAGATTTTTTGTAGGGGTCGAATGTCCATTAAGTATCAGCAAAACTGGGTCGTCTTCGGATGGCTTCGCAAACTTCAAAAAATGGTCAAACCATTGTGTGAAAATTTCAGTTTGCATTCACCCTGAAGGATGACAAACAAAAGCTGTTCCAGGTGGAGCGCCGTCTTGAAGTTCTACTTTCATCCGCTGTCTAGGAAAGATGATAAAAGGGGGAATAAAAACTCCCCCAGCTGACATTTAAATAACAAATGTGGTGAGAACACCTCTCTCTGCAGATGTAAGAGAGCCGACTTGCAGTCTACCTTTTAGAGCAAAAACCTTTGAAGACTTTGACTGAACAGTCGTAAGTCCAGTCTCATCAACATTGTAGACCCTATGAGGAGGATACAAATAATTTTTTTGAACATCCTCCAAAATGCCAAAAAGCTTATTAACATTTGTTTTATTAAATGCTTGCGCCCTTGCTGCTGAAGTTGCCTCAGGTATTCTTAACACAAGCTCAAGATGGCGCTTTCTGAACCCAGTTACCCAATCTTTTCCTGCCAATTTCGTTTCTTTATTGAAACTGTGAGGGATGTTATTTCGTTCAGCCAGTTGGTAAGCAAGGCTGCGCAAGTCAGCTACATTGATTCCAAAAAAACGTACCTCCATCTCCAAGAGATAATTTACCAACTGCTGTTCTTGCTCTTCGTTAAAACCAGCTCGAAAATGGCCTAATATTTTTTTATTGTCGGTGGCGTCTTGATTTTTATCTAGTACTCGACATTTTAATGTGTTCCTAGGCACATTGTAAGCTTTAGCAGCCGTTTGGTAAGGCATTCCGTCATTCTTCACGGCATCGATTGCTCTTTGCATCGCTGCGGGGTCCCATGACTACTGATTACTCTTCCTCTGATATTTGGACACCATCGCTACAACTGAAAAAAAAAACAATGTTTTAGAATTAGATGTTAAATAGAATTAAAATAAAAGTATCACGGTGTTTTCACCTTAAATAAAGCTACACACCGAGAGAAAAAAGTTCTTGACATAAAGAAACTTTATTAATATTTAAGAAAGATCGACTTGGCATATTGCCTAAGAAATATATCTTTGTATGTAAGATATAATTTTCTAAAATATTTCAAATAAATTCTACGATAGCCAAAGAAATATATCTTAAACATGATTGAACTATCACTTTCTGGCAAACTTCAAACCCATTTATCAGAAAGAAATTACACTTGATGTTAATTAATTTTATTAGTCATAAAACTATATTTTCTACACATTACAAAACAATTCTTTCTGAGCAATAATATTTCTTGGTAAGGAATATTATTATCTGACTATTAATAATTAATGTATTTTTTGCACGATTGATCATTTTTGACTGTTTACCGTGACAGATTTTACGTCAGTAGATGACATTTACTAGCAACTCGACGGTAAGTACTCCAACTCGACGGTAAGTAATTCACTTACCGTCGAGTTAAAAAATCTCTTTTTAATTTATGTTTTGAAAGAATAAAGAAAACTAACGAACTATTTATTAATATTGAAACTTATGGTACAATTTGTTAAATTATTTAATGAAATCCCACTTGTTTGGGCTGTGGTTTCACTTCTAACAGAAACTCCTGCAGAATCGCATACATTAGTAGTATCCAACATTTTTTCTCTTCAGATTTATCAGTAGTATCGCGATCAAGTTGAAAACTTGGAAATATCAATGCCATCATAAAGAAAAACGGTGGATTTAATCATTGAATATTCTGCCCAGAGGCTTCCAGGAGCTTTCAAATGCATATGTCTTTGAACGAAATATGCCAATAGAGTCTTTTCTTCGATTCTTAAATTCTTGCCTTCGCACCATTTTTTAAAACTTTGGTAGGTATTTTGATAACGGATTTTGGATTTTTCGGGAATAATTGCGGAACACCCTTCTTCCCAAGCCCGTTCAATTTCTTCAAATTCACTTTCGCTCATATTTTAATTTATAATAATCAAAATTGTACTTAAAATTATTGACAACTAAATAAAAACTCAATTCTCCATTGTTGTTATGCACCCTAGTTACTACCTAACAACTAAAGTATCTATCTTGATAAAATGAATGAAACTAGTCAATATGACGAAAATGTTTAATTTATAATGGTATCAATCGTGCAAAAAACGTTATAAGCATGTCGAACGTTAAGGGTAACCGATCTCAAACAATAATTGGAGTCGTCGCTCCGCTCCTCCTCCAAACAATTGTCTTCGATCGGTATAAAACCCTTACCGTTCTCCATACTTAATATACTATAATGTTAAGAAATATATTTCGCAGAGATAAACGTATATTTAGAGTTAAGTTAATATTTCTTGAAAATAAAGTTATATTACATACGACGAAATAAATCATTGTGTTAAGGTAAAATCATTATTTATTAATAAAAACAAGATATAAAACGTTATTATTGCATACAAATATTTTCTCCATTCTTAAACCACTGGATTCTACACAATAATAAATGGATGGAGAGGCAAATCCAACTTCCTCAAATTTTCCTTCTTTTGTTAATAGCACTTTGTATATCAGCAATTCACTAAAACAAAATCGTTATGTAGAAAGAGTAAACTTACTTTAATAATTTTTTTATAAAGATATAGATATTTATTTTGACAAATTTAGGAAATACAAAAAAAAAACAAATACACGGCCCCACATAAGAACTATTAATACTAATAATAATCAATCATATTTAGTTCAAACATGGCATTATTTAACCTACACATCTTTGTTTATTTTTTTCTTTTTGTTAATGAAATATTAATGATTTATCTGTATAAGTCACACAATAAACATTGTTTAGCTAAAACAAGAGGGAAAATACAATTCGCCTTTATTCGCCAATATGATTCGCCTTTTTTTAATTTCATGGTAAGTAATTTCCTTTTTAGATATATTTGCCCATGCAGCCCTTTTTTTTCAAACTTTTGTTTAAAAACATTCCACATATAATATGCCGTATTCTGTTCTCGCAATACTTCTAAATGGATATCAGAAACACACTGAACTATTATAGACTTTGCTTTTGTGTGCTTTCTTCTGAGGTTCTGTCAGGGTATTATCTTCTGCATCTATACATTTTTCAATATAATCAGTCACTCCAGCTTCTGCTAATATCATCTCCATTAGGAACTTCCAATTAAGATAATTATCGTTTGATAATAGTTCAATATTATATGATTTACTGTTCATTGTCACGTTTCTGGATGGATAACCTCAAAATTTTTTAATCCTTCTTTTATTTTTGTCATCAGCGTCTTGGACACATAACCTTTTGATGTCTATAGTATTTTCCCTTGGGATTATCTGGAGCTAATAATATTTTCTTTCTTGTTACTACATTTATTTAAATCAAACTTTTACATTTCATCTTTCATATACAATACAAATCTGCTGTCTAATATTAACATGACAATTGACATTAACCAAAAATAACCTGTATGACACAGAATGGAACTAGGAGGATTTTAGCGATTCACTCAACAGTTACAGACAAAAGGAGGCCCAGTGATGTTCACAAGATCAGCAATTTATGGCAATCATTTGCAAATGCCGAACATGCGAGAGGAAATGGGCCTCAAAAGACTGCCGATCATTGGAAAAAGGTACAGAACAGTGATTATTTTGTTGTCCCCCTATAATAAGCAGCATTTTTAGATCTTCAATGACTGGGAGGTAAACACGAAAAAGAAAAGTAGGGAAATACAGGTTGAGTTGAACCGAACTGGGGGAGTAATTTGCACAAAAAAAGATTTAACTGACTTAGAAGGACAGCTGTTACAGTTAATTTCCAATAATTTAATCCTACCAATGGTTAATTTCCTAACCCTACCAAATGGCCACTTTGCCCTTCGGGTTAGAGCAAAGTGGCCATGAGGTGGCCACTTTGCCCGATATAAAATACACAATTTAAAATGAATTTATATACTAAATAAAAGTGTATTTTCAAAATAAAAACATTATTGCGATCATAAAAAAAAGTTTCACTTAGAGTTTATTTACAAACGTCACAAATATTCTTCTTCACACCCGGTACAAGCCTCATGTGCCCATCGTAAACAGCCGGAACACCTTATCCATCCTTCATTGTCCCTTGACTTGGAATATAAGTCCCCGCAGAAAAGGCAATCAGTATCGGTATCACTCACGTCACTTTCTGAGTCATTAAATAAAGCACGCTTCACTGATTTTGATTTCATTTTCTGCTTTCCTTTACTTTTTTCTTTGCTTCCTTCATTCCGCTTGTTAACCTGTTTTGCTTTTTTCAGGTCCAGCTTTATTTTCTTACGCCTTTCTTTTTCTGCTTTTGCGGCTACTAGTTCCATCTTAAAAGGGCTTGAGGTCAAAACTGCAGCTGTTCCTTTTTTTCGTTTATTTTCTCGTTTGAGAATGTTGGTTTTAGGGATTGGAACAATATCCTGTGGGCTTATAGCAAAAGTATAGTGCCTCTTGCCCTTGGAGATGCTGTTTCTATCACGTGAAGTACTGCAATGAGGCAGTGGGCTAGGCTGGAAGGTTGAAGTACTTGGCTTTGGCGAATCTTGGTCTTGGGAGATTAAAACGAATGTAGAATTTGGATCTCCAGATCCTACAGTGACATTTTGGGTATGATCATTGGAAAACATAGGAATTGCAGCGTTGGATGCAGAGGTAACTGGTCGGAAATCTACCTCTTCAGAATGCGGGTTCTCTGTACTTTCAAGTGGTGTCAATTGACGTGGAGGAATATTTTGAAGGGAATCTGCAATATCTTTTCCTGGTACCATAGTCTCTTGATCTTCAACAGCTAATTCTTGATTTTCAGCTTCTTGAAGAGAGGTAGAACCTTGCACGGAGATTTCTGTGGTCATGGCTGCAGCAAAATCCATGTCAGTAAACTTATGTCTATTTATGGGAACTATGCCACATTTTCCAAACCCCTTTACCGCAATTGTTGGAGTAGCTGCAAGTGGAAATGCCTCTCCAAGAAGTTTAGACACCTGATACTGTGTCACTTGCCTACCAGGATTATTACGCATAAATCTTTCAATTGCTTGGATATAGTATGTATTAAAAGGCCCCGTGAAAGAAACGTCGAGTGGCTGCAGCTTATGACTACAGTGGGGTGGAATGCAAACTACAGTTGTATGATTTTCTCTAGCCCTTTCAATGAAATCTAGATTTTTTGTAGGGGTCGAATGTCCATTAAGTATCAGCAAAACTGGGTCGTCTTCGGATGGCTTCGCAAACTTCAAAAAATGGTCAAACCATTGTGTGAAAATTTCAGTTTGCATTCACCCTGAAGGATGACAAACAAAAGCTGTTCCAGGTGGAGCGCCGTCTTGAAGTTCTACTTTCATCCGCTGTCTAGGAAAGATGATAAAAGGGGGAATAAAAACTCCCCCAGCTGACATTTAAATAACAAATGTGGTGAGAACACCTCTCTCTGCAGATGTAAGAGAGCCGACTTGCAGTCTACCTTTTAGAGCAAAAACCTTTGAAGACTTTGACTGAACAGTCGTAAGTCCAGTCTCATCAACATTGTAGACCCTATGAGGAGGATACAAATAATTTTTTTGAACATCCTCCAAAATGCCAAAAAGCTTATTAACATTTGTTTTATTAAATGCTTGCGCCCTTGCTGCTGAAGTTGCCTCAGGTATTCTTAACACAAGCTCAAGATGGCGCTTTCTGAACCCAGTTACCCAATCTTTTCCTGCCAATTTCGTTTCTTTATTGAAACTGTGAGGGATGTTATTTCGTTCAGCCAGTTGGTAAGCAAGGCTGCGCAAGTCAGCTACATTGATTCCAAAAAAACGTACCTCCATCTCCAAGAGATAATTTACCAACTGCTGTTCTTGCTCTTCGTTAAAACCAGCTCGAAAATGGCCTAATATTTTTTTATTGTCGGTGGCGTCTTGATTTTTATCTAGTACTCGACATTTTAATGTGTTCCTAGGCACATTGTAAGCTTTAGCAGCCGTTTGGTAAGGCATTCCGTCATTCTTCACGGCATCGATTGCTCTTTGCATCGCTGCGGGGTCCCATGACTACTGATTACTCTTCCTCTGATATTTGGACACCATCGCTACAACTGAAAAAAAAAACAATGTTTTAGAATTAGATGTTAAATAGAATTAAAATAAAAGTATCACGGTGTTTTCACCTTAAATAAAGCTACACACCGAGAGAAAAAAGTTCTTGACATAAAGAAACTTTATTAATATTTAAGAAAGATCGACTTGGCATATTGCCTAAGAAATATATCTTTGTATGTAAGATATAATTTTCTAAAATATTTCAAATAAATTCTACGATAGCCAAAGAAATATATCTTAAACATGATTGAACTATCACTTTCTGGCAAACTTCAAACCCATTTATCAGAAAGAAATTACACTTGATGTTAATTAATTTTATTAGTCATAAAACTATATTTTCTACACATTACAAAACAATTCTTTCTGAGCAATAATATTTCTTGGTAAGGAATATTATTATCTGACTATTAATAATTAATGTATTTTTTGCACGATTGATCATTTTTGACTGTTTACCGTGACAGATTTTACGTCAGTAGATGACATTTACTAGCAACTCGACGGTAAGTACTCCAACTCGACGGTAAGTAATTCACTTACCGTCGAGTTAAAAAATCTCTTTTTAATTTATGTTTTGAAAGAATAAAGAAAACTAACGAACTATTTATTAATATTGAAACTTATGGTACAATTTGTTAAATTATTTAATGAAATCCCACTTGTTTGGGCTGTGGTTTCACTTCTAACAGAAACTCCTGCAGAATCGCATACATTAGTAGTATCCAACATTTTTTCTCTTCAGATTTATCAGTAGTATCGCGATCAAGTTGAAAACTTGGAAATATCAATGCCATCATAAAGAAAAACGGTGGATTTAATCATTGAATATTCTGCCCAGAGGCTTCCAGGAGCTTTCAAATGCATATGTCTTTGAACGAAATATGCCAATAGAGTCTTTTCTTCGATTCTTAAATTCTTGCCTTCGCACCATTTTTTAAAACTTTGGTAGGTATTTTGATAACGGATTTTGGATTTTTCGGGAATAATTGCGGAACACCCTTCTTCCCAAGCCCGTTCAATTTCTTCAAATTCACTTTCGCTCATATTTTAATTTATAATAATCAAAATTGTACTTAAAATTATTGACAACTAAATAAAAACTCAATTCTCCATTGTTGTTATGCACCCTAGTTACTACCTAACAACTAAAGTATCTATCTTGATAAAATGAATGAAACTAGTCAATATGACGAAAATGTTTAATTTATAATGGTATCAATCGTGCAAAAAACGTTATAAGCATGTCGAACGTTAAGGGTAACCGATCTCAAACAATAATTGGAGTCGTCGCTCCGCTCCTCCTCCAAACAATTGTCTTCGATCGGTATAAAACCCTTACCGTTCTCCATACTTAATATACTATAATGTTAAGAAATATATTTCGCAGAGATAAACGTATATTTAGAGTTAAGTTAATATTTCTTGAAAATAAAGTTATATTACATACGACGAAATAAATCATTGTGTTAAGGTAAAATCATTATTTATTAATAAAAACAAGATATAAAACGTTATTATTGCATACAAATATTTTCTCCATTCTTAAACCACTGGATTCTACACAATAATAAATGGATGGAGAGGCAAATCCAACTTCCTCAAATTTTCCTTCTTTTGTTAATAGCACTTTGTATATCAGCAATTCACTAAAACAAAATCGTTATGTAGAAAGAGTAAACTTACTTTAATAATTTTTTTATAAAGATATAGATATTTATTTTGACAAATTTAGGAAATACAAAAAAAAAACAAATACACGGCCCCACATAAGAACTATTAATACTAATAATAATCAATCATATTTAGTTCAAACATGGCATTATTTAACCTACACATCTTTGTTTATTTTTTTCTTTTTGTTAATGAAATATTAATGATTTATCTGTATAAGTCACACAATAAACATTGTTTAGCTAAAACAAGAGGGAAAATACAATTCGCCTTTATTCGCCAATATGATTCGCCTTTTTTTAATTTCATGGTAAGTAATTTCCTTTTTAGATATATTTGCCCATGCAGCCCTTTTTTTTCAAACTTTTGTTTAAAAACATTCCACATATAATATGCCGTATTCTGTTCTCGCAATACTTCTAAATGGATATCAGAAACACACTGAACTATTATAGACTTTGCTTTTGTGTGCTTTCTTCTGAGGTTCTGTCAGGGTATTATCTTCTGCATCTATACATTTTTCAATATAATCAGTCACTCCAGCTTCTGCTAATATCATCTCCATTAGGAACTTCCAATTAAGATAATTATCGTTTGATAATAGTTCAATATTATATGATTTACTGTTCATTGTCACGTTTCTGGATGGATAACCTCAAAATTTTTTAATCCTTCTTTTATTTTTGTCATCAGCGTCTTGGACACATAACCTTTTGATGTCTATAGTATTTTCCCTTGGGATTATCTGGAGCTAATAATATTTTCTTTCTTGTTACTACATTTATTTAAATCAAACTTTTACATTTCATCTTTCATATACAATACAAATCTGCTGTCTAATATTAACATGACAATTGACATTAACCAAAAATAACCTGTATGACACAGAATGGAACTAGGAGGATTTTAGCGATTCACTCAACAGTTACAGACAAAAGGAGGCCCAGTGATGTTCACAAGATCAGCAATTTATGGCAATCATTTGCAAATGCCGAACATGCGAGAGGAAATGGGCCTCAAAAGACTGCCGATCATTGGAAAAAGGTACAGAACAGTGATTATTTTGTTGTCCCCCTATAATAAGCAGCATTTTTAGATCTTCAATGACTGGGAGGTAAACACGAAAAAGAAAAGTAGGGAAATACAGGTTGAGTTGAACCGAACTGGGGGAGTAATTTGCACAAAAAAAGATTTAACTGACTTAGAAGGACAGCTGTTACAGTTAATTTCCAATATACATTTAGGGGATACGGCAATTCCAAATGAGTTAGGGGGTTCAACTAGTCGAGAAGGAATTGAAGTGAATAATATTAAGTTACTTTAGTAAATTAAACATAACTAGTTTGAATTCATTTTAGATGTTCCATTTGAGGAAAACTTCTAGTATTCGACAAATGAAGAAATAATTATAGAGATGGAGTCGCCAGTAGAGGCTGCACCACTGGATACTAGTCAAGGTATGTCAGCTAGATAATAATAATAATAATAGTCTTTATTTTTTCTTTAAATTCATACAGTACACAAAATGTAGAAAATATATGGATAAAATAATCAGTTAGGTACTGATTTTTCTTAACCAAGAGAAAAAAATAGTATATTGTACAACAAGTGAGAGAAAAGATATATTTGTCACGAGCGCAGAAGTTTGTTGGCACGAGGCGAGTGCTGCAAATCAAGCGAGGGAGAAATATGTATTTTCTCACGTGTTGTACACTGTACTTCTATGGATGCAATTTTGTCAAGAGCTCAAACTTCAAAATGAAATAATTTAAGTGCTTTTAGGTATATTATGTGCATAAATTGAAATAAAATACATATACGTGTAGGTATTTAATATTCTTAAAATTTCATGTACTTTATTTATTTAAAATTATAATTAACAGTTATAATTTAACATAAGTTAACATATGTATGGAGAACCCGTGAGAAAAATATTTCTCACTGCAATGGCCGACTTTTCTCACTTCATGAGGAATTGTTCGTTTTAAATGTATGTAAGTAGTGAGAGAAGTTGCACATTGTATAGCATCCATAGAAAAAAATGATATATACTTGCATGTTCTGTAACAATAAAAATCCATAACTAATAGGAACGTTTTGTAAATAAATACTATTATCCAAAAACTGTTACATAGTTTGTACATGCTTCATAACAGGTCATTAACTAGTGGCACAAGTGTTACACAGTTAGCAGTTTAGATCTAAGAGATTTCTTAAAAGTTACAATCGATTTTAATTTTAATTCTTTAGCTAGTCCATTATATACTTTTGATATTTGATATGTAAATGAGTTGTTCAACTGTTGAATGTCATGTCAACAGAAATGGAATTTCAACAGAATTTTTTGCTTTAAAATTGAAGTTACTTAAATTAACTTTTACGGAGTGGTATACCCTAGAGCAGGGGTCGACAACGTGATGCCCGCGAAGCAATTTTAAGTGACCGCCATTCCTTTCACCATCTTAATTTAAAAATTTCACCAAACAACTATTTACAAAACTAATTAAAACGGAACTTTAATAGTTTAAAGCTTTCAAAACTAAAGTTTTAAAACTGAATTTCAGCGACATCAATATAAAACTAACAGAACAACTGGCTACGACCCTGCTCACATCTTACTAACATAACGAACATGATACAAACGCTCCCAGCGGCGCCGGCATATCTATACGTATCGTTATGTTTTCCTCACCCCCGCGCGTCTACTATAACTTCGTCTACCTGCCTGCTACCATTTCATGCGCCACGTGCTAACTAACCTGTGTGAGTTTATTCTTATCGTGAATTTATATTAATTTGAAGTTGTAAGTATATATCTGTGATTGTTTAATTCTTTATATTTATTATTTTAGTATACAATAGAATAGAAATATGCTTTATTGTCACTGAAAATTATACAAATTTTATGGACAAAGCTTAATATAAAGTCAGAAAAAATAAATAAATAACAAATACAATTTTCTGAAATTTGATAAATCGTCAATATAAAAAAATACAAAAATACAAAATATAAGTTAATAAAGTAAAGAAAAAAAAACAAAATCGATATATTGCAACAATTTATAGAAATTGCAAAGTGAACATACAACAAAGTAAACTATAGACATAGGAACTAATAAATTTAAGCTGCTGCATGTGACACCCAAATATAGATAAGTTTGGTTACTTGTACATCACTGTAATTTCTTAGTTAGAAACTCTTCTACTGTATAATATGGTCTTTTAGATAGATGAGCTTTTGTCATTTTACGGAACTTGGGG
Source organism: Diabrotica virgifera virgifera (assembly GCF_917563875.1). Classification (NCBI taxonomy): domain Eukaryota; kingdom Metazoa; phylum Arthropoda; class Insecta; order Coleoptera; family Chrysomelidae; genus Diabrotica; species Diabrotica virgifera. The sequence continues at coordinate 121,559,676 of NC_065451.1, read as the reverse complement.
AAAGATGTTGCAGATTTGAGTTGTAAAGGAAGATGGTTGTATAGTTTTTTTGAGGAATATAATATAGATTTCTTTACTAACTCAGAGGACGGGATCGGTAAATAGACATCAAAATTTGAATTTCTGGTGGAGTAGTCATGATGAGGCCTTGCTGGAAAGACATGCATGTGTTTACGAATTAAGCAAACAGTTTCTAAAATATATAAAGATGTAAGGGTTAAAATTCCGTGATCTTTGAAGTAACTTCTGCAATGTGTTGTTCTTCTGAGGCCAAACAGATACCTTGTTGCTCTTTTTTGTAATTTAAAAATAACATCTAATTGGGCAGCTGTAGTAGAACCCCAAAAAGGAAGACCATATCGAAGATGAGACTCGAACAAGGAAAAATATGTTAGTTTAGAAGATGCTAAATTGAGTTCTTTCGAAACAGATCTTATAGCATAGCAGGCTGAGGCGAGTTTCTTACTTAACAAATCGGTATGAAGGGACCATTTGAGGTAGCTGTCTAAAAAAATACCAAGAAATTTTACAGAATCAACGGTAGAGATCTGGCTGTTATTAACAAGCAGGGGGTACTGCTATTTTAGCCGCCTTGACACATCATTTTAATGTCGAGTGGGAAGAACAGTTATGCTTCATTTACTATAAAGAAAAAAGTGTGCTTATTGTGCAATTCAAGCGTAGCGGTTCCAAAAAAGTGTAATGTGTAGAGACATTTCATTACCACTAACCAAAAATTTTAACACAACTTTTCCAATACACTCGGAAATTAGAAAGAAAAAGATATCGGAACTTAAACTCAAGTTGACTAAATAGCAAAACTTATTTGCCAGACCAATTTCTCAATCAACAAAAGCAACTACTGCCTCTTTCAAGATTGCGCACCTTTTGGCCAAGAAAATGAAACCGTTTGTAGAAGGTGAGATTATTAAGGAAGCCATGTTATTACATAAGTGCCGAAACACTTTTTGACGACCATAAAAGTAAAAATGAAATAGTAACAGCAATAAATGGCATCCAGCTATCAGCCAGAACAGTAACTCGAAGAATTGAAATAATGGCTACAGACATTGAGTCACAATGGAACAATGATATTCAAAAAAGTGTATTCTTTTCACTGCAAGTTGATGAGTTAACAGACGTGTCCGACACTTCTCAATTATGTATTATTATAAAGATGGTTTTCGAAGATTTTATTGTTAAAGAAGAATTTCTAAAAATGTTACCGTTAAAAGGGCGGACAAGGGGTGAATATACTAACATACCTTTGAAAAAATTGTCCTCAATTACAACAGACGGCGCACCTGCAATGAAAGGAAGAAATAGCGGTTTCATCGCTCTGTGTAAGAGAGACCCGATGTTTCCCAAATTTGCCTCTTATCATTGTATCATTCATCAGGAAGTATTATGTTCAAAGGTGATTCTTTTCCAAGATATAATACAAACTAACCAAAATTATAAATTCAATAAGAGCAGGAGCTATGCAACACAGATTATTTAAATTATTGCTGCAAGAAAATTGCGCAGAATTTGACGATCTGATTACACATACAGAAGTACGGTGGCTGAGTAAAGGAAAAGTACTTGAGCGGTTTTTAAATTTATTACCTCAAGTAAGAGAATTTCTATTATCCAGAAATGAAGTTTGTCCGGAGTTCGAACAAAAACCTTGGTTAATTCGGCTTGGTTTTTTAACTGATTTAACTGTAAAATTAAAAGAATTAAAATTACAACTACAAGGCAGAAATCATCATATTGCTTCCATGGTAAGTGCGGTAAATGTATTTAAAGCTAAATTTGCGCTCTGGAAGTTGCATATGGAGAACAATAATTTATCACATTTCCCAAATTTGAGAATGGTAATAGAAAGTCATTGCGATGAAAATGTTACCACCCATCAGTTTGTCAAACATTTTGATTCCTTGTTGACAGAATTTAACAAAAGGTTCGAAGAATTTTCTGAACTAGAGACATTTTTGATGTTTTCCATTAATCCTTACTCTCATAGAAATGAAGATCTGAGTGAAAACATATTTCAGTATTTCTAATAAGGAGGACTTGGAATTGGAAATTATAAATATCACCAACGACATCCAATTGAAATCATACTGTAACGAAGAGAATTTTTGGAATTTAGTGGATATAAATATTTACCCTTTGTTGAGAAAATGTGCCCTAAAATTATACCGAAAATATTAAAAATGTAGTTACGTTTGTTTGGTCCTAAGCCCCCAATATTATACTGCATATAATTTTTATTCTTATAACAGTCATCTACCATCTGAACATTCAAGGTGTAATATCCTTTGCGGTTATAATACGCTAAACCAAGCCTTTCTGGGTCATCAGTATTTGGAGCTATAATTTTTATATGTGCACTATCTATTGCTCCAATGATACCGGGAACTGGAACTTTTCAAAAAACCTACAATTTAAGTTTTATTTAAATAGGAAAATAGGTATAAAAATTTTGGCACTGACCTTTGTTTCACTTGCTGTCTCTCCAACTTTGTTTGAGGAAACATAACAAAACGATGAACAAAATGATCAGCCATTACATTTGTTACCTCTGCAATGTTTTTACTCAGTGTTGATCGCTCCACAGGAAAGTACATACTTTGGGCAATATTTTGCTGGTAACTTCCAGTTGCAAAAAAAGCAAGGCAACTGAAAACATACAAAATTCATATAATTCATTTCTCATAGTCTTTATTTTATTAAATTAGTATAATAAGGACCTATTAAATTAATAAAATACCAAGCTAGATCCCGGGACAACCTAAAGCATCGTTGGAATTCAAATTCCGATAACTCAAACGGATTTGTTGAATCCCGCAGCATTCTCCGTTGAATATTCACTTCATTTCTAAAAACAAATCAAAAGTTCAAAACATGAACCTAACCTTAAAAATATCCACCTATAACATAAAAGTATACTTATATAGCTTACCTCCGAACACGATCCTCTAATTCTTGGCCTAGTGCTAAATTTAAAATACGTTGGAAATTCATTTTCAACGCCAAAAGTTTATAAAAAAATTTTATATAAACATAAACCTTACATTACAATCCTTAACATAACTAAAAAGTTATCCCATAACTAAAAAGTTATCTCATAACTTGAGGTTTAACGTCGCGTTATAAAATGACAGTTGATATAACAGATAACTCAAGAACTGTCAAGAAATAACGCAAGTAGTTAAGTTAAATATGATATATCACACCAAATCGAGGATTATTACTTAACTACACACACAACAGGTTATATGGCATCAAAATATTTATTTAAGTCGGTTCTGGACTTTAATCAAAAGGAAAACAATATTATTATAATATCACTCACCTGATGTGGCTGTTTTGTTTAAAAAAAATCACCTATTTTATTCAGTACTGACACTGGCTGATCAACAGACTGTTGTGCACTTTCGTTATTCTAAAAATATTTAAAATACAATAATTCACCAATCAACATAACCTCAAACACTTACTACGATTTGCATGTTTTCTTCAGATTCTTTTCTACGGTAGACTATTTCTAAGACGATCCGGCTCCTTGACGACATCTTGAATTAGTATTACTTCCAGTAATATTTCACAAAAAATAGTAAAAATGTCTAAAAAACTATGTATTCTGCAATCGATTTTATATTAGCTCATTAACTGTCATGCCGCAACTGACTTCACTGAAATGCTGTCAGCTTAACCTCACTAAGTGTTCAACTGAATTTTGCCTGCTGTTATTGGTAGATTATTGTAGTTAGTGACCTTTTCCAGCAAAACATACAATCAAATTAAAGTAGTTAGTGGAAAAAGCTGTGTTTCGCTAATTTGTGTACTTAATGACTTTTTCTTGTCAACAGACATATGTCTAGTGTACAATGTTCTATAAAATAATTAAAATATAAGGGTATATTATTACTCTTACTATACCGTTACTTTATTATTCCGTTATTATTTTAACATCATACTTTGGTATTTTATTGTAAACACGTTCTATAATATCATAAAATTCATCTTTTGTAGATCTCTTCTTCTGTTCATCTCTAAACTCCAGATACCAGAATCGTAAGTAGAGCCTGGAAATCTGGCATTGCAATTGAGAATTTTTAAATCTGCGTCACAAATCTACAACAAAATAAAATTCGGGGGCTTAGGATCACACAAACGTAACTACATGTTGTTTTATTTTCTTTATTTTTTTTTTGTAGGCATATCAGGGGTTGAACGTTATACTACATTGATATGCATGTGCAAATCAGAATCAAAGTATGTGGGTATACGTTCATGTGAATCTTAAATCCATTGAAGTTTGATATGTTTGTTCACAAAAAATACCGAAAATATTAAGAATGTAGTTACATTTGTGTGGTCCTAAGCCCCCAATATTATACTGCATATAATTTTTATTCTTATAACAGTCATTTACCATCTGAGCATTCAAGCTGTAATATCCTTTGCGGTTATAATACGCTAAACCAAGCCTTTCTGGGTCATCAGTATTTGGAGATATAATTGTTATATGTGTACCGTCTATTGCTCCAATGATACCGGGGAACTGGAACTTTTCAAAAAACCTGCAATTTAAGTTTTATTTAAATAGGAAAATAGGTGTAAAAATTTTGGTACTGACCTTTGTTTCACTTGCTGTCTCTCCAACTCTGTTTGAGGAAACATAACAAAACGATGAACAAAATGCTCAACCATTACATTTGTTACATCTGCAATGTTTTTACTCAGTGTTGATCGCTCTACAGGAAAGTACATACTTTGGGCAATACTTTGCTGGTAACTTCCAGTTGCAAAAAAAGCAAGGCAACTCAAAACATACAAAATTCATATAATTCATTTCTCACAGTCTTTATTTTATTAAATCAGTGTAATAAGGACCTATTAAATTAATAAAATACTGCGCTAAAATCATGAACCTAACCTTAAAAATCTCCACATATGATATAAAAGTATACTTATATAGCTTACCTCCTAACACGATCCTCTAATTCTTGGCCTAGTGCTAAATTTAAAATACGTTGGAAATTCATTTTCAACACCAAAAGTTTATAAAATTTCTTTATATAAACATAAACCTAACTTGAGGTTTAACGTCGCGTTATAAAATTACAGTTGATATAACAGATAACTCAAGAATTGTCAAGAAATAACGCAAGTAGTTAAGTTAAATATGATACATCACACCAATTCGAGGATTATAACTTAACTACAGGATAACTTTAAGTTAAAGATAACTTCGGTCATTCATCACAGGGCTGATTAAATAAATCAAATGTCTTGACCCCTGGCTCTTTGTCTGCCTGTATACTAAAATTTTTGTCCATTTTTACAGTTTTTACAAGTGTAATTCTTAAATTTACAATTTTTAAAATCGTGATTGGCTTTATTACAATGGAAACATAATACATGATTAGCATTTACCTTAATATCTTCTTCTTCTTCTTTAAGTACCGTGCCCAAATTTTTAGGCGTGGGTAGCTTCCATAACAATTTGCCGATATCGTTCTCGATCTTGTGCGGCATGTAACAATTGATCTGCCGATAAGCCAGTCCATTGACGAAGGTTTCGGAGCCATGAATATTTCTTTCGACCAATTCCTCTTTTTCCGTCGATCTTTCCATTGAGTATTAACTGCAGCATCCTGTATCTGCTACCTCTCATTATATGCCCCAGATATTCAAGTTTTCTCTTTTTTATCATCTTCATTAAGTCACCTTCGCCTTGACCTCCTCTGTTTAAGACTTCTCTGTTTGAAATGCGTTGAACCCAAGATATTCTGAGCATTCTACGATACGACCACATCTCAAAGGCTTCTAATTTGTTCATCATGTTAACCTTCATGATCCAGGTTTCACATCCATATAGTAATACAGGATACACATAACATTTTAGGAACTTTATTCTTAGTTGTAAGTTCAGCTGAGAGTTGCTCAGAATAGATCTAAGTTTCATAAATGCTCTTCTTGCAATTTCTATACGAGTTTTAATTTCTTCATCCGGATTTAGTGTCTCGTTTATCCAACATCCTAGGTATTTAAATTGGTTAACTTTTGTTATTGATTCATCATTGACAATTTAGTTGCATAGGGCCGACGTCTTGTTTACTAACCACAAGTAACTTTGTCTTTGTTGCATTTATGTTAAGTCCGTTATTGGAGCATTCTCTAATGACTCGATCTATAAGGAATTGAAGATCTTCGATATTTTCAGCCATGATCGCGGTGTCGTCTGCATATCTGATGTTGTTAATAGTTTCTCCTCCGATTCGAACTCCACATTGTCCTTCCAAGGCTTCATTAAAAATTATTTCTGAGTATACGTTAAACAAAGTTGGGGATAACACACAACCCTGTCTGACACCTCTTTGAATGCAAATTTTGTCTGTTTCTTTGCCGTCTACCAGAATAGAAGCTTCTTGATTCCAATATAGATGTTGTAAAAGTCTCAGATCTTTATCGTCTATTCCAATCATTTCTAGATATTCAAACAACCTATTATGTTGAACTCTATCAAACGCCTTCTCAAAATCTATAAAGCAGACGTAAATTGGTTTCTGTACTTCCCATGATCGTTGAAGTAATGTTAACATTGAGAACAAAGCTTCCCTTTTCCCAATCCTTCTCTGAAACCGAATTGTTTGTTTCCCATTGTCTCTTCACATTTCTGCTTGATTCTATTAAGAATTATCTTAAGAAGTAGCTTGAGAGAGTGGCTCATGAGACTAATTAGTCTAAAGTCTTTACATGTCTGTTTACAAGTCTTTACAATATCTGTCGTTCGGTTATTTTCCGAACTTGTCTTAAAGTATCCTTGCTTCACTTCACTGTGCCTTCGTGCACTTGCCTTATTCTCACCATAGTTGATATCCACCTCTGTAGCTTCCCTCATCGAAGCTTCTTTTGACACAGCAATTTCTAGCAACTCTTTTAACTCCTTCTTATTGGGGTCTTCTTCACACAACCGATCTGAAATTGGGCCTTGTCTCATCCCTACCACAAATTTTTCCTGGACTCTATATAGTAGATTCGTTCCAAAGTCGCACTCTGCTGCCACATTTTTTAAACCAATCATTGATTGACTCCTGACCTTGTTTCAATGAATCAAACTTTACTCTTTGTCTGTATATACACACTAGGTTTAAATTGACTAGCCAACAATCTAATTATTTGCTCGTAGCTCTTATCTTTTGGCTTAGCCGGTGAACATAAAATTTTCAAAATTTTATAAATATCTTCACTTAGTAGTGTCAACAATACAGCTACCTTTCGATCAGCTTCAATTAAATTCGCCAACAAATACTGCTTCAATCCTTCTTCGAACACTTCGAAATCATCACCTTGCTTAAAGACAGCTAGGGCTGAAATATTCCCAGCATTTACTATCATCAAATTCGCTGTCACTTGGGTTGGGGCCATTTCCTCGTTGTCTACCATGTTCAGACTCAAAATACTTAAATAACGATTGGGAATTTACCAAGTTTTACTCGTCGCCAATTTATGTTGTGACCGAGGAGCAGTAAATAAATAAAAGGATGGCTCTTGGTTGCCGTTCAGCACTTTATTACTATAACATAAAAACCACGTTGACTCCTATCTAAGGTTATGTTTATATTGCTAAAAGAACAGTCGCACCCGTCTTGTACGGGAACCAGTGTAGCCAATTGCTGTCACATGTTAAGCCATGTCTGTAAAACTTTACTTTAAGTCCGTCTCTCAGCTTATTTTTGCCACAAAATCATCGCAAATTTGCCTTTTTTGACGTACTTCTACAACATCTTGACAGCATCGTTGTCACTCGTCACTTTCTTCATCCTCTTCCCATTCAAAAGAAGAATCCTTCGTGATAACTTCTTACAAGTCTTCATTGGAAGAATGTTCTTCGAAAACAGTCTTCTTTTCTGTAGAGCCTTTCTTCCTCACAACCTTGGCTTTCTTTGCCATCTGTATTATCTCGTTTTATTCGAGTTCTTTCTTTACCAGTGTGTGGCGATTCTACCCTTCCCACGCTTTCGACAACCCTTAGCCAATTTCCTTGGCTTAGCTTTTGGGAACGGATTAAGTTGTTCTGGAGAAACGAAAAACGTTGGTTGCATCGATATACATAGAAGGAATTGCTTGAGTAACCTGACGATTAGAAGTAGGAGTTGGTGTCTGATAGAGTTTCATTGGGATGGGTCAACATCCATGAGTTGACTGCTTCACCGTAGTACTTCTTAAACGGGCGAAACACGCAACGGTCTAAGGATTGTAAATGATTGGAAGTATGCGGCGGAAGTGTTAAAATTGTGATCCCATTGTGTCGACAGAAATTAACACCTTCCAGATTAAGGTGAGACTCTTGGTTATCCATCAATAACAACACAGGATGGTCATTATCACATCTCACATTGTCTTTGAAAATTTTTAATACTAATACGAAGTTTTCGGTGGTCATCCAACCACATTTGTGGGCGTCCTAAAAATCCATGAGCTGCTCCAGCTATTATTCGCAATTTGTCGAAGCGGACACGTGGGAACACGAAAACGTGAGGTAAAGAATTAACATTGGCACAAATTATGACCAATTTGTTTTTCACCCTTTTGTCTAATCACTTTGGTCACCGGAGGCACTATTGTAACTCCCGTTTCATCTAGATTGAATATATCTGAAGGTCGGAACTTCTTCCTTTGCATAACAAACAACGAATTTATCAAAGAATTCACCTACCGTGGTTTTATTGATGGCAGTCATTCTGGTAAGAGAAGTTGTCTCAGGTTTTCAAATGGCTAACATAGGATTTCGCTTCATTAACCCAGTAAATCAGTCATCGACAGCTTTTACTTTTGCTTTCCAGGCCTCGGGAAAGTATAATGTCACTCAAATTCAATAAAACTTACATCAATATATTCGTTTCAATTTAACGGTCATTTTTTATCATTGCGCCAACTCTTGATTATTATTAATTACGGCGCAAATTGCAATTAAAGTTTATCAAAATCATATTTTCGAAGATGATAAAAGTGTCAGTTACAATCACTATTACTCTGGGTGCTATTCAAAACAGCTTAAACTCAGCGGGACCTAAGCGGATTAGTGAAACTATTATACTTTCCTACTTCTCACCAAATTATATAGGTATTTACTTATTACATAGGCGTTCGTGAAAAATTATCAATAGTGAGTGGTTCGCCTGTTTAAATTTTGTGGAATACTAATCATATTTTATTATTTATGTATCGTAGGTATACATAAAATCTGTAACTAATTTCGATTAAATAATGCATTCATTTCCACACCACCACTGAGGTAAAATGCAAGGCGCGTTTTTTTCTGCATGGTTTCCCCATTAGGCCTAATCAATGTTGTCATTTATTAAAGATATACAGGGTGTAACAAAAATACAGGTTATAAATTTAATCACATATTCTGGCACCAAAAATAGTTCGATTGAACTTACCTTGTACAAATGTGCACATAAAAAAACTTACAGTCCTTTGAAGTTACAAAAAGAAAATCGATTTTTTCCAATATATCGAAAACTATTAGATTTTTTATTGAAAATGGACATGTGGTATTCTTATGGCAGTAGTATCTTAAGAAAAAATTATAGTGAAATTTGGACACCCCATAAAAATGTATAGGGGTTTTGTTCCTTTAAACCCCCAAACTTTTGTGTACGTTCCAATTTAATTGTTATTGTAGTACCATCAGTTAAACACAATATTTAAAAAACTTTTTTGACTCTAAGTACTTTTTCGAAAAATCAGTTTATATCTAGATATTTTGAATATTTGTGAAATCCACCACATATTTGAGTATGGTTAAGTACGATTACGGAGACTTGGTAATAATATGAACATTTATTTATGATTTACATTTTTAGGTATATTTTGAACCATATTAAAAAAGAAGCCACATCTCGATAAAATATGCCTTATAAAAAAAATACAAAGAGGCAAAAAAGTTCTAAAAATACTGTGTTTAACTAATGGTATCGAAGTAATAGTTTAGTTGGAACGTACACAAACATTTGGGGGGTTTAAAGGAACAAAACCCCCATAAAATTTTTATGTAAACATATTAAAGAAGCTGCAACTCGATAAAAACTGCCTTATCGAAAAAATACTAGGAGGCAAAAAAGTTTTAAAAACATTTAATGCAACTGATGGTACCACAAAAATAATTTAATTGGAACGTACACAAAAGTTTGGGGGGTTTAAGGGAACAAAACACCCATAAAATTTTTATGGGGTGCACAAATTTCACTATAATTTTTCTTTAAGATGTTCCTGCTATAAGAATACCATATGTCCATTTTCAATAAAACATCTCGAAAACATAGTTTTCGATATATTCGAAAAAATCGATTTTCATTTTGTAACTTCAAAGGGCTGTAACTTTTTTTATGTGCATATTTGTACTAAGGTAAGTTAGGTTCATTTGAACTATTTTTGGTCCCAGAATATGTGACTTAATTTATGACCTGTATTTTTGTTACACCCTGTATATAAAAAAAGTTAAAAACCAAGTTGTGGTATTCAAAAAGTCAACAATTACTTATTCAAATGCACGTCTCTATTAGGAGCGCCTAAGACAGAATGTAATAGCTGTGTTGATGGATGCCTTACATTTGCGTCATGCCTTGCATATCCTAGATACCATAATACACTTGCAATATGAGCACAGTATCCAATAGTTCGTGCACTAGTTTTGCAAGTGCAGTAGTAGCCGTGCGTCGATTGGTATATTGTCACCGTCATTTTTTTGATGGAGTGGTCAAAGAGCTATCCATAATTGATGTTTAGTCGCCTGACGAAATCTAGAGTAAACACGAGCTCTAAGAAGACCCTGTTCTTCTGAAAGTGCTTGAAATGTAAAATGTTCAATGTTTTCTCTCTGTAAAATTTATCTTGAATGTAACTGGGTGCAAGTTTTACTTGGTAGATTCGAATAGTCCAATCTCTGGTAAAATAAGTTCATCTAAATTCATCCATGCATTATCTTGAATACGTTGTAAGTCCAAACGGTCAACTTCAACACGAGCTTTTACTACATTTTTATATGCGGTCAATTCCTGCAATGTTTCTGCCAATTCTGCAGTTGCACCTTGCATTTGAATAGGTGGAAAATATTTATTAATTAAACTGCACCTGAACTGCACTTAAAACATTCTAATATTAGGCACATGTTGGACCGGTATTAATCCACAAAACAATTTAAAAATACTTTTTAAATGTCCATTCCGAGCTTCAAATATCCATCTTGTTTTAGTAATTAATCGCGCTTTATTAGCATCTTCAGTAGACAACTGTCTTTGTCCTCTTAATAGAAGTGGTGGCGTATGACATTCTAGGCCCAAATAATTTAATAAATGAATATAATCACGATAGTCTCTATCTACAATTACAATGTCATTTGGTTTCGGCCATTTACGCAAGTTATTTAATTCGTCTTGTTCCTCATCTTCAAGGTGATGTAAAATCACCGTTGTAAAATTGCAGCATCGTTATTTTTAGAATCAGAAAATAGGGGCCTTTGAAGTCCAAAATATATCCGTCAGGTCCGACTATTAAAACAGGTTTGATTAAATGATAACCCCTATGTAGACAGTAAGTTTGGCGAAGACTTCGAAAATTAGACGATTTGGGAATTTTGAGATAAGTTCCATCTATGTAAATAATGGCTTAAGAATTCTCAGGGTTTGGATTGTACAAAAAGTTAGCAAAATCTCTGACATGGGTTCTAATAAATTCTTGGCGACCAATTGCTTCTAAACCCAGATTTTCTCTAACAAACCGTTGACAACGGCTTACGTACTGCAGTTATTGTCAGACTAACGTTGGATCTTCTAGAATATGAGCACAAAATTTTTAATAAATCGTCACTTAAATTGTATTTTAATTTCATAAGAAATGTAATTAAATCCGTTTCAGTAATAACTCTAGTTCTATCATAAACTACGACCTCATGGCAATAAGTAAAAAGATCTTGAAAATTATTTTTGCTCAAGTTTGTCAACGCGTTAAAGTCGTTTTATTGAATTCACGTGTCTGTCTCGAAACGATTAGTAGTATTTTCAATTGTTGTCAGACGTAACGCTTGAAACCACTCTGAAACTTCTTTTGGACTTAAGTTAACATTACGCATATTACCACTCAAATTATCTATTATATTATGATCTAACATACTGTCATAACATAATTTATGTGATCACTGCAACATAAAGCACCCTTTCCTACAAAAATCTCTCGTTTATTGTAGATATCTACCGTAGCTTCTAATGACAAACGTTTCTAGCTCTCTCACATACAAAACATAAATTATTTCTTTGTAATACACATTTGAATCTACAAGCATTCACATTATCATTACCTTGTTCAATTTATTCAATGATGTATCTGTAGCAGTTTATGTGAATCACAATCCCAATATCAAAATTAGCTTCTGGTAGATTGTTGTTCATATGACGGTCCAATGCAATCTCCTGAAATCTTGGTGGAAGATTATCTAAGTTGTCAACTCGACGATATCCTCTAGCACGAACTCGAACATCACAAATATAACACTGCATTTTCACTAATTAAAATAGTTAATAGTAGAATAACAGTTCGACAAAAACTAACTATTTGGAGGAACGTAACGACCCTTTATATTAATTACTAGTTTACAATAATTACTAGATCAAGTTGACTAGTGACAAAAGCTTTTGATTCTTTCTAAAGCGAACGATTTGCCTAGTTTTCTTTTAATTGATCGATAATGTTAAAACACAGTAGAATGCAATTTAAGTCGTAATTTAATAGTGTTAGTATTTCGATATAGCGGACTGTAATTCACTGGTTTTTATTTATATCGAGATGTACACAATAACTTTATTGACTTATTAAAAGAACAAAACATTGAATTGTAAAAGTAAAATGTTAAATTGAAAAATTGTTCTTGTTCTTCACTCGATGCCGTCAAAATTGGAATAGAATTTTCTCAGGGCACGCAATCTCGTTCCGCTGTCGCTGTCATTGTCTCATGGCTCTATTTTTTAAAAATTGAAAGAAACTAGATAAACTTGGCAATCTCTTATTAGTTTTAGATTGTTCCCACTGGCGATTTGTATTTTTATCTAGTTTTAAAGATACCATGCGCACTATCATCGTATCCCAATGCTCAGTGGGCAAATTTAATGTTTTTAATGCTCTAAGATGCTTATTTACACAGTCAATTAACCCTCTCAACCCTACAGTTGATTCTTTAGTTATCAAGTTCAAATAGATGCTTTAAATGGTTGTTAACCAATAATCTTTTATTGTCGAATCTGTCACACAATAATCTCCAGGCATCCTGGTAATTATGTGCGGCAAACTCTAGGCTATGAATGATGTTTAAAGCTTCGTCGCTTAAACATGACCTCAGATAATGATACTTTTGTATATCTGACAGTGTATCATTGTTATGAAACAATGCCTGATACGTGTCCTTGAACTCAAGCCAACTATTAAACTCACAATTAAACGAAGGACATCTTATTGGAGGCAAGGTTACAGTATTTTCATTTGAAGAATGAGAGACATTAAGAGTACTCACATTCTGTGACATAAGGATTTTTGTTTCATGTTCGCTTAAAATGACTTGTGTTTTGGCTAAACAATCTGTTAAAGAGTTTGAAAAAACCTCTCTCTTTTGAGCTGTGCTACAAGCTCATTTTCTGGACACATATTCTCTATTTCTATATAGGGGACTGTAATTCACTGGTTTTTATTTAAATCGAGATGTACACAATAACTTTATTGACTTATTAAAAGAACAAAACATGGAATTGTAAAAGTAAAATGTTAAATTGAAAAATTGTTCTTGTTCTTCACTCGATGCCGTCAAAATTGGAATAGAATTTTCTCAGGGCACGCAATCTCGTTCCGCTGTCGCTGTCATTGTCTCTAGCGCCCTCTCAAACACTTGACAGTGGAAGTCGACGTTGCCGTACTTTTTTTAGTTTCCAGGATCTTAACAAATAGTGTTAATTAAATAAAATTCTGTTAAATCCTCATTAGTCAGTTAAATACCCTTGTTTTACGGTGCCTCACTGGAAGTACGTTGTCATTTATTATTTACAAGGTAATATGCTTAATAGTCAGAGAACATTTATGGAGTACCGATAATTTGGGTATTTTAAAATATTTTTTCTCTCTCTAACTTACGTAGGTACCCATTTGATTTCTGGTTTATTTATATCAATTTCTGCTTTTATTACTGAAAATTCAGAGTTGGCGCGATGATAAAAAAATGACCGTTAAATTGAAACGAATCTATTCATGTAAGTTTTATTGAATTTGAGTGACATTATATTTTCCATAAGATATGAGCGGTGTCCTTTCAGATTGTTTACTTCAGCAAATTTCAAAGGAATGTGTCTGCATTTATTCGGTGTCATTCCGTAAAACATTTTAGAGTACTACAGTAAATAATCCACTATGGATTTTTCCACTTGGTCGGCGAAAACCTGTCTTTTGTGGAAATATGGTAAACGACATATTGTCTATGCCAATTTCTCTTGATTTCTTTACATAACGTACAAGATGAGACTTCGTTACGTTATGAATAACTGCCACGTGGCGCAAACTTCCACGATTTTTTAAAATATCTACCGCCTGCCGTGGTTCACCTTCAAAGGCTCGTTCATTTTTTCTTTCAAATTCTCGTGGCATCTAGAACAAGGTAATGCAGTGCGGTACCTAATAATTAATTTATATATCAGGGATACAATGGACAACGTATCCATTGTATCCCCAACTGATGTCATCACACATTTCTGGCCGTATATTTTTAACCAAACATTGTATGATTAAAAAATGTAGATACCATATGTCGCTACTAGTTACCACTACATGCAATTGAAACAGCAAGTACAAAATATAAAACTATGTTACAGAAACAACTTCAGTTCTTACCTTTAAAAGTTAGATCAATTATATCAAAAAGCAAAAATATTTTGTAAATTTACAATTTTACAGCGGAGTTCATATGCTTTTGTCAACTACTCTCTAGCACTGTTACTAATACACACCATCTACCGCGGTAGTAGAATTCACGTTTTCGGTGGGAAATTTGAACCTGTTCATTGTATCCCGTGTCCAAACCATCTCCGGTCTCCTCTACCAACTCATAGACGACAGAATCTGATTTTAATTTTTGGTTTCATTGTTTAAACATTTGGAACACCATACAGTTGGTCGTTTTTTGGCATTTGCCGCACATTGCCTTGTTAGATGATTTGTATGATTTCCTTTACTAAATATTTTCAACTGACATTTTTTTCGTTTTTGGGTAGTAACAGCGTTAGTTGATAATAGAGCCGGTGTTGTTAGGTATAGTACCAGATTTCGGGAGAAATCGGCCTTCCGAAATTTTTCAAACAATTGAAGAATAAACTTACGACGACTGAGTACTTCCAGTTATTTCTTTATAAATAATCCGTGCATTTATTGTTCATAAGTCAAGAATGTTATAACACCTCGTGCATATGCCATGGTCTTGAAGCAACTTTTGTAGTATAAAGATGCAGTATTTGGTTCACTACATCAACCTCGTATTTGGTTTAATTATAAAAACTTGCTGTTTCAGGAAGTTTTTCTCTATCGACAGCAACATCCACTGATTGATGTAACGAGCTCAACAAAAGCACATTTTTGTGACTCTTTCCTAGGTAAGCAGTAAGTTATTTTTTCGTCGCCCTGGAATATATGGGTAACATACAATTCTCTATTGTCACGCTTAGTAGAGAACTTACAAGTATTTTTTTCAATAATAATTGATATCTCGTCTGTACTTTAGGCAAGCATAAAAGAGAACTCAATAAAGTTAAAAATGAAGATACAAATTTAACTACGTATTAAGTAACCTGCACTACCTAGTTTTTGGGGTTGGTTGGCACAGGCGTAGGGGAGGGTTGGCACAGGCTTGGGAAATAAAAAACTTTAAAAACTTGTGAAAAAAATAATTTACTATCCTACATTTAACAAAGAAAGATTTATTTCAAATTTATACATTGACTTAATTTCCCCAGAAAATAAAGAAGGCAGTAAGATTGTTTTAATATTCAAATTTATAACAGATCCGTCTTCCATTAGAGAAAATATGAAGCTTCCAACGCATTTTTCACTCTTACGCAAAAATTACACCTCTCATTCCAGATCATTGGTCCCAGGAGCAACAATTTTTGCAATGAAATATTTTCCTTTTGATCGGGTATTTTCATTGTCCACCAATTTCACTAAAACAAAATTGTCTTTTCCAGCTCCTCGATCTTTCTCAAACTCTTCGAAATTGTCAGGATTAATTTCTTCCCAGTCTACATCTTCGCCGCTAGTATTAGTACTATCCCACTCCTCATCGGCTGTTTCTTGTTTCTATTTTTTTTTTCAATCTTTTGGTTTCATCTTATTTTTATTTTATTTTCTCTCATTTGGTAAATGGTACTTATTCTTGGAACAGTTCTAGCCTCATATCGAAAACGTCGAGTCTTGACTGACTCTAGAAGGCCATCACGAAATCTTGACCCAATTTCTGTCAGTATATCACAAGAACTTAAAAAAATTGTATATACCAAAACTAGTTGGAATTAATAAAGAAACTGATATATTTGTACCCAGACACCTTTTGAGTGGCATCCTCAAAAACTAGACACCTTTTGAGTGGCATCTTCAAAAACTGACAAACATTTTTCCATGTCTTTCATGACTGAAATGTCATCAGCTGATAAAGGTTCAGGGACAGTGCTCAATTTTAGTAAGGTATTGTTTAATGGGGGGGGGGGGGGCGTAGCGCAGGTGGTAGTGTGCTTGCCTCGCATGCCGGTGGTCCGGAGTTCAAATCCTACCGCCGGCAAGAACAACTAGACATTTTTAAAATGTCTATAGTCCCCAGGTCGACTCAGCCTGAATAAAATGAGTACCTTGGGTAAAACCAGGGGTAATAATAGGCGGTTCAAGCGTAGCACTGGCCCTGTTACCTTCCTTGTATACCTAGGCCCTAGATATAGCAGACTACCCTGCTATACTCCCAAAGCCGCGTGCGGTATAAAACGGGAGACTATTATTATTATTATATTGTTTAATGGATCAGAAGTGAGCAACACTCTTTTAATCATATGATAGCAACTGTTCCACCTAGTCGGAACCTCTTGTAGCAATTTGTAAGGTTCCTTATTTTTTTCATACGATCCCTCCAAAATTGCATCTGTTCTTCTTTAAATTTAGATGTCGCTGTGGAGCTACATATATTTAAAAAAGTGCCAATATCTTTACACTTCTTCAACAGTGGTTGAATTGAATTAATTTTAAAGTTTTCCTTCACTGCCAAATTGTGGAACAAACAATGTTTTCTTGTAGCAGCGTGGAATATGGGGTTTTGTAATAATTCACATGCTCTTAACATGTTAGATGCATTATCCGTAACTATGCATATTTTTTCAAAAATACTCCATTCATCAAAAATTTCTCTTAAAACCCTTGCAATATTAGGTTCGTTCCAAGACGCCACATTTGTGCGATCCCTTGAACCGTTACGAAATCGATTGGACTGTTGTAATGCGCAGAATCGCCCGTGAAGGGTTTTATTTCGATCTCGAACCGATTTAACCCTCGTAACCCTCTTGGAACATGTTAATGTTCCATTCCAAATTGAGTTGAGTCGTAGCCATTTTCAGTACGAATACCTTGTGAATCTGTTGATAATTTGCTAGATGGTTAGTAGTTATAATTTCTAACATGTTTATAACAATATCATCAGCGTATGCTATTATTTGTCCTTCTCTCGTTCGGAGGGTGCCTTTGTTGATCTTCCTGACGATGTATTCTAGGGCAAGATTAAACAGAGTTGCTGATAATGAATCTCCTTGTCTCATGCCTTTATTGATGACAAATTCTTCTGTGTCGCCTACTTGAGTTTTTATACTAACTACAGTTCTACTCATTGTCATTTGTATTAATCTTCTTAATTTATTTTGTATTCCCATTTCTTTCAGAGCTACCATTAATTTTGATCTTTTTATTGTATCAAATGCTTGCTGAAAATCTATAAAAAGCAGTTCAATTTCTATTTTATATCCATGAGCTTTTTCCATAATTTGTTTAACCGTATGTATGGATGGCATCTGTTGTAGACTTTCCCTTAACAAATCCGCATTGATAGTGTCCTATGATATTCGTGGTAGCTTCGGTCAGTCTTCGTTGTATTAGAATTAAGCATAGATTTTAATTTTTCTTCAAAATCCTACTATATTAGGACCTAAATTTTTTAAACTTGCGTTGCCCCTTTTTATGGATTTATTAAATCTAAAATGCAATCCGAACGTATTAAAATTTAAATTTTATATAAAATTACATTTTATATAAACCAATTGAAACTGTTTAAGAACACTTTTGGATCATCATTTAAAAATGGATTATTTAGATAAACCTATTTGACAATCTAGAATACAAAAATCCTCATTATTTTTAAAAAAATAAAGAGATTGATTTACGTGTCTATTTAACAGGTGATATACATAATGAGTATAGATTAAATGAGGCAGAATTACTTGATTTCAGAAAGAGGTGTTTAGAATTTTTGATAGAAGGTTGTTCACAGATTTACAAAAGATTCGATAATACAAATAAAACTGTCGCTACGTTAAAACATATGTCACTCATATCACCAGATGAAGTAATATCGAGAAATCATACTTCTTTGGGACCTTTGATCTTCCATTTTCCTAACTTGACAAGTAATAAATTAAATGACAAAGAATGCCGTACTTTGAGAGATCTTGATTAACACTTTGACTCCTATGTGTATCGTATGTAATACACAACAGGTGCTCTCCCTAAGCCCATGTGTATGAATTTGATACACAAGAGTAGAACATATTCAAGCGATAAAAAGTGGCCAGACTGTGATAACTTATGAGGATAAATGGGCCCAGGAGTTAAAGTGTTAACTGAATACAAAGATTTAAGTGTGCAAGTTGTTGGGGTAAAAATTGAAGGATTAAATACTGGTAATAATTCCCCGATGTTATCCAACCTTATCCAACTTTGTTTTTGTTTGTTTAGTCTGCCACATTTAAGTGCGAATGTTGAACGGATATTTTCCAAAAGAAATTTTAACACAACTAAAATAAATCCAAATTTTCATGCAATTTCTGAGTTTCCCCTGAAAATTACACTTCAAAACGGCCATTTATTGGGCTATATTGGTTATCTAAAAAACTTCAAGATAATAATTCTCAAAAGGCGTATAAAGGAGCCAAAAGAAATTATAATAAACTTATTAAAAATGCAAAAACGCAATTTAATGAACAGCTTATCATACAATCAGATAACGTATCTAAAACAACATGGAATTTGGTAAATAGAGCAACAGGTAGAAAACAAAAAAAATGTAATATAACACTCAGCTCTGATGGTGGCGATATTACATCTAAGGATATCGCTAATGTTTTTGCTGAATATTTTGCAACTGTAACTGAAAATAATCTTGAATCATATTTTGGCTTCTCGAGATCTACAAAATGTACTTGTTCTAAAATTTCGGATAAAACTTTTTTCTTTACATCCGTTACATATCAATTATAAATATCAGAAAAGGCTAAAATAAAAAAAATAGCGGAATCCGTCTGTTCGCGAAAAAATCAACTATGAAAATCAGCATAATTTTCTATATCCCTAACTTTTGACGAACAGTTTACATTTACTAAAAACACTAATATATCCTTTTAATGACTTATTTGCGCTGACAGCGCTGATACATTTTGGTGTCCTCTACTTTATCTCTTTATTTAGATTGATTAGCAAATTCTTAATTTAATTAATTATTCAATTACTTTAATCACTGCCTATCTAAAACAAAACTAAATTCAAATTAAATATTCCAATAAATTTTATTCTTAGGGCCAATTTTGTATTTGATACAATACCTATGATTTGTGGCTTCTAGTATTTCTAGTTGCTTACTTCTTCCAGGATGGAACAGGGAAATTAAAAACATTCAATATCATATAAATGTAATATGTTATTTATTTACCAAATAAGCCGTATACATATGATTTAAAAAATACTAAATTTAACTTTGTTGCAACAATTTCTTACTTAATAAATCAAATTTTAATTCTGATACCTCTTTGTTTTAACAAAAAAAATTATTTAAATAAATTATTATTTTCTCATACTAAATTTAATAAAGTTTACTTTTATTCATTTGAATTGAATTCTTAAATTTGAAATGACTAACTGCGTTATAGTAATGTTCAATAAACAAATAAGCAAATATGGTTTTAATATAAACAAATTCTCTCCATTCCAACAAATGATTTGACTAACCTTTTTGTTTCTTCACTTCCTCTTTTTCTGGATATTATTCCTCGATTCTCCCAACATATTCTCTGGATGTTGCGAAAAGGTCCCTCTCGTCCAAACTGCTTCCAAAACAACACACAGGACTTGCTCGAATTCTCTTACTCAATTTTCTCCTTGCTCGATATCTTGTGCAAATAGATATCAATCAGCTACTCGTTCTAGACAAAACAAAGGAATCTCCCTCGGACCAGGAAATTTAACTTTTCAACCAGTCGACAATTTGGTTTCAACTTGATTCTGCTCGCAAAGGCCGATAACACCACTCTACACTGATTTCTCAGTTTTCAAAACTCGACTGCTCTCACCAGTTATCCATTATACAGTGACCCTATTTTCTCTCGCAAATTCAGGCTCCAACTCTACACTGATTTCTCACTTTTCAAAACTCGACTGCTCTCACCAGTTATCCATTATACAGTGACCCTCTTTTATCTCGCAAATTCAGGCTCCAACTTTCTTATCCCTTCTGCCGATCTTTTCCAACCAATCAAAAACAAACCTCTCCCAAAACCTTTCATACCCATTTCTTAAGAACCAAATAGTTTTCTATATAACTTTCCAATTTGTCAAATTTTAAAAAATATCCTAATTAGTTTTTTCCTACATACTACTTTTACTTCTAAAAACTAAAACAATCTGTTTACCATCATTAAACCTTCCCGGAAACATTTTAAAAACATTATTGTTCTCGCCAAACGATATGTCCACTTTCTAATCCCGAATTGTTTGTTAGTGTACCAATTCATTTCGTCGAATTATCATCACTAATCGTTTTCACTTTCCCGAAACACTGTTTAATAGCTAAATTAGAATGGGATGAGAATCTATGATCTCATGGTCTTTGATATTAATTTAATTTTTTTTTATTAAATCATGAACTATAATTATTTTGAATTTCTTTAAAAAACAATTCTACAACAAATCCCCGCCTTTTGAGTTCGATACAATTCTTTGCATCTGCAACCGATTTTCTCGAGGCAAAACAATTTTCCGGTCTACCTATTTCATTATCCTAATTTATTTCCTATTTCCTACCTTAGCTATTTCCTATGTGTCCTTCCTTTACTCATGATATTTGTACACATCGTGAATATTATAAATTATTCCTCTGATCTTTTCCGAATCAACATGTCTCAAAACATAGCTATTTACCCCATTTTCGTTATCTACTATGTAAGGACCCTCGAAAACAGGAATTAACTTCGCACAAATATCGCTAGTGAGATTTGACACTCTTAAGGCCCTCACTTTTTCGCCCCTCTGGAACGTCACTGGTCTTCTTCTCCTATTTTGATTGTGTCTTTGAACATATTTCTCATTACTTCGTCGTAGCCTCCTCTGTACCGTTTCCACCACCTGTTGGTATATTCTTGGCTCTGGATCTTCCCATGGTCTTCTCGGCATGACACCTTTCATTATGTATTCCGGTTGTAATAAATAGTGTGATGTTAATGTCTTTTTCGTCCCAATTAATTAAAACTCTATTGTTTGGATAACTTTATATTTACATCGTATAAACGGTGATTCAACCATAGTTGTTTACAAATACAAATCATTACCTATACCACACATTTGTACGTATCAAGTATCTAATTATAACAACTCTTGAATTTACCTACGCTGCATTTTTATACACGACATAATATGTAAACCTCACGTATTAATTCACGGTCAGGAGTCATTGTCTTCGAGCATGGCTAATACACTACATTATATTTTGATAAAGATATTTACAACTTAATTCATATAGGTTGTCCCAACTATATTACATCTCCCTGGTTTAAAATGAGATATATTTCTCTTTCCCTTTTACAAAATGTTTATGGTTACCTAATACTATTTTCAAAAATTAAATTTCCTAACTATCCTAATACCCTAAACATGTATATTCTTTTTCCTATTCTAAACCGGTTTTTTCTAATACTAAAAAAATTGTTTATTATTATCACTAATTCACTTTCTGTTCCGTCTTGCCTTTTAGGCTTTTCTCCATTCACAAAAAAACAGTGTCCACATAAAAACAGTGACTAGACCTATCCGGATTTTTAACATAGTCTTTTAGTGCCTATAAGCATCTCATATAAGCAGGGGAATACTCTAATCTACCTAAATAATTATAAAAATCACGTATCTAACTAAAAAGTCCTAAGCTAAGGTAATATTACTCGAATCAGTTAATAAAAATGTAACCTTTACTTTATTAATAATTCCTATTTCAGTCTTCTTTTGATTTATTTATATACGCCTTACTAACTTTAAAATAATGTACCTATAATAAAAATGTAATCTCTCTAAAAACTTCTAATATTTCTCTAAAAAACTTCTAATAACTCTCTTGTAGCTATAATAAAGATTTAATCTCTCTAAAAACTTCACCTTTGTGTCCCTTTGCTTACTACCTACTAACACTTATTGTAAGATATTGTCTATCCTTAATTCAAATACTTCCATTTTCCGCGAAAATTTAACCTGAATTCATTATCTACGTTTAAAATTTATAAGTTATTTAATTTACGTTACTTTAGAAAAAAAAATCCAGCTTTAAATCTTAGACATAATTCAATGATTAGCTACTTATTTGATATTATTCTTAATTCTGTTGTTTATTTTGACATTTCTGAAAATTTTATGTTTCTTCTGTCATTTTTCCCACATATTTTAATAAAATTCTTTTTTTCTCTCTCTCTTCTTCTTGTCTGGTACTATAACTATATTTCTTCATTTTTCTCCACATAATAACACTTCTACAGTGTACATAATTCATCTTCATATAACAATAATTTGTCATTTAATCATCAATATATCATTTCATAATATAACATCATAATAATCACTTCCTTTACTTATCCCTCAATGCCTACGTTCGACTAATCAAAGTGGCTTTACTCGAGAGAAAAGTTCCAATTCTTCTACATATTCCATATAACAATCATAATACTCAATACTAGCCACGAAACCTCTGCGTTTTACCTAAATAAAAGCGGGTATAAACTTCGTTGCATAGATCAAATTCTTCTAAAAATATCGCAACCTCAATCCCTTGCTTTGAGGCCGTTGTTTATTCACGAATTATCATGAATAAAATAGGTACCCTTCAAAACACAGAGTGTGTCTCTAATAGCTTTCAAGCTTGTATAAATCACTTAGTACCTTCCTAATTTGACAAGAGCAGTGGGTTTCTTATTGTCTCTAGTTGCCTCATAATATTTAGCTTATAATATTGTTAGTTCTTCTTCTTATCTGTATAGTTCTTCTCCAAATTCCTTATCTCGACTCATCGGGTCGGTTCGTTAAAAGTATATCTCTTGCTTATAGCAATGTTTGTCTTAAAGCTCTTATATAAACGTATGTCATCACTAATCATTATTAAAAAATCATTTATATATCATTTATCGCACAAAAATTATTAATTCAGGTTCATCTCATACAAAATTTAACACAAAATCGATGAAAATGTATCTATAGAATCAATAAATATCAATAATAAAACAACTGGCTAACAAAAATTCAATAATAGTATACATATTCGACAAAAATTCAATAAAATTCAAAAATAGCATATGCAAAAGTTAGGTAAACATATTCAAAAATCAGTTCATATCTCAAAATTCGATAGAAATTTTTGGAAAAAATTCGATATTCCACAA
This sequence comes from Diabrotica virgifera virgifera, assembly GCF_917563875.1. Lineage (NCBI taxonomy): Eukaryota > Metazoa > Arthropoda > Insecta > Coleoptera > Chrysomelidae > Diabrotica > Diabrotica virgifera. The sequence goes on along the minus strand of NC_065451.1, from coordinate 121,535,656 downwards.
AATATTCAAGCATAACCGTACTAAAAATCGAAATCGGATAGAGATTTTTCAAATAAATTCAATAAAAATTCAAAATTCATTAATAGCATATATAATAAACTTCGATAAAAATATTCAATTCAAAAATCACTTCATGTTTCAAAATTCATAGATATTCTTAAAAAAAATCGATACGTCATAAATTATTCAAAAATCAGAAAAGATTAATATTCAATAATAATATGTAAAAAAACGAGGGAAGCATTTTCAATAAAGATAGACTAAATTTCTTACTTACATTTTAACACTTGTGTCTTTGTTCACTGGGTTCGGTTCCTGGGTCCTGGTCTGGTCCATTTTCCGCCGTCGGTGTTTCCAATTTTTGTCGCCCATTGTCAGAAGATTCTCCCAATTAATTTACAGGAGCGCCGTGTAATAAATAGTGTGATGTTAATGTCTTTTTGGTCCCAATTAATTAAAACTCTATTGTTTGGATAACTTTATATTTACATCGTATAAACGGTGATTCAACCATAGTTGTTTACAAATACAAATCATTACCTATACCACACATTTGTACATATCAAGTATCTAATTATAACAACTCTTGAATTTACCTACGCTGCATTTTTATACACGACATAATATGTAAACCTCACGTATTAATTCACGGTCAGGAGTCATTGTCTTCGAGCATGGCTAATACACTACATTATATTTTGATAAAGATATTTACAACTTAATTTATATAGGTTGTCCCAACTATATTACATGGTGTCTCTTTGGTTACTGTACTTGGGATGGTGTTTAGATACTTTTCAATTTCCGCTATTTTCCTATCCCATCGTCGATTGTCCATTCGTCGCAATACGGAGGAATTTTGTCACTTCCTGATAACACGTTCAGAAGGATTGCTCTGAGGGTGTCTGATGCTAACAAAATTTATCTTAATTCCTCTTTCTCGCAGCTGCCCTTTGAAACAATCATTTCGGAAATACGTTGCATTGTCCAGGAGAATTTTTCTTGGTGTTCCTACTGTAGCGATAAAATTGTCGATCTTTCTCATTATTTCTTCTCCTTTTGTGGTGCGGCAACTGTATAATTTTACATATTTTGAAAAGACATCCACCATCACCAAAACATGTTTATTCCTTTGGGTCGTCATGATCAGATCACTTAACACATCTATTGCTACAATTTCCAATTTTCCATGAGATATAATATTTTTTGTGATATTTTCATTTTTGAAGTTCTGACTATTGTATCTTTAACATGTCTCACATTTTTGCGTAACCTCCTTGGCAATACGGTAGTCATATCGGCAGATATAGTTTTAGGCCATTACAAGCACTTTTTCGCCCCTCTGGAACATCACTGGTCTTCTTCTCCTATTTTGATTTTGTCTTTGAACATATTTCTCATTACTTCGTCGCAGCCTCCTCTGTACCGTTTCCACCACCTGTTGGTATAATCTTGGCTCTGGATCTTCCCATGGTCTTCTCGGCATGACACCTTTCATTATGTATTCCGGTGTCTCTTTGGTTACTGTACTTATGGTGTTTAGATACTTTTCAATTTCCGCTATGTTCCTATCCCATCGTCGATGTTGTCCATTCGTCGCAATACGGAGAAATTTTATCACTTTCTGTATAAAACTTCTGAGGGTCTGTTTATCACTTTCTGAGGGTGTCTGACGCTAACAAAATTTGACTCAATTCCTCTTTCTCACAGCTGCCCTTTGAAACGATCATTTCGGAAATACGTTGCATTGTCCAGGTGAATTTTTCTTGGTGTTCCTACTGTAGCGATAAAATTGTCGATCTTTCTCATTATTTCTTCTCCTTTTGTGGTGCGGCAACTGTATAATTTTACATATTTTATATATACTACAAAATAGCAGTAGTACTTTCGGGCAATATTAAGCTGTCCTTGAATCTAAAGGCGCGTCCACACTGGAGCAACATTTGGCAACTTGTAGCAATTTTATGTTGCAACAAGTTGCTAAATGTTTAATTTATTAAACTTTTGACATAAAACAAACTGTCCTCACTAGTGCAACAATGTTAATGAATGTTTGAACTTGTTGAATCACAAATTCAGTTGAGTACAACATTCTGTCCATACTGCTGTAGTTTTGTGACATGATGGAGGAAGACTTATTAACTGCTACCGCGTGCTTTCTAATTTTGTGTGGTGATTCACGAAAACGGAAGCGTAAATGTTGGGTCCGTCCAAGTTTGAAGAAAAGGGAAAAATATGGTGGAAAGGAAATATTATCGGATTTAAAGAAAGATGACGTTTTATTAGAACTTCGAACCGATGGGTGCTTCAAAAATTTTTTGCGCATGAGTAGTTCAGATATGGAATTTTTGCTGCAAAAAATTGCACCAGTGATAAGAAAAGCAGATACTAACTGTAGAAAGGCTATACCTCCACAAGAACGATTAGCTGTAACATTGCGCTTTCTGGCAACTGGAGATTCCTACAGCAGCTTGATGTATTTATTTAAGATTTCGAAACAAGCTATCTCAAAGATAGTACCAGAAGTATGTGCTGCGCTAGTAAATGCAATTAAAGACCAAGTTAAGGTAAGTAAACTTTATTGTACTTTTTTATTGATAACTTTAGAAGTTTTACATGTTACTTAATTGAAATGCCTCTGCGAGAATGTTTGAGGAACCAAAAGCAGTAGAGGAGTCTGAAGAGTTTTGTATGTATGTCTCCGCTGGTGATATAGCTGGTGTGCTGCAATACGATGAATGTGATTGTGGTCTCGTGGAAGGTTGCATTGATAAAATTGGCTCATATGTGTTAGTTGATTGTGGCATTCCATAATCATATTTACCCATACTTGCATCGAACAAAATATTACCTATAAGATGTTCTACAATATTTTGTGCGCAGGTGGTATTCAAATCCCTAATTTTACACGCCATATGTTCTCCAAATACATCGAATTTGTCTCGCTGTCGTTTATTTTGTATGTCTTGAATTATTTTATATGCCTCTTCTTTTCGAGCGTTATCATCGATTTTTCTTGTAAGTGTTTGTGTGACACGTCTAGTTTTATTAGGGTGTTTAAATTCATCAAGATTTGTGCTGTTCGGATTTTCCACGGTTTTTTTACGAGGCTCTTGAGAGGATTTGTTAGATGCCGAAGGCTTCTCACAAGCAGCGTTAGATGTTGATGGGTTTTGAGAACCATCGTCATACAAGTCTTTCATGCCTTCGTTGCCATTTTCTGCATCTTGAAATTCTTGGGTCTCATTTCCACCTTCATCACAATCTGTTACTTGTGAATCATCTAAATCCGTTTCGGAGGAAGAGTCATTAAGGTCATCCTGAAAAGAAAAATACATTGTATAAAATGTAAACACTACAGTGATCTACATTTTTAGCATAAGTAATGATATCTTTGTATTTCAGATGCCTAAAACTGCTCAAGAATGGGAAACAATTACTAATGGTTTCAGTGTTCTTTGGAATTTTCCAAAATGTGTAGGCGTCATGGATGGCAAGCACATTGCAATACAAGCACCAAAAAGCAGTGGAAGTGATTTCTTCAATTACAAAACGTTTTTTAGCATTGTTCTGTTCGGCGTAATGGATGCTAATTACCGATTTTTGTATTTTCATGTAGGCTCCCAAGGGAGAATATCTGATGGAGGAGTTTTCGAAAATACATTATTCAAAAAACTATTAACTCGCTGCAAACTCAACCTTCCAGAATATAGCTCTTTACCAGGACGTGAGAAATTAGTCCCTCACGTATTTTTAGGGGATGATGCCTTCCCATTATCACCAAATTTACTGAAACCCTACCCTGGGGCGCAGGACAAAAGGTCTCCCAAAAGGATATTTAATTACCGTCTTAGTAGAGCGAGAAGAATATCAGAAAATGTTTTTGGAATGTTATCTTCGATTTTTAGAATATTTAGAAAACCCTTACTTTTAGAACCAGAAACTGCAGAAGTTGTTGTTATGGCTTGCATTTACTTGCATAATTTTTTAAGGAATAGTTCAAGATCTAAAAATTCCTACAATCCCCCAGGTACATATGACGGTGAAGATAAAGATACAGGACGTGTTTTAGAAGGATCGTGGAGAAGAGAAACTCAGAGTAATACATTTACTTCATACAAGAAAGTTGCACGAAATGCATCAACTGAAGCAAAAGATATTAGGCAAGAGTTTGCAGATTTTTTCGTTACACCTTTGGGGCTGGTGCCGTGGCAGAATAATTATTGAATTATAATTCATGTATAAATTGAAATTGCCTATTTATTTGTTTGAATAATTAATAACAGAAAAGTTAATATCTAAAAACATTGTGTGTTTACTTACCACGTTCTCAGCTTCACTTTCCTTGCATGGGCGGACTTTGTTTTTGTCTCGAAGAAATACTAATGCATCGTAGGCAAACCACTTGGAATGAAACTGAGCGCCTGCTCCAGACTTTTTCATGCTGCGATATTTTTTTTTCTCTCTATAAAACTGAGCCACCAAATTACGGATTTTTCTTTTTGCCTCTTCCTGAGATAAGCACCCTACAGCTGAACAAACTGCATTCCATGCATCATTTTTTGATTCTCTGCATTTATATTTAACATTTTTAGGATTCCAAATACATGGATGTTGTCTATAATTGTCAATTAAATTTAAACAATTCTCCGAAGTCCACTTAAACGCCATCACTAAATATAGACGCGGCGGTCTGTCTACTGTCTTGTCACTCAATTTGCAACAGGTCTCAACTCGCAACAATCCGTCCACATCGAAGCAATGTTCACAAATGTTTCACTTTGTTTATTATCCTTTGATCTTTACCGCTAGAAACGGATTTATACAACATACTACAACTTGTGTTGAATCGCAACACCAACTTTATGCAACGCAACACAACATATTCCAACAAATATAAACATTTTATGTTGTAACAAGTTTTTGTTGTATTATGTTGGAAAATGTTGCTCCAGTGTGGACGCGTCTTATAAAAATAAAATATTATATTTTCTAATATGTAAAAATTTCTAACGATGTACATGATACATGTAATAATGGTTCTTTTTTAACTGTAATGTACCATTTTTATTTTCCAGTGGCATGTTTTTTAGAGTCTCTACTGCCTCCAACAGAGACTTACAACTTTTATGCACCTTCAGAAGACACTTAATTTCCAACAAACTATTTTCATCTACAATTCCTGAAATAGTAACTATTATAATTTGCTTCAAAATATTAAAAATTTTTACTAAAACGTGTAATGTGTAGTGAAATTTAATGTGTACATTACCATCTGGAGTAGCAGCAAGGTGATTGTAAATATTGTCAATAAATATTCCACACTTCTGTACTTTTTTTCAGGATTCAATGCCATAAATCTTTGTCTTGCGACATCTTATCTTTTCCATAAAGCGTGTATTCATTATTCCAAGCGGGCGCAGTTATTGTTTTTATTAAACTTCTACAGCTTGTATTGGGCCTTCTTTTGCAAATTGATCCAAAATAGGAAGCTGTTACCCTATTTCTTTTAACTTGCCTGTAAAGAGCATTGTCCCATTGACCTACGGTTTGTCTTTCGATCTCCGGGATCTCTTATGGTTGCACCTAAAATAATCATTGGATTTATTTTCATTACAAAATATAAAAATCTGAAATTTACTTGTATAGCTTTTAGGATCCTAGAATGTTCCGACTGATATTCATTTTCTGTTAATGCTGGTTGTAAAGCGTGAAGACCATAATCAGTATTATTTTTAATGGCTCTGCTTCTTTTTTTCGGTAATGTGAAACAAAATCCAGCTTTCGCTTAGATTTTAGTTTCACAGTCCGTTGGTTTTGTTTTATATTTCGTTTAAAATATTTTCCTAGAGACCTCTTTAAAATACTTCTCCACTTTTTCCTGCCATTCTACACCCTCGTTATAACGCAGACCTGAAATTGCTGAACGACACCTAAAACTACCCCTTCCAGAGAGGTTTAGCCTCTTGCCCCCATTAAATTTACATAGAATTGACATGTATATTTCAGCCCGATTATTGGTGTCTTTGTCAATTAAACGGCGACCTTTAGAATTGAGTCTCTGTAAAGAACCTGCAAATGAAGTTATGTAAAAAAGTGCAACTGATAAATATGTATAAAGACAAACTAATTAGAGTGCCTTACACTTACCATTTATATGAAAGTATAAGCCAGTATTTTTAACAGATGTCGTCAAATGTGCATCTGATTGCTGCTCTGTACAGTACTGGTCGCTGCACATAGTATGGTTGCCAAAGACGTGGTCTATACTTTTCTGTAAATTCGATTTTAAATTTTCCACATCCGAATAAGCAGCTGTATTAATGATTTTGGTGCAACAATTCTGCAGTTCTTTAATTTTATTGTTGGTTAGAAGTGCTCTAACTTCTTTGTTTACAGTAGTATCTGCTTTAATTTTGTACAGAGCTTTTCCATAATTTTTAATCGCATGGTTGCGGCATTCTATTTTGGTTACGTACTGTCCATAGGCAACCTCTTCACGAATTTTACCATATACACTAGAGTCTCCATCTGCTATAAACTGCAAAAATTTAAGTCCATGAAGAGTTTGGCTTTGCTTAAATCCTTCGACTATCATTGATGTCTCCATTGCAGTCGATGAACCTTGCCAGTTTTTATAACAGGTGTGAACAGGTACAGGGCTGTTTTTAGATTAATATCGGGCACATAGTGAACAATACTTATTCCTAACTCCCAGATATATCAATTTTTAGTTAGTTTTCCAATGATAAGTGCCTAAAAAGTAAGATTTTTTTTATTTTTACCTTAATCTGTTAGTTTTCTTATATTTATAATAGCTTATTAATTGTTATATTGGTAAATTGAAAGAGATTATGGAAAAACGGATATATTAACGATGATATGGACAAAGCGGAACGGGTAACCCAAGGAAAACCCACCAAATTTCATTGACATATCTCAACCGGTTTTAAAGCAATAAAATAAATCATCAGTTTTTAAGAAAAAATTCAACATCCCGTATCACAGAAACGAAACATTTGCGGACATACGTTTATAAAGCCAACTGTCATTATATTTTCATGCAGAATTACCCCTTAAAGTTTGTCGAACTTATTTAAAAACACCGTATATTGATGAAGAACATGTCTAGTTGTTAAAGTACTCAACTTTTTTATTATCCAACATAAACGAATGAATAAAAAAACAGAATGTTAAGAAAACCTGAGGCTATAGTTGGGTTTTAATTTCAGTATTTTATAAATGCTAGAATATTCCACAGGGTGATGCGAACTTTGAGAAAAAAACAGTTTGATTGGTACACCCGGTATACAATGAAAATTTATCTGTTCAGCAACAATATTATTACAGTGGTATTGATAAAGAATGAGGCTAGAACATGTTCAAAAAATCACTTAATTCGGCCAACAGGTTTAGGAAATATGAGACATCAAAAATGACCAAATTTTTAAGTGGGCCGATTTCTATGCACGTAAGTTTAGTAGAAGGATTTTGAAGAAAATTTAAAATCTTCTGTGCTTGAGTACCTAACGTTGGTCTATGAAATATAATTAAAGCACCATAGTGCTTAATTAGTCTCTTAACAACTGATACTACAGAAAACCGCCTTGTTTGAGATGGCTGGAAAATTTTGTGAGGTTTTACTGCCACAAATTCCAGAAACTAATTAATCCTCTGATTCTTACCCAAAAATCTTGCTCACTTAAATCTTTGTAATAATTTAAATCAATATTTCTTAAAGCACGCCATTCTCTGTCATTTAATTTATCAATTGTCAAGTTGCGAAAATGGAAGATTGAAGGTCAGAAATAAGTGTATTTTCTTGATATTACTTCATCTTGTGTTATGAGTGACATATGTTTTAACGTAGCGACAGTTTTATTTGTATCATCGAATCTTTTGTAAATCAGTGAACAACCTTCTTTTAAACAGTCTAAACTCTAAACACCTCTTTCTGAAATCAAGTAATTCTGCCTCATTTAATCTATGCTCGTTATTATGTATAGCACCTGTTACATAGACGCATAAATACATATTTTATATTTTGAAAAAATAATTTTTTAATCGAAACAAAGTTTTATCTAAATAATCCTTTTTTAAATAACAATCCAAAAGTGTTCTTAAAACAGTTTCAAAAAGTCTGTGGCAAAACCAATTAGATTTTGTACATCGTTTATATTATATTTTGACAAATATCTTACATTAGTGTTGCAGCATTTGCTATAGCGAAATAAACCAAAAAACAAATCAATCATTTTATTGTCGTGAAAAATACGTGCTACTCAATCTAAATGTTTTATCGAATGTTTGTCCGTAGATTCGTCAACAATGAAATTTTTTTTGATCGTAATAACTGAATAGAAGTTTCAAAGCTGTACTGCCCTAAAACATTATTAGCAATTGCTGCAGCTAATACAATTTATGCCAATGGCCATTAGTTGTCGAGGCATTAGCTAAATAAAAAAAATGCTGCAGGTTTTGTGCGTGAGCATGTGAAATGTTTTGCTATTTCTGAATCGTTAAAAGATGTTCTAATAATTTCTGATAAATGGACGAAAGTATTAAACGGAATGTTATGTACCAAAATTGTACCAAAGCAAGTTAACAAAGAAATCAGATAAAATATGTTAGCCAAAAATACTCTAGCCAAAATAAAAGTGTGTTCACCACTATCTTAGTCGCCTCCTGATGATGCTAATTTAGTTAGCGAAATGTGCGTCAAGTGTTAAGTTTAGTGTTTAGTAGATAGATAGATAGATAGATTTATTTAACTACTTTACAAAAAAAAATTGTTTGTAGCAAGTCAAAATTACAAAGTCAAAATAAGGAATATAAAAATTACAAGGTATATAAAATCACAAGGTATATAAAACAGAAATATAAAACACAACTTATAAATATGTATCACAAACAAGAATATAGATTAACAAAAAATATTTTGTGTCACGGTAAGCATTTCAGTAGATGTTCTGCAATGAGTCATATATTCTTCCGAGCAATAAAAGCAATGTTTCAACAGATACCTTTTTATTACTTTTTTGAAACTGTTACCGCTTAGCTGTTTAATATCTTTTGGTAAAATATTGTAGTAGTTATAATTAAGACAATTTTTATCTGAAAGACGCAATCTAGAGCGATTTGTTCGTAAATAGTGAGAGTATCGCGTATTGTGAACGTGAACATCAGACTGCTTTGTTAAATGGGACCTTTTTCTGTGAATTTCAGTCAGAACTTGATATATCAACAGAGTAGGTAGCGGCATAATTTTTAATTTGATGAAGAGAGGTCGGCAATGTTCCAGATAACTAACCCCTGCTAAAATCCGGATAGCTTTCTTTTGCATCCTGAAAATTTGAAGAGCATTTGTTGAATTGCCCCATAAGATTAATCCATAGCTTAGGTGTGAGTGAAATAAAGAAAAATATGTCACCTTCAATGTCTCAAAGTTGACAACCCTTGCTAGTTGACGAATAAGAAACAATGAACTAGACAGCTTCGCCTTTACTTGTGAAATATGAGCCGACCAGTTCAATCGATTGTCTATGGTTATTCCTAATAGTTTAGCAGTGTCTTTGTCATCTGGATCGCCATGTAAACCACTTGCAGATATAATCAAGTCCTGCGTTTTTTTCAGTATTGAGTTTTAGTTTGTTCGCAGCAAACCATGTGCTAGATTTATCAGAGACTTCCTCGTAAGCCATTTTTAAATCCTCATTTTTATTACCTGATATTATGTATGTCGTATCATCCGCAAATTGTACTGATTTGTACGGAGATATGAAATGAGGCAAATCGTTGACATATATAATGAATAAAAGAGGTCCCAAGACCGAACCTTGTGGGACTCCATGTTTTACGGGTCGAAAATCGGAGAGATAACCTTTAGACACTACAGCCTGGTGTCTACCACATAGGTACGAAGAGATAAGCTTAAGAGGGATACCTCTGATTCCATAATAGTTTAATTTGTGGAGCAAAATGTCATGTGAAACGCAGTCAAAAGCCTTCGACAAATCGCAGAGAGAAATTGCTATGCGATTGCCACGTTCAAGCCCCTCAATCACCTCGCTCACAATATTATATACCGCGTTTGTAGTAGAACGAGCACTTCTGAATCCATATTGCGAGTTGCTAAAATAACTTTTAGACTCAAAATAAGAATATAATTGTTAACACAACGTAGAATGAAGTAAACACTTCTGTTGTATATAGGTATATTATAAATTTATTAAAAAATTTTTAAAATTCATCCACAAGGGAGTGGTTGTACAAAACGTTTTCGGTCAAACTGACCATCCTCAGTGTAAACCTGGAAATAAGTGAACCACTTAGATTGAAATGCAAAAGGGTGAAATTTTGACAGTTAAAAAAGAAAATGTGGTTACTTACGTCCAGTGTACAAGTAATTGAAACTAGCCACTTGAATAGGTGTAAAACCTCAAAATAACATTATTGCTACATTATGAGCTGTATAGTAATCGACAATAAGTCGATGTCTTAAGATTAAAAATGTATCACATGTGGATGTATGTCATCCTTGCTCGGAATTAGCACAAGGTTGTGATCAGGTGAGAGGTTAACAACCAACTGATTAGACAGATTGGTGCTGGAAATTCATGACAAGATGTCAAAGAAGATAGGTGGATTTCTCAAATGTCAACCGAAAAATTTTTGACAATGTGCATTAATATTTAACTTAATTATTCAATTGTGAATATGCAACTATTAAATTTGTTTGATATGAATTCTAAATTGTAAATAAAGGTTAATAAGCTATAATGATATATTCATTAGTGCACCGTAAACAAAAGCAAAATTCTACTCATATGCTGTGACGTCATAGACTGTTTGTCTACTGTATAGGACTGATAATAATTATATTAATTTGAGCAAAGTTATAATGAATGAATATTATTGAAAATTATATAGAAAATTTTTAAAATTTTTTTATCAAAATATGATATTTTAATAGAGTAGCAGCTGTAGAATTGGAAGAAATGCCAATAGGGAATGGTCGGTTGCATATGTTTCAGGGAACCAACGAATATAATGCTCCCTGAAACATATGCAACCGACCATTCCCTATTGGCATTTCTTCCAATTCTACAGCTGCTACTCTATTAAAATATCATATTTTGATAAAAAAATTTTAAAAATTTTCTATATAATTTTCAATAATATTCATTCATTATAACTTTGCTCAAATTAATATAATTATTATCAGTCCTATACAGTAGACAAACAGTCTATGACGTCACAGCATATGAGTAGAATTTTGCTTTTGTTTACGGTGCACTAATGAATATATCATTATAGCTTATTAACCTTTATTTACAATTTAGAATTCATATCAAACAAATTTAATAGTTGCATATTCACAATTGAATAATTAAGTTAAATATTAATGCACATTGTCAAAAATTTTTCGGTTGACATTTGAGAAATCCACCTATCTTCTTTGACATCTTGTCATGAATTTTCAGGCACCAATCTGTCTAATCAGTTGGTTGTTAACCTCTCACCTGATCACAACCTTGTGCTAATTCCGAGCAAGGATGACATACATCCACATGTGATACATTTTTAATCTTAAGACATCGACTTATTGTCGATTACTATACAGCTCATAATGTAGCAATAATGTTATTTTGAGGTTTTACACCTATTCAAGTGGCTAGTTTCAATTACTTGTACACTGGACGTAAGTAACCACATTTTCTTTTTTAACTGTCAAAATTTCACCCTTTTGCATTTCAATCTAAGTGGTTCACTTATTTCCAGGTTTACACTGAGGATGGTCAGTTTGACCGAAAACGTTTTGTACAACCACTCCCTTGTGGATGAATTTTAAAAATTTTTTAATAAATTTATAATATACCTATATACAACAGAAGTGTTTACTTCATTCTACGTTGTCTTAACAAAGGTATACAGCCAACTACAGGGTTTACCCTTTTAATGTTTTAATGTTTTAATATAATTGTTGTTTGATCACCTTTTCAATCACTTTCCCGAATGTAGAAACAATGCTTATGGGTCTGTAATTGTCAGCTTTCGAGGAATCACCTTTTTTTATAGATAGGTAGTACCTTTGAGTACTTTAGTGCTTCTGGAAATACTCCAGTTGATAAAATTAAGTTAATAAGATGAGTGAAAGGTGTTAAAACTATTTGGTAAGTTTCTTTTAAAATTTTGCTATTTATTTCGTGAACGTCCTTACAATTGGAATTATTAAGAGATTTAATTATTTGAGAGATCTCATCTTCCACAACGGGTCGGAAACAAAAGGACTTACTCGGGGAAGGATAGTTTCTGTAACTGAAGAGGATATCGTTATTAATAGTGGGAAGGGATGTAATTATATTCTCTGCGATTGTAATAAAAAATTGATTTATTTCGTCTGGAGATAGATCTGGTTGTACCGAACTGAATCTTGTACTGCCTCTTTCGAAGTTTAATATTTTCCAGCAGTCTCTAGGTTTATTATTGGAGTTAGTAATAAAACCAGAGTAAGCCGACTTTTTAGAATTTTGTAACTGCCGATTATATTCATATTTTTGTTGTTTATATAGTTTGAAAATATCGGGATCCTTAGTGACATCTGCAATGTGTTTAATGAGAGAAAGATTAGATCTGTAAGACCTTAATTCGTCATTAAACCATTGCACGGGTGTTATTTTAGCAGTTTGTCGTACTTTTTTTAATGGAAAAAGCTTTAATATTAAGTTGTTATAAGTTTCAGTTAAAAAGAACATCAAGACATCGGGATCGTTATTGGTGTCATAGAAAAAGTCCATCTTTGTACTAGCTAGTGCATATTTAAGCTTCTGCAAACCAGAAGAAGTAATAGACCGTTGAAGTGATTGATTAGTGTCAACAACTTTAAGATCAGAATCAATAGATATAAATTGTGCTCGATGGTCAGAGAAACAAGGTTCAAATACGCCCACCCTGTAGATATTTTCAGAAAAGTTAGTCATAATGTTATCGATGCAACTACTGGATTGAGATGTGATTCTAGTATAATCGTTTATCGTTATTTCTAGACCAAAAGACATTAACAGATTTTGAATATCATAAGAAGATTCAGATTTAATTTTAAAATTTATATTAAAATCCCCAAGTATAATCAGTTTGTCTGCTTTGTTAAGTAAGAATGCTATAACGTTCTCAAAATTCACCAAGAACAAGTCACAGTCACCATTACCTGATCTGTATACAGTTAAAACATTGGTTCTCATTGAAGGTATATAAATTGCACAAAACTCTGAAGTTTGCTCTACGTTATATTCATTTAGATTAAGAGAAGAATACATAAGATTTTCTTTTACATAAATTGCAACGCCACCTTGCTTCTTTTCAACCCTACAGAAAAAGTTAGCTAGTGAAAAGCCGGAGATGTTAATTAATTTTAGATTTTCTTCAGTTTGCCAGTGCTCTGAAAAACATATGACGTCATAGAACTTTTTATCCGCAAGAAAAGCATTGATCATATCGACTTTATTTGATATACACTGTAAATTGACATGAAACATGCTTACCGTGCCTTGTTGAATTAGGTTATTTTGAAAATTTGATGGAGGGTTAACGGTCGTTTCTTCATCCTTCATTTTATTTGAGTATGTGTTGGACGCTTCATAAAAAACCTGCTTACATAAGAGCCTACGGGCCATAGTTTTGGGTCCATCGCTAAACCAAAATGTTGTTCAAAAATTGAGACTTTAAAGGATGAATATATGTTGGGATGCTTAGCCGTTAAGGACGTACATATCACTTCTGGAAAGTGTTTTTCTAACATCTTCTTAAGATTATCTGCCGTTGTATGCTGGTTTACCCTAGTAACATGAAGATGACTAAATTTTGGGACACCACTGATTTCAGAGTTTTCATTATTGCCAATAACAATAGGTCCATTCCTTCTTTTATACCTAACAGTTTTCCATTCTTGCCCATTATTATTTGGAACTGGAACCGAATTTTTACTCTCAGTATTTATCAAATTCTCATCGTTTGTTAAATTAATGATATCTGAACATTTTGCCTCCGTTTGTATTCTTAAAATATCAGCTGATAATTGTTTATTATTTTCGATTAAGGAAACAACTTGTTTATTTTTATTGGTACTATTTTTAAATAGAGTTTTTGTTGGGGAACTCCTTTCTTTATCAACAACAAGACTTTCATTTACAGCAACATTTTTTGCGGGTGTAGTGTTTTCGTTTTTTGGATATATTTTACTGCTAGACTGTTTCGGTCGTTCAAAATTTGGGTCTCTGTTTGAATGGTTGATTGAATTCGTATTTTGTTTTGTAGATGGCCACTGATCAGGTATTTGCATATATTTAAATAAATCTAGTTGTTCCTTCAATAAATTTATCGTAATTTGTTGATTTGATATTATTGTTTCATTCTGATTAATAATTTTCTTTAAGTACCTTATTTCAGTTTGTCTCGGATCCTCATCGTCAGCCTCACTATCCAAGGTTTTGTTTGGTGGATCACTTAACCTCACACTCTCCTCACAGCATATAACTGTCTCATCATCGATATATTTGATCGATTTTAGTTGCTTCAGGCAGCCACTATGGGATAACGTTCCACAATTCGCACATAATAGACCACTTTGTGCAACTTTATAACACTTTTTACAACACTTCACTTCCGAGTCGTAAACACGACCGTTCTTCTGAGGCGCCATGTTTCTAGTAGTTTTGGTGATAGTGGTGAACACATTTTTTAACTTTGATGAAAAGCTAAGGGTTCCAATTTTCCAACTTAGTCAAAATAAAATGTTAAATAATACAATAACTTTACCTTGGCATTCCTCTTCTGATTAATCTCAATAAAGTCTTCTGCATAAAGTCTTCAGCATTTAAAGATGCATTGTATGTATTACATTTGGTACATTGATCCTTTTTTGGTTGATAAAAGCTTAATACTGGATATTATGATTGAAAAATGTTTTTATATACGTAATATGGCACATTTTCATTTCTAAACTCTTTGTACAAATATAGTTTTGTACTATCACGCCTGCAGTAATGAGACTCCATCCTTGGAAAAGAGTCTATGTGAGATTTTACAAGTGCATTATTGTTCTCTGATGTAGCATTCACTGGTCTTTTAACAATTTTTTTATTAGTGCCAGAATAATTGCCCATATCTGACAAACTCAGAGTATCTAACATGCAGTGACTTATTGATAATGTGTTACAAAGAAACTTCATGCATACCCAAATTAATTTTCCTTCAGGTGACCTTAAATGATATTGTTTGGACATATTTTTGGGGTTTTTAACATTTAACCCATTAATGGCCAAGCACTGAAATAATTAGATTTTTCACAATTCAAGTTTATATACTTTATAAATAAAGGTATAAGAACAATATTTTACTTAAAATTATAAACAATAATAATTGCAATATACAAAAAAATAATGTTTCGTTAACGAAACTTTGGCATAATATAGGTAGTAAATTGAAAGTTATACATTTTATAGTGGGTAAATGAAATTTCTTAGTTTGATCAATTAAAAACTAAAGATATTGCTACAGTAGTTAATTATATAAAATAAAATGATCACTTGGCAGTATGGTAGTATGGCAGTAGTCATTATGGCATCTCATTTTTTATGGAAAGCTCTAAAACAGCCAGCGTTCAAGTGAACCTTGTATTTTCCGCACATATATAAACAGAGTTAGTTTTGCACAGTCTGCACCGCCGTCTACGTCCCTCCTCTTCGCGAACGATATTATGACCAATCTGGTCATATTGAATATCAGAAGGCAAACTTCCTTTAGAAGAACGATCTCCTGCTGGTGTGGATGGCGTTGGCTCTGGGTCTGATTCGAAGTCACCTTCTTCAGAAGCTGTTTTTACTGTAAACCTTTTTTCGTTCAGTATCAGTGACAAAACCAACGAAGAAGGCACTGCAATTGGGAGACTCGAGAGTTATTCGCAATGTTGTAAATTCTCCATGAATTTACAACTGTGCAATCTACAAGGTTCATAAACAAGGACTGTAATTTGATACCAAATTATCTAGGAGACTTTGACCCCTTATGACTACCTTCGTCCCCCCGCACCGTTCCGCCCCTGAAGATTTTACTTAGTTTGGTCACGATCTACCTATTCCCAAATTTTGGTGCCCTATATCGATCACGAACGTCACAAAAAACCCCTTATAATTTTTATATTCACCCCTGCCCCCAACCCTTCACCCCCCACGCAGCGTTCCACCCTTGGAGATTTTTCTTAGTTACGTCATGACCTACTTATTTCCAAATTTTGGTGCACTATCTCTATCATGAACGTCACAAAAAAACTCTTATAATTTTTATATTTATCCCTGTCCCATCCATTTGTCCCCCACGCAGCGTTCCGCCCCTGGAGATTTTATTTATTTACGTAATGACTTACTTATTCCCAAAGTTTGATGCACTATCTCGATCATGAACGTCACAAAAAAAAATAATAAAAACGGCGACTTTGACCCCTTAAAACTACCCTCGCCCCCCGCTCTGGTTTCTATATCTTTTCTACCTGCATCTCTGTCATGAGCTACATTTGTTCTGAAATTGAGTTTTCTTTGCAAAGTTGAATAATTTCTTCATTTTTAGGAAATTCAAACGGTGGAACATAAATTATTTCCATTAGAAAAACACCGAATTTTAAGTATAGTTAGTTTTTATTGACGAGTAAGGAGTTTCATGGAAATGTTGTCGTTGCAATCAGTGTCTTTCTCGACCATAACATTACCCTTCGGAATTGATTCTACTAAATCCTTCCGAACTCGAAAAAAATTGTTGTCTATATTTAAAAAGATCATTAGGTCAAGTGAGTTACTAACAGTGACTTCATCTTTGGAATTTACATCGCACTAGTCATCTTCTCTCCAACCTAAAACATAAAAATGTATTTAATATAAATCCAGGCCATTCTGTTAATAATCACAGACCTGATCTATGTAGACTTCTTAAGAATTTTGTCGTCCAAATTTTTTTGTAGTAGTCTTTTAACCTCCCTTCATTGTGCGCATTACAAAAGTTAAAAAGAGATAAGGTAACTGTATGTTTCAACGATCTGGTATGCAGAGACATACTTATAAAATTTATAAAAGTCTCCTGGTACTACTTTTTTAACTTTCTATATTTTTTCTACCTGCATCTCTGTCATGAGCTCCATTTGTTCTGAAAATTAGTTTTCTCTGCAAAGTTGAATAATTTCTTCATTTTTAGGAAATTGAAACGGTGTAAGATAAATTATTTCCGTTAGAAAAACACCGAATTTTAAGAGTATAGTCAGTTTTTATTGAGGAGTGAGGGTTGCAACCAGTGTCTTTCTCGACCATAAGATAGATTACCCTTCGCAATTGATTCTACTAAAACCTTCCGAACTCGAAAAAAATTGTTGTCTATATTTAAAAAGATTATTAGGTCAAGTGAGTTACTAAAGTTACTAACAGTAATTCCATCTTAGGAATTTACATCGCTCTGGTCGCCTTCTCTCCAACCTAAAACATAAAAAGATATTTAATATAAATCCAGGTCATTCTGTTAGTTACTTTTTTTAATTTTCTATATCTTTTCTACCTGCATCTCTGTCATGAGCTCCATTTGTTCTGAAAATTAGTTTTCTCTGCAAAGTTGAATAATTTCTTCATTTTTAGGAAATTCAAACGGTGTAAGATAAATTATTTCCGTTAGAAAAACACCGAATTTTAAGAGTATAGTCAGTTTTTATTGACGAGTGAGGAGTTTCATGGAAATGTTGTCGTTGTCAGTGTCTTTCTCGACCATAAGATTACCCTTCGGAATTGATTCTACTAATTCCTTCCGAACTCGAAAAAAATTGTTGTTTATATTTAAAAAGATCATTAGGTGAAGTGAGTTACTAAGAGTGACTTCATCTTTGAAATTTACATCGCACTAGTCATCTTCTCTCCAACCTAAAACCTAAAAATGTATTTAATATAAATCCAGGCCATTCTGTTAATCATCACAGACCTGATCTATGTAGACTTAAGAATTTTGTCGTCCAAATTTTTTTGTAGTAATCTTTTAACCTCCCTTCATTGTGCGCATTAAAAAAGTTAAAAAGAGATAAGGTAACTGTATGTTTCAACGATCTGGTATGCAGAGACATACTTATAAAATTTATAAAAGTCTCCTGGTACTACTTTTTTAACTTTCTATATTTTTTTCTACCTGCATCTCTGTCATGAGCTCCATTTGTTCTGAAAATTAGTTTTCTCTGCAAAGTTGAATAATTTCTTCATTTTTAGGAAATTCAAACGGTGTAAGATAAATTATTTCCGTTAGAAAAACACCGAATTTTAAGAGTATAGTCAGTTTTTATTGAGGAGTGAGGAGTTTCATGGAAATATTGTCGTTGCAACCAGTGTCTTTCTCGACCATAAGATAGATTACCCTTCGCAATTGATTCTACTAAAACCTTCCGAACTCGAAAAAAATTGTTGTCTATATTTAAAAAGATCATTACCCTTCATAAGATTACCCTTCGGAATTGATTCTACTAATTCCTTCCGAACTCGAAAAAAATTGTTGTTTATATTTAAAAAGATCATTAGGTCAAGTGAGTTACTAAAAGTGATTTCATCTTTGGAATTTACATCGCACTAGTCATCTTCTCTCCAACCTAAAACCTAAAAATGTATTTAATATAAATCCAGGCCATTCTGTTAATAATCACAGACCTGATCTATTTAGACTTAAGAATTTTGTCGTCCAAATTTTTTTGTAGTAATCTTTTAACCTCCCTTCATTGTGCGCATTAAAAAAGTTAAAAAGAGATAAGGTAACTGTATGTTTCAACGATCTGGTATGCAGAGACATACTTATAAAAGTTATAAAAGTCTCCTGGTACTACTTTTTCAACTTTCTATATTTTTTTCTACCTGCATCTCTGTCATGAGCTCCATTTGTTCTGAAAATTAGTTTTCTCTGAAAAGTTGAATAATTTCTCCATTTTTAGGAAATTCAAACGGTGTAAGATAAATTATTTCCGTTAGAAAAACACCGAATTTTAAGAGTATAGTCAGTTTTTATTGAGGAGTGAGGACTTTCATGGAAATGTTGTCGTTGCAATCAGTGTCTTTCTCGACCATAAGATTACCCTTCGGAATTGATTCTACTAAATCCTTCCGAACTCGAAAAAAATTGTTGTCTATATTTAAAAAGATCATTAGGTCAAGTGAGTTACTAACAGTGACTTCATCTTTGGAATTTACATCGCACTAGTCATCTTCTCTCCAACCTAAAACCTAAAAATGTATTTAATATAAATCCAGGCCATTCTGTTAATCATCACAGACCTGATCTATGTAGACTTAAGAATTTTGTCGTCCAAATTTTTTTGTAGTAATCTTTTAACCTCCCTTCATTGTGCGCATTAAAAAAGTTAAAAAGAGATAAGGTAACTGTATGTTTCAACGATCTGGTATGCAGAGACATACTTATAAAATTTATAAAAGTCTCCTGGTACTACTTTTTTAACTTTCTATATTTTTTTCTACCTGCATCTCTGTCATGAGCTCCATTTGTTCTGAAAATTAGTTTTCTCTGCAAAGTTGAATAATTTCTTCATTTTTAGGAAATTCAAACGGTGTAAGATAAATTATTTCCGTTAGAAAAACACCGAATTTTTAGAGTATAGTCAGTTTTTATTGAGAAGTGAGGAGTTTCATGGAAATGTTGTCGTTGAAATCAGTGTCTTTCTCGACCATAAGATTACCCTTCGGAATTGATTCTACTAATTCCTTCCGAACTCGAAAAAAATTGTTGTCTATATTTAAAAAGATTATTAGGTCAAGTGAGTTACTAAAGTTACTAACAGTAATTCCATCTTAGGAATTTACATCGCTCTGGTCGCCTTCTCTCCAACCTAAAACATAAAAATATATTTAATATAAATCCAGGTCATTCTGTTAGTAATCACAGACCTGATCTATGTAGACTTTTTAAGAATCTTGTCGCCCAAATTTTTTTGTAGTAGTCTTTTAACCTCCCTTGATTGTGCGCATTCAAGAAAGTAAAAAAAGGGATAAGGTAACTGTATGTTTCAACGATCTGGTATGCAGAGACATACTTATAAAATTTATAAAAGTCTCCTGGTACTACTTTTTTTAACTTTCTATATCTTTTCTACCTGCATCTCTGTCATGAGCTCCATTTGTTCTGAAATTGAGTTTTCTCTGCAAAGTTGAATAATTTCTTCATTTTTAGGAAATTCAAACGGTGGAACATGAATTATTTCCATTAGAAAAACACCGAATTTTAAGTATAGTTAGTTTTTATTGAGGAGTGAGGAGTTTCATGGAAATGTTGTCGTTGTCAGTGTCTTTCTCGACCATAAGATTACCCTTCGGAATTGATTCTACTAATTCCTTCCGAACTCGAAAAAAATTGTTGTTTATATTTAAAAAGATCATTAGGTCAAGTGAGTTACTAACAGTGACTTCATCTTTGGAATTTACATCGCACTAGTCATCTTTTCTCCAACCTAAAACCTAAAAATGTATTTAATATAAATCCAGGCCATTCTGTTAATAATCACAGACCTGATCTATGTAGACTTAAGAATTTTGTCGTCCAAATTTTTTTGTAGTAATCTTTTAACCTCCCTTCATTGTGCGCATTAAAAAAGTTAAAAAGAGATAAGGTAACTGTATGTTTCAACGATCTGGTATGCAGAGACATACTTATAAAATTTATAAAAGTCTCCTGGTACTACGTTTTTAACTTTCTATATTTTTTTCTACCTGCATCTCTGTCATGAGCTCCATTTGTTCTGAAATTGAGTTTTCTCTGCAAAGTTGAATAATTTCTTCATTTTTAGGAAATTCAAACGGTGGAACATGAATTATTTCCATTCGAATAACACCGAATTTTAAGAATAGTCAGTTTTTATCGACGAGTGAGGAGTTTCATGTAAATATTGTCGTTGCAACCCGTGTCTTTCACGACCATAAGATAGATTACTCTTCGGAATTGATTCTAATAAATCCTTCCGAACTCAAAAAAAATTGTTGTCTATATTTAAAGAGATCATTAGGTCAAGTTAGTTACTAAAAGTAACTTTGGAATTTACATCGCTCTGATCACCTTCTCTCCAACCTAAAACATAAAAACGTATTTAATATAAATCCAGGCCATCCTGTTAATAATCACAGACCTGATCTATGTAGACTTCTTAAGAATCTTGTCGCCCAAATTTTTTTGTAGTAGTCTTTTAACCTCCCTTCATGGTGCGCATTCAAGAAAGTTAAAAAAGAGATAAGGTACCTGTAACTTTCAACGGTCTAATATGCAGAGACATACTTTTAAAATTTATAAAAGTCTCCTGGTACTACTTTTTTAACTTTCTATATTTTTTCTACCTGCATCTCTGTCATGAGCTCCATTTGTTCTGAAAATTAGTTTTCTCTGCAAAGTTGAATAATTTCTTCATTTCTAGGAAATTCAAACGGTGTAAGATAAATTATTTCCGTTAGAAAAACACCGAATTTTAAGAGTTAGTCAGCTTTTATTGAGGAGTAAGGAGTTTCATGAAAATATTGTCGTTGCAACCAGTGTCTTTCTCGACCATAAGATAGATTACCCTTCGCAATTGATTCTACTAAAACCTTCCGAACTCAAAAAAAATTTTTGTCTATATTTAAAAAGATTATTAGGTCAAGTGAGTTACTAAAGTTACTAACAGTAATTCCATCTTAGGAATTTACATCGCTCTGGTCGCCTTCTCTCCAACCTAAAACATAAAAATATATTTAATATAAATCCAGGTCATTCTGTTAGTAATCACAGACCTGATCTATGTAGACTTTTTAAGAATCTTGTCGCCCAAATTTTTTTGTAGTAGTCTTTTAACCTCCCTTCATTGTGCGCATTCAAGAAAGTTAAAAAAGAGATAAGGTAACTGTATGTTTCAACGATCTGGTATGCAGAGACATACTTATAAAATTTATAAAAGTCTCCTGGTACTACTTTTTTTAACTTTCTATATCTTTTCTACCTGCATCTCTGTCATGAGCTACATTTGTTCTGAAATTGAGTTTTCTTTGCAAAGTTGAATAATTTCTTCATTTTTAGGAAATTCAAACGGTGGAACATAAATTATTTCCATTAGAAAAACACCGAATTTTAAGTATAGTTAGTTTTTATTGACGAGTGAGGAGTTTCATGGAAATGTTGTCGTTGCAATCAGTGTCTTTCTCGACCATAAGATTACCCTTCGGAATTGATTCTACTAAATCCTTCCGAACTCGAAAAAAATTGTTGTCTATATTTAAAAAGATCATTAGGTCAAGTGAGTTACTAACAGTGACTTCATCTTTGGAATTTACATCGCACTAGTCATCTTCTCTCCAACCTAAAACATAAAAATGTATTTAATATAAATCCAGGCCATTCTGTTAATAATCACAGACCTGATCTATGTAGACTTCTTAAGAATTTTGTCGTCCAGATTTTTTTGTAGTAGTCTTTTAACCTCCCTTCATTGTGCGCATTAAAAAAAGTTAAAAAGAGATAAGGTAACTGTACGTTTCAACGATCTGGTATGCAGAGACATACTTATAAAATTTATAAAAGTCTCCTGGTACTACTTTTTTTAACTTTCTATATTTTTTCTACCTGCATCTCTGTCATGAGCTCCATTTGTTCTGAAAATTAGTTTTCTCTGCAAAGTTGAATAATTTCTTCATTTTTAGGAAATTGAAACGGTGTAAGATAAATTATTTCCGTTAGAAAAACACCGAATTTTAAGTATAGTTAGTTTTTATTGACGAGTGAGGAGTTTCATGGAAATGTTGTCGTTGCAATCAGTGTCTTTCTCGACCATAAGATTACCCTTCGGAATTGATTCTACTAAATCCTTCCGAACTCGAAAAAAATTGTTGTCTATATTTAAAAAGATCATTAGGTCAAGTGAGTTACTAACAGTGACTTCATCTTTGGAATTTACATCGCACTAGTCATCTTCTCTCCAACCTAAAACATAAAAATATATTTAATATAAATCCAGGTCATTCTGTTAGTAATCACAGACCTGATCTATGTAGACTTTTTAAGAATCTTGTCGCCCAAATTTTTTTGTAGTAGTCTTTTAACCTCCCTTCATTGTGCGCATTCAAGAAAGTTAA